>NC_072798.1:8048306-8351209 GCF_028583425.1 Eublepharis macularius
TTGAATATTAAGATTGACATTTACTCGGCAATGATGGCCGCTTACCAACCGTTTTTATGGAGCAAAGCAGCAGCCTTTATGTCATGTCTGTGCCCCATCCATGCCACTACTTAATGCTGACCTGTTGTTCCTGAACCAATCTTTCATGCTCCAACTTGATGTCATATTGCCAATGCCGTAACTGTTTGCTTTCACAGGCTTATTGAAGCGGCAGGTGTTTTATCTAACGGACTGTAGAAACTTTCAGTGTTTCTGACCTTGTACACTGCTCACGCCCATGCCCTGCTATGTCTCAACTTTGATCTCTTGCTTTCTCAGTGTCTTGACTTGATAGTACAAATACGCGAGACGTTCTCAGGACGAGTTTGCGCCAAAAGTCCTGTTTTACTGTTGGGAGGGGGAAGGAGCAAATGTGTGTGTTAAGAGGAAGGATTTTCCCACAGGTTACCATTCCTGTCAACCTGTTCGTACTGCTTAGATGCTTACCTTGCTTCTGAGTAATGCTGTGGGACCCTTTGTTACGGCGGTTCCTCAGTGGTCCTTACCCCTGGTCCTGACCAAACTAATGGCGAGACCATTTGAACCACGGGCAACCTGCCACTTAAGATCACTTTCTAGGAAGGTCGCTTTCCTGGTAGCTGTTACCTCAGCTAGACGAGCAAGCGAGCTGGCAGCATTGTGTGTTGATCCACCCTTTTTAAAGATCCAGCCAGAAAAGGTGGTGCTTCGCACAAAGATTGAATTCTTACCCAAAGTTGTTTCTAAGTTTCATGTATCCCAAGAACTTGTATTACCAGCGTTTCTCCATAATCAGACTTCTGAGGCTGAGAGGGCCTTGCACACTTTGGACGTCTGTAGGGCTATCCTATTTTATTTAGCTCGTACAAAGGACTTTAGGTTAGAGTCACAACTTTTCGTTTGTTTTTCTGGCCCTAAGAAAGGGGAAAAAGGCTAGTTCGCAGACTATAGCTACATGGGTGGGGCAAGCAATTGTTATGCTACAGGAATGCTGTCCCTTGGAGGTCCATGCTCATTCCACCAGGTCGCAAGCTTCGTCTGTGGCGTTGATGAAAGGCATCCCCCTCCCTGACATCTGCAGGGCTGTGGCATCAGCTGACACGTTCATGAACAGGAAGGAGACAGCCGTGGGTACAGCAGTTCTCCAGTCGCT
The DNA here is from genome assembly GCF_028583425.1 of Eublepharis macularius. Classification (NCBI taxonomy): domain Eukaryota; kingdom Metazoa; phylum Chordata; class Lepidosauria; order Squamata; family Eublepharidae; genus Eublepharis; species Eublepharis macularius. The sequence goes on from NC_072798.1 coordinate 8,049,478, forward strand.
TTTCCTGTGAAAGAGAATGGATTCCGCCACCCAGGCGAATAGCTTGTTAATCTCCCACGTGGGACTGCACAGGAAGACCGACGATGAAAAACAGTGTTGCACTTACCCGTACCTGTTGTTCATCAAGGTCTTCCATGCAGGCACACATCCCTCCCTCCTCCCCTGCTAAGCCTCTTCTACTTAAATGGAGAGCGTGGCGGCGAGAGAGGACTGAGGGTATCCGGGGCGCCTCGCCTCTATAGGGGCCCTTACGGCGGGGAAAATGGCCGTGCATGCGCAGATAGAGGCAAGGGCGCCCCCCTAGTGGCTTTTCAGCTAGAAAAACCTCAGAATCGGCAGGCCTGCACGTGTGCAGTCCCATGTGTGCCTGCACGGAAGACCTCGATGAAGAACAGGTACAGGTAAGTGCAACACTGTTTTTGTTGTCCCTCTAGCTGCTTCTAACAGGTGTGCAGAAATGGAACCCAAGCTTTCCCCTGTCATTCAGCTGTTATGCCAAGTATCACTTGCAAGACCTCTGCATGCGGAGCAGACGTTCATGGCGCAGGATCAGAGCTGCATACAAGGTGGCCAGACATCCGCCCTCGCCGCCACCACCAAGGCCGTGCTGCACATGCATAAAGAGGAAGGACACCTCCTCTGTGTGCGCGCACCCCCCTCCCCCCATAGTGTACATGCACTGATAGGAGCAGACGGCAAGGCCACGGTCACTTGGCGATGTAGAAGAGTCCCTTGGACCACTAATGGGTTCAAAGGCTGTGGCTCCTCTTCTTTTTTCATATAATTTAGGTGTCGCTTTTGATGTCACCTACTTGATGTCACCCAGTGAGTCCTTCTTGCTACCTGGGAGATCTGGAAAGGTTGAAGGGCCACTGATGTATTCAGCCAGTCCTGGGGATGGGGGGGGAGGTGCTCAGCCTCTTGTCCAGCAGTTCGCCTCTCTACTCGCTCTGCCCCTTCTCTGGGGTCCAGGAGACTTCCACAGCAGGAAGCCAAAGATGAGGCTGGGCGCTAGCGTCCAATTAGGGCTGGGAAGACGAGATGCAAGTACAGCCTTGTGTGTGTGGCCTTAGGCAGGCCATGTTTTCTTAGCCTTTCCTTCCCGCACCACAAACCTGCAAAAGGGCCCTAATAAAAACTGGCCATTTGTGTAGGGTTGGACGGCACCAGCTTTTCCATTGACACAAGCCATGGTTTATTTTAACTATAGTTAGTTTACGAAGCCAGGATTCAGCTCCCAGATGATTACGCAAATCCTGGTTTGCTTCGACAAATGCAGGTTTTTGTTACCTTTTCTTTGCAGCTTGGGAGGCAGTTGCCAGGGAGTAAGTCAGGATATCGATGTCTGCATTCATGTATCATCAAAACCATATTAAGACTAACAGTGAAATCCTACGCAAACTTACTCCAGTTTATTTCAATGGGCTTAGACTGGAGAAACTCTGCTTAGGATGTCACAACAAGTCTCAATAAGATCCTGATCTGACAACCTTAACGAACAGTAGTTAGTGGAGTCTCTCATAGCCAGTCATACGAACCACAGTTAGTTTAATTAAACCTTTCTTTTACACAATGTCTAAACAGAGTCTGTGTGTCTTGAAGCACCTTAAAAACTAGCAAACATATTGTGAGCTAATCTTTGGGGAGCAAGAACACACTTTTCAGATTAACTTATATTGGGGAGAGTATAGAGATTATGTATAGAAAATGGATAAACTGAGAATAAGAAATGTTTAAAGAAATATATAGAATATAGGTTAAACTGATTAACTTATATTGGGGAGATTATAGAGATTATGTATAGAAAATGGATAAAATGTTATACTATTAATATTAGGGTTATTAATATATGCTAGCAATGTGTTATTTAGATTATAAGATTTAGTTAAGGAGGGGTTAAAGGAAACTGTTATAAAAAATAGTAAGCTTAGAAGAGAGTTTAAGTGTTTGTTTAGTAGACTATATGAGGTATTAAGTAAGTAAGTAATAAGATAGACAAAGGGTTGGAAAACTGTTGGAAGTCAAACAAAAGGGGGGAGGAAAGGGAGGGGGTTAGAAGCAGATATATATAAAGGGGGAATGTTTGTATTGAACAACTATATATTCTAATCCGATAAAAATAAAAAAAAATAAAAAGAACCCACTTTTCAGATGCGTGAGCTGTAGCATTCCGTTGGAGGAGATAGATATACCGAAGCCTACAAATGCCAAGGTGGTGGGTGGTACAGTTACAAAGAGAGGCCAAAGGTCCCAGTTTCTTGGGCCCACGTTATATGACGTTGCAGAGCAAAGAATAAAGCAAGGCCCAGTCAATAAATAGTCTATTCAGAGTGAACAGGACAACTCCCAACTGCAGATGAACCGGCTAACCAGCGTGATTCCGAACAGTGTCCATGAACCCCTGTGGGGAAGAACAATAGCATCCCCACTGAGCCCAAGTTTGATAGCATCAAATCTAAAACTCTCCTTCGAAACTCTTTTTGGCCGGAGCACTGCACCTTTTAAGATCATGTATAGACACATAATTCAAGTGATTGATCTCTCTTGCATTGTAAAATGCAGCCAGGAAATATGATTCATGTTCTGGATTCATTTACATATGGTGAGGTTTCGTTTCAGATTTACGACGGGGCCCTTGAGTGCTGTGGCGAACCGGCCTCCGAACACATTTCTCCTGCCCAGTAAACACTGCTTGTAATACAGCTCTGCCTACTGGAGAACTTCCAGAGGTATTTGGTAGTATTGTGGGAATCACAGCCAGCTGAGCTGCTCAAACAAGAATGTAAGAAGAGCTCGGCTGGATCAGACCGGTGGTCCATCTAGTCCTGTATCCTACCTAACACACAGGCCAACCAGTTGCTATGGAGGGCCAACAACGGGGCATAGAGGCCGAGGCCTTCCCCTGAAATCACCTTCTAGCACTCGTATTAAGAGGTTTACAATGACATCCCAAGCAGAGTTACTCCAGTCTAAGCCCTTTGATTTCAGTGGGCTTAGACTGGAGTAACTCTGCCTAGGATTTCACTAGTACCGCTACACATGGAGGCTCTCTTTAGTCACCACGATTAGCAAAGCTGTTCTTGTTCTATGTATTTAAAATATTTATATTCTCACCTATTTCCTTACAATCCTGAAGGACTCATTAAAAAGTTTCGTACTATCACCTTCCCACTGGGTCAAACAAAGACGTGGGATTTTCTGACTCTCTCTAGATTATCTTCACAAGTGTTAAGGATTCAGCCTAAGTGGTGAACGGTCTTTATATTTTCTCTCCACCTCTTTCATGACTTTAGCAACTGATTTACATTTACACGGCCCTCACTCCCTGCGCCCTCTCTCCCCTCTCCTCAACCACCTATATATCTCTGGCCAGTTTCTTCATTCCCTCCATGCATCTGACGAAGAGAGCTGTAGTTCTTGAAAGCTCATGCTACAATCAGGGCCGGATCAAGGGGGGGGCAGGGGGAATAGTCTGCCTCCGACGCTGCCAGGGAGGGGGTGCTGGGAGCGCGCGGGTGGCAGCACGGACAGCCTTGCAGACCCCCACGCTGCCTTTTGCCTGCCCCGCAGGATGGGGCAGCCGGCTTGCCACATGCCCCCTGTCCTGCAGGGCAGGCAAAAGGCAGTGGGGGGGGCTGCGAAGCTGCCCGCTCCATTCGCCTACAGGGAGGTGAATGGCACAGGTGGCTTCCCAGCCGCGCATGCTGCCTCCAGCGCTCCGCCCTGTGTGATGACATCACCAAAATGACATCATCATGCAGCGCCAGGAGCCGAGTGGTCAGACTAGGGTTGCCCTGGGCGCCGGCAACCCTAGATCTGGCCCTGGCTACAATAAAGTTGGTTAGTCTTTAAGGTGCTACTGGACTCTTTACTATTTTGCAACTACAGACTAACATGGCTAACTCCTCTGGATCTTGATTGTTACGTCACGGCATTACAGCATGTACTTCCGGCACTTGCCAGCCTCCTGACTTTTCTATTTGTTTTCTTATTGCATCTGAAGAAGTGGGTGGACAAAAACTTGCGCAGGAAGAAAATGTTGCTAGTCGTCAAGTTGCTTCAGGACTCCTGTTTAATTTTGGTGCACCAAACTGACACAGCCGCCCCTCTAAAAGCGTTTCTTGTTTCCTATTTGGAGAGCAATTCGATTAACGCGTCCCACTTCATCCTCATCTCAACGTAGTCAGGAACTGGGCCAAACAGTTTCAAGGCAAATAGTTTTCTGCTCTGGTTTATGACGAAACATTCAGATTGAGTTTGTCGTATCCCATTGTATCAGCAAATCCCTCCCCCCCCCCCGCCACACACATGCACACCTGTGGCTCTAACAGCACCTTCGGCAGCAGTGCTTGAAATCGGGGGAAGGGCAAGGAGTGCAAAGGTTAAACATGCCCTCCCCTCTGCCAACTTCTGCAAAGCACTTCACGAGCACTACTACTTTTGCTTAAACATCAGAAAGATTCGAACCATGGATCTTCTGGGTCTAGTTTGCCCCCCAGCACAGCAGTATCTGTTGGCAGCAATGCGGTCATGGTGCAGGCTAGAAAACGGCTGAGCTGGGAGCTCGCTAAAGCCACTTTCTTGCCGCTTATGTTCATCTGCGCACTGATCTCTTATTATTTGGAGGACGTGCTCATGGAGATAAAAAGAAAAGCGGGGGTTGTACTGCTGCACTGAGAATGTGTGAGCTGTACAAAAAGCGACGCCTAAATCACGTACCAGTCTTTACATGCAGTGCAATCACAGGGCACCATTTTTGTTGGCTGTACCCTTACAGACTGCAGGTCAACATCTTGATTGTTTGCGTGCTTCCCCCACAACGGGAAAACTCCCTGAACATAGAAAATCAACACGTCAGTGGGAAAGGTTTCTAGGTCGTTTTACTAGCTTTCTACATTCATAGCTTTTTTCCCCTTGAGGGGATATGAGCATGGCACAGTCTAGGGGAAAAACTGCAACATGCAACTCTGACATGTGTGTAGGTTTGCCTCATCTTTTTTTGTGTGTGCCTTTTTTGCACCTCTATCATTCTCACAGCAGCTGTTTCAGTCAGGTTAAGTTTTGTGGAACTGCATGTTGCTCAAAGTATATTATTCCTGGAGGGAACGGGGAAGAACCCTCCGTGTTCCCTGGCAGCTGTTTATGCCTCAAGGCAAGGCTGTGTTATCTGTGCTTAAAATATTTTTGCAGCCTTGGTATCTGCATGATTTTTTTTCTCTCTTTGCATCATTCCGCATTTCATTCCATTTTGAGAACCAGGGATCTCTAGAAAGCCATGAAGCTGAAGGCAACATAATTCAGCCATTCCTCTCTGGCTTCTGAGATTTCCCCTGGCAGTGCCAACACAGTTTCACACATAAGGTCTAAAAACGTACCTTTAAAAAAAAAATTCTCAGGGAACTGACGGATCTGGCCACTACCATATTCTGTCTTTCAGTGGGATTGCAATGAACACGGCCATGCCCTTAGGGAAGCTGGTCCCTAAACGGGAGGTGCCAAAACTAGCGTGCCTACCTGCTGTGCCCTGACGGCTGAATGCCACTGGCACCAGCAACACAGCCGATCCAATTAGCAAAACTCCCCGTCTGTCCTCTCTCTCGAGAACATGACAGTGCCCAACTCCCGAGCCTTTCAAAACTTGGATGCTAATTACCCGCCTCTCCGAAAGAAAGACAGGTCCCCAAATCTCTGCCGGTTAGCCTTTGCTGCCATTGATCAGAAGCGCCTTTCTTGGTTTTGTACATCTGTAAAGGTCTGTGGGCTTAATTCAGCATCAAAGCCCCATAGAGGAAAGCTGGACAGATCTAATGTGCCGGCAGTTCTTTTTGCCAGCAAAGAAGCGGGGAACCAAAGGTCTCTTTTGTTTGCTCAAGTCCTCCCGGAGAGACCTGCACGGTTCATTGAGCTTAGATGGTTTTTAATGGGCCTTCTCATCACATGCTGCCAAAATGCACTGCAGGCCAGGCTTGAAGCCGGCTTCCCTGTTTTCTGCCTCCTACTTCGAGCAAGGATTCGGCACTCTGGCCAGGCAGAATGTGAGGCATAAACTGACCTAGTTTAGTTCCAGGGCTGTAATGTCCTTGTCTTGCTCAGGGCTCATTTAGGTTGTCATGGGCCGGATGCAGAGCAACGAAAGAAAATACAGATTTGGTACTCCTAGAGGACTCATTTGGGAGGGTGAGCGAGCTGTTCACATGCACACTTTATATCCAAGAGTATGTTCAGGGGGTGCCCACTTGAGGAGGAGGTGAAGTTTAGGAAAGGTCCCCTTTCCTATTTCAGATCCTGATCCTCAGGGCTTTTTTTCTGGGAAAAGAGGTGGTGGAACTCAGAGGGTTGCTAGCACCGAGGGACAACTCTTGGCGGGAGGTGGTGCCCCTGGTACCACATGTGCGCACAAAGTGCACACATGCTCCCAGGGCCAATGACGTCACTTTGGGTAAGCTGGAATGGGGGGAGGGGGTTAAAAGTTTAAATCGCCTTTGGCGAAAATGGTCACATGGCTGGTGGCCCCGCCCCGTGATCTCCAGACAGAGGGAAGTTTAGATTGCCCTCCGCGCCACTCCAGCAGCACAGAGGGCAATCTAACTCTGTCTGGAGATCAGGGGGCGGGGCCACCAGCCATGTGACCATTTTCAAGAGGTTCTGGAACTCTGTTCCACTGCGTTCCAGCTGGAAAAAAGCCCTGCCGATTCCTGAGGATCTGTATCCCTGGTTAGTGCACCGTTGCGCCACCTTGCTGTGAATTGTCCCTCACCCCATTCAGAAATCTTGCTGTTTCTCTCCTTCTGAACTCGGAAGCAATATGTTCTCTCCTTTTACCCCCCAGGGACGATGCAGATCAGAGAGTCTCTCTACACGAGACCTTTTATATGAGGATGCTCAAGTGTAGGGAAACGCAATGTTAGCTGGGAAGTGTAGTTTTAAAAGAGCCAAAGGCTCTGTCAATTTCACCCCTCTACAGGAGGGTAGTTTTAAAAGATAGAGCTGGCAGAGATTGCTCCTCAGAGGGTTTGTTAACTTTTGGAAATGTTAACTTCATTTCCGCCTCCCCGAAGGCTCTGTCAATTTCACCTCCTCTTCAGAGATCCCAGCATTCTCTACTTTCTAACTAACAAGGAGAGAAGAGGCATTCTGGGAAGTCCTGGAACATCTTTCACTCCCACAGCATCCACATTCCTTTTTAAATAGGTACTGATGTTTCGGCTCCCTCCTTCCTTTCTTGCTCCATGCCTCAGTATTAAAAGAATTGTGTAAGAAACTGACGGACTCCAAAGTGAAAATTTAATGTGTGTTAGCTGTGAACATATGAAGCTGCCTTATACTGGGGTCGCACCAGCAGTCAATCAAACTCCATACGGGCCATTCAGACATTACGAAGTCCAACATACAGCCATGTGGCTACCCCAAGGACTTTTGGCTATTCACCTTGCCCCCTCTTTATGTCCTTGAAAAAGCAGGAATCAGCCTCTCACCTTTGTTGTTTTTTGTTGTCTCTTCTGCATAGTTCAAAGACAAGCTGCAAATAAAATAGGCATGCGCCTTTCATAAGCAGTGAAGTCTATGCACATTTTGCACCCTAGGCAATCTGGCAGTCTGACACCCAAGGCATTTGCGGGGGGGGGGGGGAATGTGACATTGCATTATTTTTTTCTTTTGAAGTAGCACTGAAGAACCACCTTTGCTACATTTCCATTTTCATTGGTCCAGGACACCAAAATACTGGACAACACTTCCAACTACTTTGTCAGACTGCACAGGGAAGCCATTGAAATTCACAAGCATAAGCAAAACTTCAACAGGAAAGAAGAAACCTTAAGAATGAACAGAGCATGGTTTCCAGTTCTGGAAAACACCAGGCTAACAAAACACTCTATACTCGACAATAGCCCTGCAGAGAAGATTAGTAGATCAAGCACCAATCCATATGCAAAAGAACCTCCTCAGGATACAGTGAAGCCTCCCGCCATTAGCATTCCACACCCTGGGAAACTCTCACAGGATGACTCAGCTCAGTCCCACCCCTCCTGAGTAGATACAAATGACCTGCCAACATCTTTTCCACACTGTGACACTGAGAGATCTCTGTCTTTTGGTGCCACACCTCTGAAGATGCCAGCCACAGCTGCTGGCGAAATGTCAGGAACTACAATGCCAAGACCACGGCAATACAGCCCGGAAAACCCACAACAACCATCGTTCTCCGGCCGTGAAAGCCTTCGACAATACATTTCCATTTTCCTTTCACTCTTGTCCTAGCAAATACACCTGTTGCCTTAAACTCCAGGCATGGTAAATGGGGTGGGGGAGGACTTGTCAGCATTGGTCACTCCAGGGGTCTGCCAAGCTCAGACAGTTGACTCCCAACAGGGCCAACACCTGATCTTCTGGAGAAAGCTGGTTTAAAAAGCCACTGTGCAATTGTAAAATGATTTACTGTCATTTGTCCCCACCTCGCTGTAATTATAGAGGCTTAGAACACGGTGAGCTTTCGATTGTCTTGGCTGCGCCGTGGATTCCACACACAATTTGATAGATGATGCAGAACTTGGATTCCTCACACATTTTCTATTCTGCATTTCCTCCAGGGACCTCAAAGTGGGACACATAAAGTCTTTAACCATTATGTCATCAAAGAACCAATTTCCATTTCTGTTGTAGAAGGTTTGAAAGAGTGTTAGCGACTTGTTTGTCATTTTTAGCATTTTAACGAGACATTGTCTTTTTGTTGGTTTTGTATATAATTTTTTTTTACTAATCTCAGCTTTGACCCACGTGGCTTTTAACAAATGAAAACTACTAGGGATTATGTAGAGTTTAAAAACCATCAAGCAAAACATTCACAGAATGCAGCATAAACCAAGAAGCAAAAAAAGAAAACCCTTACAAGTTCAGAAGCAGAAATTCAATAATCAAATATTCAGTATTAATCACACACCCCATAATTATGTCTCAGTTTTCCTAACACAACCTCAAGATCCCATCCTCCATTTTATACACGTAACACTCCCATGAGATAGTTTAGACCGAGAAAACAATTGGCCCAAAGAGTGAGATTCATGGAATTTTAACCCAGGGTTCCCCAGTCCTAGTTTTTATTTAGAAAATTTCTGTGCTGCCTCTCCAGCGAACCGATAAATAAAATGACATAAAATAATTTTAATATAGTTGGCCATGGCAACCACTACACCACTTGGGATCTCAAGGGTTGTCTTGTTCTGACAGCTGAAATCAAAAAAAGAATGGAGTCAAACAGGCCTTTTCCAGCGAGGGGGTTGCACAGTATTGGTGCAGTTGCTGAAAAAATCCTGATCTACGCAATACCTCATTGTGATCATGGGGCAGGACAGCGAGGGCCTCTTGCTAAGACCACCTACGTAAGGAACAGGTTCATACAGCAAGAAGCAGTCTGAGACAGAGAGAACTTGGGGGATTTTTTTTTTTAGCAGGAAGGCAGAAAACTAGAGTAAGAATTAATTAAATAAGAATATAGGTAAGTCAAGCTGAACTCTGGATTTTTTTAAAAAAAACTTTCATAGTTTGACCTTTTCCAAGGAGCTCAGGAGGACTTGCGGGTTTGCATGGTTCTGTCCTCCATCTTTACAGCCACCCCATGAAGTACGTTAGGGTGAGCAAGAGAATGCGATTGGCCGGAGGTCACTCCAGTGAGCTTCGTAAGTGGGGATTTGTAGCCACAGTCATAGTCCAGCTCACTAGCCGTTACCCTCACTGGCCTCCTTGAAAACATTATTATAAACAGAAGACATTCCCCAAATTATCATTAACAGTCACTCTAACTATTCGTTCATGCTGTAGTAGGGAAAGTAGGGGGTAGGGATCGCAGACAATTCACTAACACATTACTGAACTTTGGGGTTGGGTTGCCGGGATCTGTTCTGTAAGCAGAGGTGCTCTTCTTTGGCAGATGGAGCCTTCCCAAGACACAAGCAGGGCTGGATCTAGGGTTGCTGGTGCCTAGGGCAACCCATGACCAGCCCCCGCACGTAGAGCGTGCATGTGCGCTCCCAGCTCTGCATGATGACGTCACTTCTGTGACATCATCGCGCAGGGCAGAGACATGCCGCCTGCACAGCAAGCTGGCTGCCCCGGTGCATGGTGCGCCACGGAGCTGGCGGCAGCAACGAAGGTGGTTGGGAGGCCACCTGTGCCATTCACCTGCCCCGCTGACGGGGCGGCTGGCTTGCCGCGCGCTCCCTGTCCTCGCTTGCAGCAAGCCAGCCGCCCCATTGGCGGGGCAGGGAAATGGCGTGGGCAGCCTCCCAACCACCTGCACTCCTGGTGGTTGGCAGCTGCGCCCGGCGCCCCCTCTTTGGCGGCACCAGGAGCAGACTACCTCCCTGCCCCCCCCCCCGGTCAATCCGGCCCTGGACACAAGAGGCTTTTCCTTCTACAAGCCTCGTTCTTCTGCAAGGCTACCACAGGAAAGTACTTTTCTAGAGGAATGGATCACCGGAACGGGATCCAATACTATGATTCTCAGGATTCTTTGGGAGGGGGGAGAATCTGTGATGGCTACAGTGATACCAAACAACACAGCTTTGTCATGTAAACAGGGGCTGCCAACTTGCCCCAAAATTCAGTTTGATGGCTGATCAGGGATTGGAATCCCAGTTTCACATTTCCTTTCTTCATGAACATGCATCACGGAGTCCCTTGACATCACACTTTGAAGCCTGTGTATTTTCCTTAAAGCAATCTTTTTGGGCTGTAACTGTAACCCACTGCTGTATTTTCTCTTTCCCTCCCTTCCTAAATCCCAACTAAAATGAGAGCAGAAAAACTTCCCCAAGAATAAAACAGATTCCTGGCGAAGGACATTCTGTTCCCGTCAAACGGACTGCAGTTACATCACTTTGCTTGTTTATTTTCCCTTTTCTCGTTCCTGGCGCTCTAGCACACACAAAGAGGCGAGGGTGTATGCGTGTGTGTGAAAGAGAGCATGCGCACACGGAACATCTTGTTGTTGTTTCAGAATTCCATTATATTCTTTACAAGGGAGCAATTACGAGGTCACCTTGTGTATTCAGAACTTTACTGGACTTGAAAACTAACAGGAAGATGCCTTTTAAAAATTAACCCATTTAAAGCCTGTTAATTTCCAGATCTCAAGTAAACAGGACTAACCATTCAGGAGGCTACAGGTTCCTGGTGCGTTGCACGCTAGGCATTTGCTCTCAAAAGACTTGGGGAGTGTCATTTGCAAATTCCCCTCTTCACGGTTCACACAACACACCGTAAACCCAGGACAGCTCATTTCGGGGCCCGTGGCACCTGCTGACATCCTTACCTGGCAACTGACAAGTGTTTTTACAAAGTGGGTGGGGCCAGGTGGGCCTTTTGCCTAGCAAGAGTTCTGATTGGCCATAGGAGATTTGAATGACTGCAGATTTTTACGTAATTTTCCTTTGGCAGCAACTGCCACAATTCAAGGATCTTCACCGTGTGACCGAAGGTGAAAATATGGCAGCCATTTTGTGGCTAGCGCTGCCATTTTGTGGTTGCGTCCACCACACTGTGTCAGAATTCCAAAGATACTCTAAGGCACAAAAATGCCAGGGAACCCTGGCTTATTTATTTATTTACATCATTTATAGTCTGCCTTTCTCGCCGAGACTCAGTGGATTAGATAGTGTGAATCAGTACAGTCAATATCAAAGACATTTCAAAAAAACGTACACATGCAAACTGCAAAGATTTAAAAACCAGCAGAAGCCCAACGCAGAGTTGAAGAAATGTTGAAACGCGGCATAAGCAATTCCATGACTGACGTAGATCCAGAGGAGTTAGCTGTGTTAAGTCTGTAGTTGCAAAATAGTAAAGAGTCCAGTAGCACCTTTAAGACTAACCAAGTTTATTGTAGCATAAGCTTTCGAGAACCGCAACTCTCTTCATCAGATGCATGAATGACATATTAAACAACATAGGAAGTACCCAGTAGGGTCATAGTTACAGCAATAGTAGTGAAGTCTGTGGTCCCTCAGTAGTAAAATCTGTGGTCCCTCCTTATCTCTTTACTGATGGATATTTTCAGCCCTCCTGAATAATTTTACACTGTTTGCAGAAGGTTCACTTTCAGCATACAGAAGAAATCCCACCCCACAAAACGGACTTCTGTATGTGTTTAATGGCCATTAATACTTCTGCTGACACTTGTTTAAAATTGGTATTTTGTATTTGGATTTTGATATTTGGAATGCTTCTACTAATAGTACAGTTATAAAATAGGATCAAATTTTCTAGATCCAGGGCTCATTTTGAGGGGGAACATGCAGGAACACAGTTCCGGTAGTTCTCCAAAGAGGTCACACGTCAGGTGGCCCTGCCCACCTGACTCTTGGCCATTTTGGGCCCGTTTTGGCTTGGCCTGGACCTAAAACAGCCAGGATTGGCCCCTAAAACAGCCAGGATCACTCTCCCACTCAGCAGCGGCCCAATTCTGACCATTTTGGGCGCCTTTTCAGCTATTTTCAGCCCCCTTTGGCCATTTTGGGCCCAACTTCAGCCCTGAATGGCCAGGATTGGGTTCAAAACAGCCAGGATAGGTGAGGTCAGGGTGTGTGGCATATGCAAATCAGTTGTGCCAATGACACACTTCCAGTGATGGCAAGGGTGTAGCATATGTTAATTAGTTCCTGCAGCTCTTTTTCTACGAAATGACCCGTCTAGATCCAATTCCTTAGGTCTTCAATCTGTAAACCTCTTTTAAAAAGACTCCTCATGCCCTGATTTTCTTAATACTATCCTTCAAAGATATACCATATCCCTAATGATTTATTAGGGGCTTCAGGGGATAGTTCTCAACTCGGGGACTGGATCTATAATTCTGATGCATTGATCGATCGATTCTTAATACTAAAATCTAAGGCTGCACCTTGGTACAAATTAATTAAATCTGACCCTTACCACCTTGTGATTCCAAACCATGCAAACAGCCCTTTCGGCTGGCTGCCACTCTCACACCCCAAGGGGACACCATATTTACATCTGTGGGTTGCTTGCAGTTGAGGATCTGCCCCATTACATTTTTTCCTGGCTACAATATAGGGTGCCCACAGACAAATTTTTGGCTGGTATTCTATCCAGGGCTTTTTTTCTGGAAAAGAGGTGTTGGAACTCAGGACTGCATAATGATGTCACTTTGGGTCAGCTGGAACAAGGGAGGAGTTTTTTTAAAGTTTAAATCACCCTTGGTGAAAATGGTCACATGGCCAGTGGCCCCACCCCCTGATCTCCAGACAGAGGGAAGTTTAGATTGAGTGGCGTGGAGGGCAATCTAAGCTCCCCTCTGTCTGGAGATCAGGGGGCGGGGCCACCGGCCATGTGACCATTTTCAAGCAGTGCTGGAACTCCGTTCCATCGCGTTCCAGCTGAAAAAAAGCCCCGATTCTATCTGCTATAAACGCATATCCTGAATCTGAGAAGATGTGTTTCTGTTATCAGATAATGATACTTGCATATCCTACAGAGTCTCTTAGTTTGCTCTTGCAGCCAAGGTTAGGTCTTGGGCAGCACTGACTCGGGGAGTTTTATGATCTTTTGGTCGGAATAGTCCATTTTATTTTTTAAACTGTTTTAAACTAAATTTACCACTAGATTTTAATATTTTTGTTAGCTACTGTCTCTTATGGTTTCATAAACTTGTTATAGCCAATGGCCAAATACAATAAAATTCTATACTACTACTACTACTACTAATAATAATAATAATTGGAATTTGTAGAGCACTCCAGAGTAGTCAATTGCATACGGACATTTAGAAGACTCCAAGTTCTTCAAATATATTCTTGATATACTCATTACAACAACTCTGCGGTAGCTCAGTACTAAACCTTGATTGTGATGAAAAACTAACTTGGAACACAGGACCTTTTGTATTTACTAGATGATCCTTAAGGCGCCTCCCCTTCAATTCACACACACACAAATGGTCATCATTGTAACTTGGGTGCTAATGTAAGACCCCTCCCTTTTTTTTGATGGCATATTAAGTCTCGCATTTGATAAATACAGTACTTGGTAAGTGATTCAATGGAGAGCTATACAATAATAGCTGGGGCTCATTCAAGTGGGCGATCAGCTCCACCCCCACTTTCTTACTGCAGTCTTCTACTGCTGGTATAAATTTTCCTTTTTTGTTTGTTTTGCAAGCCATAATTTCTCTGATAGAAATTCTATTAGTGTATCTGAAATCTAACGTAATGAAAGTTAAACACGAGGAACGTGTTGGAAGTTTAGTAACTGTAGAGTAATTGCAATTTCTGATGCTCGTAATTATGATTCCCACCGGGATCTTTTTAATATCTTTATAATCCCGCCAAATGTGCATAATACCTGATCCTTCTCTTTTGATGTATGCAGTCTCTTCTTCCTTGGATGTTTTTGAAGATTAGGGGGGGAATTGGACTTCTGTGTAAGAAAGAAGGAAATTTCATTTAAAAGCACACTAAATTTTCATTAAAAAATTTGAAGCAAACGGCTGAAATCTTTCAGATTGCCGCCAAATGTTTTCTCCCTCTGAGCAGCTAAGTAAGGAGATGCCAGAAAAGGGGATTTGGGGAGCGGGGGCGGGATACACTTCCAGTTCATTAAATTACATGATAGAAATCAACAAGATTCTAGAAGGTGGTTAATTGCTATGTACTGTATGCACAGAGACAACATTGATCTCATTCCATTCATGTTAATGCTGGAAAATTTGGATCCCTTCCTGTGAAAAGGCCCGAGGCTTGGTTTCATCCCAGCTTTTAGGCTTCCTATTTTAACCTAGGACTTTACAGGGTTTTTTTTTTTAATGGGGATTCTGCCATAGGCAGCTTCTGAGATTCCCATCATAGGCTAAGCCCCAGGGATCTGTTTGCAGGAATTTGGAAAAGGATAAACTGCAGATCCACACGAAGGTGGCAGGAAGAAGAAAGGGAGAAGAAAATGAATTGGAAGCAAAACACTAGTGCAGTTGGGCCTTGGTGTGATCCTACAACTTTGAGTCCTTAACCTGTCAAGACAGCACGGGTGGATCATAGTAGCTGTGAGCACAGGTTGGTGCAACCTGGACTCATCCATGCATGGACGAGGTAGCCGTCAGCAAGCCATTCTTCCCATATTCTGTTACCCACAGGGGTCATTTCGTAGAAAAAGAGCTGCAGGAACTCATTTAGCATAACTCATTAGCACAACTCATTTGCATATGCCACTCCCCTTGACACCACCAGAAGCGTAGCATTAGCATAACTGATTTGCGTATGCCCCACCCCCTCACATCACCTAGCCTGGCTGTTTTGGACCCCAATCCTGGCCATTCAGGGCCGAAATTGGGCCCAAAATGGCAAAAAGGGACTGAAAATGGCCGAAAAGGGCCCCAAAGTTATCAGGATTGGGCCGCTGCTGAGCAGGAGAGTGATCCACCACCCATCAGAGGCCCGATCCTGGCCATTTCAGGACCAATCCTGGCTGTTTGGGGCCCAAATTGGGCTGTTTCAGCCCCGATCCAGGCCGAAACGAGCCCCAAATGGCCCAAAATCAGGCAGGCAGGGCCACCTGACGTGACCTTTTTGGAGAACTACCGGAACTGCGTTCCGGTGCGTTCCCCCTCAAAATGAACCCTGGTTACCCATCAAGAATATGGGGATATTACTGGCCTACCTTACAGGGTTGTTCAAAGGATGGTTGAGAAAATGTGAAGCTTATTTGAGCATTTGTTTCATTCGTGGCTTCTTGTGGCAAACTGAGCACTTTCTATATACAAATAATTCCGTGGTATTTAGGGAATAAACAGGCAGAATGGCCTCATAGGAAGTAAGCATAGGCCTTGGGCTCAGGTGTTACCTCCTGCATGAATTTACTGATCTTCTGATTTAGAATTAATCAGTTTAAAGACAGCTTGCCCTTTGGTTGGTGAATGGCTCAATCCATGTGTTGCTGTATATGGGTTTGGCAGGCAAAATTGGCATAGTTTTGGGTACTGTGTTTCCAAGGCATAGAATCTGATTTCGTCAAGGGAGGAAGGGCTTGGAGGGCTCGAAAGGGCTGCCAGATTCCACTACTAGAATTGCCGCATTGTCTGCGCCATGTTTTGCCAGACAGAGAGTTTGTGTTGGCTTCAGAATCACCAAGGCAAAGGGACACAAATTGGTACTGCGGCTAGCAACTCAACAGGGGCAATCAGGTTCGGCCTGGCCCTGTGTTAGTCAGAGCAACTTTTTGCTGAGGAACAAAATGAGCTGCTCTTAAACCACGTAGCCCGTTCTACCTGTTCCTAGTCTTGATAGCCTGCCTGCTTGCCGGCTGGATTAGCCACCTGGCCTGTACTCACCCCCCTCACCCTCCCCCCCACGGATCAAGGAGAAATCGCACAAGGGGTATTTCAATAACAGGCATTTCCTTTTCCAGAAGCAAAAGCAAGTTTGGATTTTTAGGCCTTTATCTATTTTCCCAATCGGCTGGAACTTCTAAGAGGAACATCTCTTTGTTATTTGATGTCTTTACTTCATACGGCTTTCCCAAGCAAGACGTTACAGTTCCCCGTGGATCCCTCACACCCTCTATATGTAAAACTCTCCACATCAAACACCACCCGTGGGCTAATTTCTTTCAGGGTTGCAAGCCAGGGTGTGGTGTTACCTTTTCCTTCCATTAGGTTGGTGCCTTCACTCTCCTGCCTCCTTGCTTACACTGACAGTTGAGGGTGAAAGCCAAGGAATGCTGCTCGTAAATGTGGAGGGCAGGAATGTTTATTGGCATCATTCTAATAACCATTATCCTTTAAAAAATATTTTTCAGGTGCAGATGTTCACCTGGCGAGGATACTTGTTGCCAAGAGGAATGCTGTGCAAAGAAGCCGACTGCTAGACATGGCTGGCTGCTGCTCCTTTTCTCGTGGATCTTCAGAGTGAGTTTTATGTATTGGTCAGCATGGTGGGCAAACCTCGGAAGAGCCAATGAGGTCTTGTTTTGAGCTGCAAGAATAGCACTAGCTTGGCCATACGCTCAAGACAGCAGAAAGTGAAACCAGCCAGCCATTTGTGTTCTGGCAATCTGTGCCTGACATCTTCCCCTTAATGTGAGCTTACTGACAGCTGAGCACAGCCTTCAAAGGAGATGAGGTTCCTCTACCAGAGGGCAACTTTGACCAGCCAGATGGATCAGGTGGAGTTCACTTCGGGCAGGCTTTCCTTCTTTTGGATTTTGGCTGGTTGGGTGAGCACTGTCAGCGTACTGAACTGTTTTTTTAGGATTTTTAAACTTGCAATTTGTATTGGGCTGTTTTAGAAGTCTTTGGGCCATATTAAAAAGAGTCCAGTAGCACCTTTAAGACTAACCAATTTTATTGTAGCATAAGCTTTCGGGAATCAAGTTCTCTTCGTCAGATGCATGGTACAGAAACATGGTACAGAAACATATTTGACCAGTTTCTGTACCACGCATCTGACGAAGAGAACTTGATTCTCGAAAGCTTATGCTACAATAAAATTGGTTAGTCTTAAAGGTGCTACTGGACTCTTTTTGATTTTGCTACCACAGACTAACACGGCTAACTCCTCTGCATCTTTGGGCCATATGTTTGCAATGGACCTGCTTCATGTAACCTGCGTTGAATCCAGAGTTTTGTGAAGAAAGACATCGTAAAAGCATTAATTTCGTGAAACGTTTCAGGTGGGTAGCCATGTTGGTCTGTAGTAGAAGAGCAAGGTTCGGGTCTGGTAGAAGCTTAGAGACCAACTAGATTTCCAGGATGCGAGCCTTCAAGAGTCAAAGCTCCCTTTGTCAGACATGAGTGGAAATAATGCTAATTTTATACACACTTTGCACCCACGTTCTGTCTAGCTAATTACAACATGTATTATAGCCAACTTCCTGACATTCTAATTTGCAATACCCCTCCCACCTTTAAACTGGATTTTAAAGACTCCTACCCTTTTCCACTCCATGTGTCTGAGGACTCCCAAAATTTCACACCCTGAAAATCTAGTGGGTCTCTTGTGCTACTGGACCCAAATTTCATGTAAAAGACAGTTGGTTTAACTACAGAACAGAGAGAGTTTCAGAGGTAGCTGTGTTGGTCTGCAGTAGAACAGCAAGATTTGAGTCCAGTGGCACCTCAGAGACCAACCACATTTTTGGAGTGTAAGCTTTCAGGACTCAAAGCTCCCATCTTCAGATACAGGCTGCCACAGGAGACAGAGCCAAAATGCTCCTTGCTTTATTCTTCAGTTCTTCTGCAAAGTAAGTTCTGGTCCTCTCCTTCCTTCAGCTCCCTTCCTCCCTTCTGAAGAAAGTAGCTGGCTCTAGAAAGCTTATACCCTGACAATCTTGTTGGTCTCTAAGGTGCCACTGGACTCAGTCCTGCAAAACAGAGAAAGTGTCTTAAAAGTAACTTGTAAGAGTCAAATCCAGATTAATATTTATGCATGCATTTTTGGATTTTGGAAATGCTGGTTTTTTAAAGTCCGCTCGTACGTGCCCACAAATTCTGTGGTCAGTAACTAAGCTTACAGTGAACTAAATAAATAAATAGCCACTTTTGCTTACATAGTAGGCCCAAGACAGATTACAAAGGCATCTTCAAATGGATACGAAATACAGCCATAGACATCTTCATGATTACAACAGTGGCACAAACCTATTTTCAGTATGAACAGCGGAGGCAAAGAAAGGTAGATTTTGAGGAGGGGGTTGAAAGAGAGGGAGGGGCCACCCTTCCAGTTTCCCAAGTTACAAGCAGGGAGGTAGTAGGGAGGAAAGATCAGGAGGGGTGTATATTTCTTTGGTTTGATCTCAGTCTGTTGGAATAATGGTCTAATTTCAGAATCTTGTACAGGGATCAGAATGAAGCCGATGCCAGAAGAGAGAGTCACCCTGCCATTTCCAAGCCACACTGGCACATGCATCCGCTGGGAGAGAGAAAGGAATGGTGCTCATGCTTTTAGAATGCTTCAAGAATTCTCTACAAGAGGCTGCTGGTTCGAGTCCTTGGTGATTCATCTTGGAGTCACCCTTTCAGGATGTAGGCAGTTGCCGTTCTCATGAGCCCAGCAGGCATGACAGGTGGCTTCTCCAGGAATGTCCCTGTCGAGAAGGGGAAAGAAATGCCCAGCTGCGATACGGAGACCTTGGCATTCTTCTCACTCGTTGCAGGTCGCAAGATAAGAAGGGAATCAAGGAGCCCAAAGCTCTTTGGAGCGAGAAGAAAAACCACGCACAGCCCGAGGCTCTGTTCTCTGAAGAGACAAGTGAACCAAAGTTACGGGCATATGCAGATGATCAGTGCGTGTCCAGTTATTTTGCGGCTGAAGATCCGAGACTCTCCCCTTGCCAGGCCTGTTGAGTAGAGAACCCAAATGCAGTCGGGCCCTCTGTACTGGAAATAACTAGAAACCGTAGACAGAGGAAAGTCTGGAAACCTGGAACTAGAAAACCCAAGATACAAAGACGTGCTGATGTTCCTGCAGAAATTAAGGAGCTTGTCACATAGGAAGGAGCGTGGTTCAGTGGTAAGAGCACCTGTTCAGCATGTGGAAGGTCCCAGTTTAAATCCTTGGCATCGCTAGTTAAAAGGCAGTGGGTGATGTAAAAGACCCCTGGCTTGAGATCCTAGAGAACGGCTGTCAAGTCAGAGAAGACAGGCGTGACCTTGATAGTCCAGTGGCCCTACTCAGTACAGGGTAGCATTGCACAAGTATTAGAATGTTGTTAGGAATAAGATGAAACTGGTTATGCTATAATCCTGTGCGTGCCGATTTCACTGGGACTTCTGCCTGGGCATCCATAGAAAGCTGATCCGGAGAGACCAGTGGAGTAGCTACCGTTTCCGGCCTTACTTTTTGCCTCTTCCTCCTCCTCCTCCTCCCTTTCTCATCCATTGGTCTTTATCCCTTGTGCAAACAGGCCGTTCGTGTGGGCTGCCCAATAAGCAAGAGAAAAAGATTCTCGTGCCACGGCCACTAGGAAACCACAGTTAGGCGATGTTTGCATAACATGTCACTGGAACCAGTTTGGACCATTCCTAATGGTCCGCGTCCTTTATCAGTGGCGTAATGCGGGTGATGCTTTTCTTCAGAACCTTACTTCCCCTTTCTTGATTGTCAAACTCGACCGCACGAAGGGAAAGAAATGAAAAAAGCAACCAAAATGTTACAATCTCTCTCTTTCTTTCTAGGTCAAGCCAAAGGTTTTGCTGCATAAGAGGAAGTCTGTCTGGAGCTCTCTCAGGAAGCTGGTTTCATGTGGTGGTTTAGATTTAAGTACCTGATGTCTAGCACCATTTGAAATCAGTGTTCTTGGGGGGAGAAGGGCTGCTTTTTTTTCCCCATCGGCAAAGGAAACCAGATGTAACCCTTCTGGTAAATGTTTTTTTTATGATGGCCATGTTAAAAATTGATCTCTTCGTATACAGATTTTGTAGCCAAGTTGAAACACCAGAATATGATTTGTTTAACCAGTTCCTACGAAGATTCCATATTGACCATGTAGTTTGTGCCAAATAATCAGGTTTTTAAAAAAGTGCCCTGCTAAGCTGCATTTCTTATTGTGGGGGTGCCTACTTTCTTTGGTGGAGCTTCTTGGTGAATAATAAAGTGGGGGCATCAGATAAACACAGAAGAGCACATTTAGCCTGGGCTTGAGCCTTTTCTCTGTGAATAGATATGTGCATTAAGAATTTCACTGCAAGAAAAAAGCATGATTGAAAGGGAGAAGCTATGTTCCAGGGTAATCCAGAGGGGCGGCTGTGTTACTCTACTGTAGCAATTTTTTAAAAAAATCCCAGTAGCACCTTAAAGACTAAAGACTAACCACATCTATTCAAGCATGAGGTTTCGCAAGTCAAAAGCTCACTTCCTTTAGACAAAATAGAAATGCTGCAACGTTTCACAGCACATGCAAATGGCAAGCGTGAGGGGCTCTTGCTGCAGCTTTGTCAATTACACGCGTTAGCCTGTTAAGATATTGAAGTGTTTACTTAAGACTGGTACCGCGGAATTGTTGCCAATTCTGTACCTAAAAGGATGCTGGTCGGCAAGAAAACTCATCCGCTCTTCCTTAATTGTGCCTATAAGTATGGAAGGGTTTTCCACCAGCAAATACTCGCATAGCTAAGTTAGGCAAGGGTGCTTTACTGTATCTGCATCAGCCTCTTCCTGCAATAGAGGCCATGCCGAATTTGCAAAAGTACTTCTCCTTTTAATTTGGTTAAAAGAAAAAAAACCAGCAACATCCCTCCCCACCTCCACCCACAGGCTAGTGGAGCAGCCCAGACACACCTTAAGCACACCAGTGAGGGGTAGACCCACGATTGTGGCCGAAACAACTCATGGAGAAGACATTTTGGAAAGCTAGTGGCGTTCCACCTGTCTGCCAATTTTCTCCTGTGGCTCAGAGTTCATTCTGTCACGGTGCATCTGGGGTTGAATAACAAGTGGGCTTCTTTCTGTTTAACGCTCCCTTTCCCGTTATTTTTTCATTTCTTACAAAATGTTCAATCTGGCCATAGAATAATGTGTGTTTGGGGGGGGGGGGTTGCTGCACCAGCGTTTAGTGCAGTGGGGAGGGGGGAGCTTCGAATAAACCCCTGGTGTAACTGCACCCCACAGTGGTAACTCAACAGTATCGAGCAAGCAAGATTTCAACTCGCTGTTTTATCCTGCCACCCAAAAAAGGTGGAGGTTTTGCCTAACTGTAAACGTAAGAATAAAAGTGCAAGGAAGGAGACGGGAAGTGCAAAGGAAGCAATGAGGGAGATAAAAAAATGTTTTCGCAACAGGGTTGTAATTAATCATCAAGTTCGGAGAAATCCGCATTCCTGTATAATTGAAGATGCGCTTATTTGCAAGGGGGGACCCGCGAGGACTTGCAGGGGCATTTCGTTTTCTCCTCCCCCTCCACAACCTCTTTCCCTTCCCTGGCCCCCCCGTAGCCTCTCCCCCTTTTCCTGCTTCCTTCTCTCCTTCCCACTCACTTTTGCTGTTCCAATTTTCACCTTTCCCCCTTCCACCCCGGGCAGCCTCTCCTCTGTGGCCTAGTTGTGTGATGCCAGCTGACCTGGGCCTAGTTGAATGACTGGGAACCTGCAAGGACTTATGTGGGATATTTCACTTTTCCCTGTATCCCCTTCCCCACACTATTTCTTCTTTTCCCCCCCCCTCCCTCTGGCAGACTCCGTATGCTCATCTTTCCCTTTTGTTTTTCTCTCCTTTATGTGCCCCCCCCATCTTCATCTGTATTTATTGTTTATTTACTTTATATACTGTCTTTCTCCACAATGGGGACCCAGAGCAACTTATAATATTCTCCTTGCTTCAATGTTATCCTTACAACAACCCTGAGAGGTAGGTTATGCCGAGAATGTGTGACTGGATCAAAGTTAGCCGGTGAGCATCTGTAACAGAGTGGAGATTCGAACTTGGGTCTCCCAGATCCTACTTTGAAACTGTAATTACTCCACTGGCTTTTATGGGGGAGGGGAGGCTGCTGTTGTACAGTATTAAGGCAATGCGAAATAGGAAGGGCAATACTGTGTGGTAACCAGAATACAGACAGAAAAACAAACCCACAGTAATAAGGTCTACAGACTCATACCCAATAATTATGCAGTCACACAAATGTAACAAAATAAGCCAGGCTGCTGTTCACAGCTATTAAGTAAGCACTATAGAGAATGCACAAACCAAAAATCCTCCCCTGACAGGGTGTAAACGTCCCAAA
The DNA here is from genome assembly GCF_028583425.1 of Eublepharis macularius. NCBI lineage: Eukaryota > Metazoa > Chordata > Lepidosauria > Squamata > Eublepharidae > Eublepharis > Eublepharis macularius. The sequence goes on from NC_072798.1 coordinate 8,072,194, forward strand.
AATCACTTTCAAATGTTGTGGAAGGTATTCCTTTCTTGTTGTATACAGTGGTCTATGCTGGAAACGTTCCTGAGACCCCATTCCCCACCGGGAGAGACCACAGCTGAGACTTTTGGTTTGTGCATTCTCTATAGTGCTTACTTAATAGCTGTGAACAGCAGCCTGAACTTAGACATATATATATAAAGTGTTTTGGCTTATTTTGTTACATTTGTGTGACTGCATAATTATTGTATGAGTTGTACAGTATTAAGCAGCCAGGCCTCGGAGAGACATCCAAGTCATGTAGTGTCAAGTCATCTGGTGTTTGCTTCTGCGTCTGGCCCCAATGAGTCCTTCCTCAAAGGCCAAAACAGCCTTGGAAAGGCTCCTGACCTTCCCCCACCTTTTACTGACAGAAACCAAGCCTCAAATACTGGCTAAACTGTTATGGTTATCTAGCAACAGCCACTGAGGGCATCTGGCTAAAGCTACAGGAACGCCTTTTAAACTTTCGGTGTTTTTTTTTTTAAAGATTTCATATTTTTCTGCAAACTTGGGGCATTTTTCAGTTGTGGAGGAAGATCTGTCATGTCCATTCATGGTTCCAATCTCCAGATTTTAAGTATCCACAGATCACGGCCACTTGGCAATTAGTATATCAGATTATTTATTTACCTGCCTTTGTCCCCCTTTGTTACTGAAAGTGGCCTACGTCACTCTCCACCACTCCGTTTTCTCTTCACAATCAGCCCGATGAGGTAGATTAGGCAAAGTATGTGTGACTGGCCCAAGGTGACCCAATGAGCTTCCCTAGCAGAGAGGGGATTTGGATCTAGACTTCCCAGATCCTGATCCAAGCCTCTAGCAGCTACGCCACACTGGCTGTCTATAATTATTATGTCGAGTGTCGGCTGGTCAGTATCTATGAAAACGGAGAGTTCCTTGGTCTTATTTTTAATATCTTGCAGGCAGTACTGTATTCTACATTTTGGAGATAATTGTTTTGCCCTAGGGCTGAACTGTGGCATACAGTTTGAAGCTGATTAAAATACGACGAGATTCTCGTATTGTGTTTCGCAATCTCGCCGCCATCGCTCAGCTCCCTGTAACCCCCTTTAGAGGATGACTGATTTCTTCTGGTGTTCAGAGTCCATTTCTCTTTCTAGCACCATTTGAAATCGGTTATAGTGATCGGGGAATATCGCCGTTCCAAAGTCCACGGAGCATTGTTACCGAGAAAAGCAAGGAGAGGAAGACTCTCGTTTGACAAAGGAACTCCGTCATAATGAAGCATTTGTGTCAGCAGAGATGCCAACCTTGGGTTCAAAGGACTCTAGGTCCTACGTTTCTGTAATGGACTTACTGGGGCTGGATTAGAGCCATTTCTCACTTACGAAGTGTGTGTGGGGGGGGGATAGTGGCTTTCTTCACAAGGTTGTTATGAGTCAACTGCAATAAAAATCGTTAAACCAACTGAAAATCAGCAGCGGCATAATTGAATTGGTAACTAATCACATGCAAGAAGGAAGACTCATTTTGACTTCTGCTGTGGCTTACTGGGACATCTCATCAGAGCTGTGCTGGGTCAGGCAGGTTCTCTGGAGAAGAGTATTATTTTTTTTAAAATAAACAGGAGGAAGGTCTATGAAGTCCGTTCTTTTCTCCAGGGCGTTCAGGAATCCTGCAAGCAGGGTCAGAAAAGAGTATCGCTCCTCCCCCTACCCCACTATCACCCCAGCAACTGCTATTAGTGGTGTGCTCTTTCTGAACAAATTGGTTCCACTGCTCACAAGTTCTTTCTAGTTCATCTATGGTCTTCAGTGCAGGCACACATTGGGAACAGCACTTGCACAGGCCAGCCACTCGGAACAAGATTTTTCTTATAGGCTATTAAGGGTGTGTGTGTGTGAGTGTGTGACCTCCTCTGCAACTGCTGCGAGCCAGTTCTTCCCACCGAAAACAGACATGGGACTGGGGAGGTTGCCCCCTTCTTTCCCCAGTTCTTGTGCCACCACAACTCCTAAAATTATGTGAGAGAGTTGAACATTGCAGCAGGAGTGGGGGGGGGGGGGAATCTGTGTCTGCACAAAGATCTAGATGAATAACAGTTACTGGTAAGTGCAACCCTGTTTTCATTTACGGTCTTCAGTGCAGGTCCGCATTGGGAGAATAGCCAGCTACACACCTGGTGATGAGATGAACTCTCAGACGAACAGAGATTGCAGGACCACCTGTCCTACTACTGCCTCCTGCCGTGAATTGACATCCACTGCCTAAAGTTTCACGAAGTTCTCCCCTGAAGACCATATAGCAGCACAACAGATAACTACAATAGGAACACCTTGCTGCCTGTGCCCTTGTTGAACGAGCCTGAGGATCAAAAGCACAAGGGACATTCGCCGCCTTGTAATAGCCTCCCCCTTAATAGCCTATAAGCTAAGAAAAATCCTGTTCCGGGTGGCTGGCCTGCGCAACCGCAGTTCCCAGTATGTGCCTGTACAAAGACCAGATGAACAACAGTTACTAAGTGCAACCTTGTTTTCCCTTTTATAGCATTCTAAGGATCGCTCTGAATGCTACTTCCATCACGAGTTCTCCATGGAGCCAACCCAGGCTTGTGCAGACATCCAGCGGCTTTGGGGAATGGCTTGCATGCAAAAAAGAGAGCCCAAATGGGCTCCGAAAGCTGCTGCTAGGGCAGGGAGAGCTCCGGCCTTTCTCCCAAGCTTTCCCCCCCTTTGCAAAAAGTGTGTGGTGGGAAAGAGTTTCCCATTTCGTCTGTTCCATGTGGAGGCATTTTGTGCACAGGAGACAACAGAAATGGGGAAACTGTCCCCTCCTCAGTTTTTGCCGGGGGGGGGGGATAAAAGCTTGGGAGGCAGACAGGAACTCTCCTTCCCCAGTGGCAGCTTTTCAGACCCATTTGGGCTCTCCTTTTTTTAAAAGCAAGACATTCCCCAAAGTTGCTGTGTGTCTGCATTAGCCCAGGTTGGCTTCATGGAGAACTCGTGAAGGAAGAGGTGTTTAGAGTAACCCTAAGCCAGCGGCCATTGTATTCTCAAGTCTAATTATGTGTCTGGAACTAAATCAGGACAGAAGCCAAAAAGCTTTTCCTGCCTTTCTCCCTCAAAGAACCTGCTTATGTAATGGTGTGATGGACTGCACTTGAAAGCAGGTTTTCCAGGTGCAGCAATCGGAGAACTGGGAGGGAGTTAACTCTTGCTTGGAACGGAGAGCTTGAGTGATAGGCTGCTTCCTCCTCTCTGATTGGTCAGTTAGAGCCAGCCTTCAGGCTGACACTAGGTTTCTGAGAGGATTTGATGGAGTTTGTGGGTGAGGTTCCCCTCTGGAAGGAGGAAAAGAGGAAGTTTGTGCCTTAACTGTAACACCACTGTCCTGAAGAAGACTTCTCTTTAATAATTCTTAGTATAAGCGTCAGCATAAGCTGAAGCTTATGCTACTTGACACAAATACCATAGAACTGGGTGTGTGTTTTGGTAAGAGAGTGATGGGGTAGTAAGTTAGACTCCCTTTCAAGCCAAAAGAAGATTAGCAAAAGATTAATTCCTGCCCAGTTTCTAAAAAGGGTTTGGCTCTGAGGGTCTGTTGTGAAGGGAAAACTTCAGGAAATCAGAGATGTCATAGGAAACTGAAGAAACACTGTAGCTGTAAGAACCAAGAATATAAGAAAGTAAGATTCAAGAAAACTATTTTGCCTATTACTCAAAGTGTATTCTGTGCTACCAACAGAAGTTTACCTCAGCACTTTTATCCCCTGACTCCTCTTATTCAAGCTTTGTCCAAAATAGATTTCTTTTTGAACATGACATGGTCTCCAGTGCCATTTCCAACAAGAAGGAAGAGGGCTCCTGTTTCTCCCCATCTAGTTCCTGGGCTGGGATAAAAAGCCAAAATTGTATCGGTTAGGGTGGGACAGACAGACTTAAAAACCACAAAGATTAACACACTACTTGGGGCTGCTCACCCAAAGCAGGCAAACTGAATTTTGGCGGGAAAATCTGCCTCACAGTGGGGGAGTGGACCATCATAAAATGGCCAAGCTGTTTTGTAACTCTTTTGTCAGGGGCCTTCACCTTTGAAGGGAATGGAGGCATAAGAATGGACTCAAATCCTGTGCCACCAGGGGCCAGTGATGAATAATCATGAAATGGCACAAAGTATATCCTAAAAAGAGTTAACATCCACCCAACATCCAGCCACCTCGACGTTGCGCCAAAAAGCCATTCAGCTGGCAAGCCAATGCACATTTGAAGAGGTGTACCCCAAAACATCTTAAACGCATGCCAAAGAAATACAACCACCATCCTGGCCACCTTTTTCTGACATATGGAAGCGATGGGACTTGGCATGGTATTTTAGGGCAGCCTGTCCAGAGAGTTGGAGCCGCTATTAAAAGACTCAAGAATGGGTCACAGCAGTAAATTCTATTTATTTGCTTTTCATGCTGCTTCTCATCAATTAAGAGCTCATAGTATGGTGGTTAAGTGGTTGGGTTGCAAATTGGTGCTCTGTTGGTTTGAATGCCACTACTGCCCCACCTGACTTCCAAAGCATTCAGCCACAGAAAACCAACCCTGCAGCATACATGGCTCTCCCAACTTCCATTTTATCCCTGTAACAACCCTGTGAGATAGGTTAAGGCCTAAGCCCAGTTTGAGGGGGAATGCGCAGGAATGCAGTTCCGGTAGTTCTCCAAAGAGGTCACGTCTGGTGGCCCCGCCCATGTGATTTTGGGCCCATTTTGGCCTGGATTGGGCCCAAAATAGCCAGGACTAGGACTAAAACAGCCAGGATTGCTCCCAAAACAGCCAGGATTGGGCCTCTGATGCGTGGTGGATCACTCTCCCGCTCAGCAGCTGCCCAATTCTGACTATTTGGGGCCCCTTTTCAGACCCTTTTTGCCATTTTGAGCCCAATTTCGGCCCTGACTGGCCAGAATTGGGTCCAAAATAGCCAGGATAGGTGAGGTCAGGGGTGTGTGGCATATGCAAATCAGTTATGCTAATGACACATTTCCAGTGATGGCAAGGGGTGTGGCATATACTAATGAGTTGTGCTGATGAGTTCCTGCAGCTCTTTTTCTACGAAATGACCCCTGGATTAGGCTGAGAGAAAATGACTAGTCCTAAGTGAGTCTCCCCACTCTTAGACAACACTCTAACCACTACTTTTCACTGCTGTAGCCTCATGGTTGGGTTGTGAATTGGCGCTCTGCTGGTTTGAATCCTACTACTGCCATGAGCTCTGCAGGAAGACTTGGGTAAACCACTCCTCTAAACTCTTGCTGTATTGTGGGGATAATAACACTGACCTTGCTCACTCCAAGCGGGGCACTAATTTGTCTAAAGAGTGGTATATAGGTGCAATCAGTATTAAAAAATATAAAACACATAAAATAAAATCACAGTAAAACATGCAACGGAGATAGATAAAACCACTCTAATTCCAACTCAAGACTATAAAACCGTGCAGATGAACATAAATTACAGGTATGTACAATACTAAAAAGATTGCTCAAACCTCAACACCTAGCCTGGCTTTGTCATACAGGTAAGTCCAGTAGTACAAGCGACTAAATTCTGTGAGGACATGCTGCCCTCTAGTGGTTGGTTGCGATACGTGCAACATGTTCTTCCATTGCAATTTGCTAGGTTTTTTTAAGGACAGAAGTATTACATTTGGCATGTAGAGGCATACCCAAGAACATTGTGCCGGAATACGTTCACAGCAGGGTTAAGGTTGTACTTATAAAAACGGGATATCAAACTGTCCCCCTACTGGGTAGAACACCTCAGTTTCAAACTTCCTACTCAAATGTATTCCTCAAACGTTACGAGAACAACTGCCCTGTGGTGTTTCCTTCCCCACCCCACCCTTAATTTATTTGTAAATAAACTGATGGTGCTAAAGTATTTTTACCTCAGCTTGGCACTGAATGAAATGAGCACGATGGCAAAAATCAGATTTTTAAAATAAGCTCCATGGTACCTCTGGTAGCGACAGGTAAAGGTAGGTTGTTGCTACCTCTAGCGACAAATCTCTTGTGTAGGTGCCATTACCTCTGCAAACTCAAGAGCCGTTCACAGTGGCTACAGAAAGCTAAAGCTGTTTTGTTTGGGAAATGGCTGTGCATGCAGAGTAGAGGCGAGGGCGCCCCTAGCGGTTTTTAGCTAGATGAATCTCTGAAATTGACAGGCCTGCATGTGCGCCGTCCCATGTGTGCCTGCACACAAGACCTCAGTGAACAACAGTTACAGGTAGGTGCAACACTGTTTTTCCGCAAGCAACTGTGCCACAATTCTGGAACTGAATCTCCATGCACAGAGGTAAAGCAGCAGCAGCAACAGACCAGATATTAAGCATGGTGACTAATAGATTCTCTTTTCATCCCAACCTTGATCCAAACAGTGCAAGATGGCATATATATTTACCTCTCCCTGTTTTGTCTTCACAACCCTGTGAGGTTGGCTAGAGACTAGTAACAGCATCTAGCTCAAGGTCACTCGGTGAGCATTATCACTGAGCAGAGATGTCAGGAAAGAAACCTAAGCCTGAGAAAATATATTGTTATGATGAGTTAGCTTTAAGGGCTGTCTTGTGAGTAAAGTCAGCTTGAGAGGGGTTTCAGCAGGTAAATTGCCTGCCCCTGTGTGACTCTGGCAGAGCCTGTGTGTTAGCATACCTTATCTTTTAAGTTGCTCAGGGTAGTAATTGTTAATTGGTGTCTTCCCCAAATTGGCTGGATTTGCTTTAAGACATGACTGTTTTCAGTCATGGGAGACCTTCCCCTTTGGTAGCTGCTGGACCGTCACTCTGTTTGGAATGCCATCATCTGGGAGGCTTTGAACTGTATCAGCTTCCTTCTTTCGAGCATTGTAAGCCCAGCCTACCCTGCTACAGACTCTATTGGTGAGGCCCAGCTGTGGAACTATTAGTCAGCCAGTTTAAGTGATTTAGTTAATGTTAGCCTTATTTAGTCCTAGTAAGGATTTGTTGTTTTATGTATATGCTTGCAAAGCCTGACTGGGTAACACCTGCTTTTTGTGTTAACCCTTCAAAACCACCCCTAGGGTTCTCAGTTCTCCATCAGTCCCAAATGGGAGGCTGGGGGAGTAGGGGTAGCATATCTCATCCGTGAGTCTTTCTCCTTTGGTCCACTCTCTGCCCCAGGTTCTCTGACATTGATTGTGTAGGCCTAGCGTGGGATGTTGAGGACAGTTTGGCAATCTGTGTGGTGTACCAATCGCGTAGCACACCAGCAGATACCCGGTTGTGCCTGTTGGAGGTGGTGGTCCTACGTGCCAGACAAGAAAAGGGAAGAATTTAATTCCTGCCTCCCTGATTGGACGGTGGGAATCTCCCAAGATGTCCTCTTTTCCTTGAAGGAGAAGGACCCCTCACAGAGTATCCAAACATCCATTTTCTTCTGCTCCAAGTCTGAGAAAAATAAAGCTGGCTACTACCTTTTAAAGAAGATCATAGAGTGAGAGAGAAAGAGACACACACTGAGGCTGGCTGAGAAAAAACAGAGACAGAGAGAACAGTAGCCGTGTTTTAAGGCATAAGCAACCAACCTTCCAAAAACCATATTTTAATCTCACAGACTTATCTGTCAGAATCTTAAAGCTTTGCAAAACAGCGTTTAAAAATCCATTTTAAAAAACCCTCTAAAACACAGAAGGGAGAGGACCCATTCCAGCACCGAGGCTGGCTGAAAGAAGGCAGTTCATGGGACTGCGCATGTGCAGGCCTGCCGATCGGTAGAATTTTCAAGCTTAAGTTCACTAGGGGGTGCTCGTCTCTCCAGTGGGAAGGATGGACTAAAAATCTAATATAATAAATAAATAATAAATTTTGTGGGAAAGGGCTATGAAGGCTACTGATGTGCCCCAAACACCCTTTCCTTCCACCTTGGGAGATGGGGATCATGGGACTGCGAGTTCCACCTCACGCCCAGCGACCAAATCCCCACCTCGGATCCGATGATCCTCAAGCCATTTGACAACCTCGACTTCAGATCTGACTCAGGCCCGACACTGACATGCACGCAAGACCCAGAGCCTGACGGATCTGCCTTGGACCCCACCGTATGCCATCTAGGTCACCTCTGAGGTTGGAACTGATTCTTGTGCCTCCCATTAAGAAAAAGAAGCAGCGCTCGGAGTCGCAAGGAGAACACAGTTCAGATCTGAAGGTCCCGGATCCAAGGAGTTCAAAGCCAGAGAACTCGGATCTGAAGGAAGTGGAACCAAAGAAATCGGAACCAAAAGCTGCTGCACCCAGGTCAACTCCACCAGAGTGCCATCAGCCACTTTGTAAGAAGGTAAAGAAGAAAACTAAACACATTAACCAAGACGGAATCGATTCCTAGACTGACCTAGGACATGATCCTACCACTCTCGCTGGCCATCTAACCACTCCCCAGCGGAGGAGGGCAAACTACCAGAAGGGTTCAATCTGAATAGACGGTGGAGAATGGGTGGGGGGAATGGTTCTCTCCCTCCCCGACTGGGGGGGAGGGCATCCTCTGCCACCACCGACGGGTGTGTTTGGTTGGTGACCTATGCTCCTCAGTGAGGGGACATCAGTACATCTCAATGGTGTGTGCGGGAGGTGATGGCCACCCCTGGTAGTACTGGCATCAGTTTGCTAGTGTTCCCTACTGTCTCCTTTGGGGAGATTTAGTCTGTGCCGGCACCGCCACATCCTATGAACAGGTGTTTCTGGTGGCCTGTAATCCTCAACGCGAGGGACAGGCATCCATCTGTTGCATTCCCCTGATACCCCCATACACGGAACTTTGTCTTACCCTCTGCAACTGGTGGGGGGAGGGGGGCCAGAGACAAAACACACTGGTCAGACATGGGGCCTGCATCCGTCCATAGACTGCCTCACTGGCCTGTAAGGAGGAGGCTGCCACCAACCAAACACACGTCTGGCATGGTGGCCGCCCCTTGGGCACAAGGAGGGGTTCGAGTCACCTCTGAGGCTGTGGAACCCTGGGGGAACAAGGAGGGCAGTCCTGTCTGTAGACCACCTCCCCAGCCCACAAGGAGGTGGTGGCCGCCAACCAAACACACGTTCGCAAGGGGGGATGGTATGGGCTACCCCGGGGCCCCGCAGGGGGAAGCTGCCAACACAATCTATGCCTGGGGGCAGCCAGCAATGGTCAGTCCAGTAACTGTTGGGTACTGCAGTGCAGTCAAAGGAGCCATCGCTGGGGGCACCAGCTTTGGGGGTCTATACTTGAAAATGCATACTGCGACATTTGTAAAACTCGGAGGATGGCTGGAGGAGAGCCTTCTGAAGACTCCATGTGTGTATGGCATTTCTAAGGGGCCGGGATCTAATGAACCATGAATCGAACAAACCAGTTCATGAAAATGGGAAGTTCATGAAAATTCATGGTTCGTCAAACAGGATGAACCACAAATCTTGAAGTTCGTTTTTTTGGCGGTTCATGCCAATCTCTAGCGAGGATGTTTGCAAATTCCTCTTCAGTCAGCCCCCTCTGTCTTCTTTGGAAACAGAGGAGATGCAAGCAAGGCAATATCAAGGATCACACACGGCCCCGGCTGATGAAGAGAGCAGGAAGCTCAATTCTTTGGGCAGAAAATTTTATTCTTTGATGGCCCTCAATGTTAAAATTGCTAACTACAGAGCGATTTGGGGGGGCACACCAAGTGTTTCTCTGGAACAAGATGACAACTTTTACAGACAGGTTGCCAGAGGATCAGAAGCTGTTGGCAAAGGTCATTCTCGACGAAACCCTTAAACAGTCAAAACAGCAAGTGAAAGCTGGCCAGAATGCAGCTGCTACTTTGGCCACATTACTTGCATCATCAATAGTGCGGAGGCATTACGCATGGTTACGCACTACTGCACTCCCCACAGAAGCCAGGAACAAAATTGAGGACCTTCCCTCGTTCGTATGATGTACTTCCACAACACCAGCAACAAGGTGCAACAAGATCTCACTATAGGTCCTCCCAGAGAGGCCAGCAGCAGCGTTTTCAACCTTATCAGGGGTACGTCTACTGGAATCAGCAGGGTTACCAGAGTCCATAATCCTCCTTTTCCAGGAGGAGACCAGGCCAGAAGACCAAAACTGGCGTGCATCAACAGCATGCCAAGGACCAGTCTCAACCACATAAGCAGTTTTGAGAATTACAGGGCCCCAACCCATGTTTTGGAGTCAGGCTGAGTGGCTTTTTCACTGAATGGTGTTCTATCACCTCTGATGTTTGGGTTCAAAAAATAGTTAAATTTGGTTATAAAGTTGAATTTTTGCAGTTACTCTATTTACGATGTCCTGTGTTTTCTTCCGAGACATTTCAATCGGGGGTACTCTGAGCTCTCAGCTTTGCTAGAGAAAGGGGCCGTAGAGGAAGTCACTGGCCAAGCCGATTTGTTTGGCTTCTATTCTAAGTTATTTGTAGTGGAAAAGAAAGATAGGGGTCTTAGGCCTATCTTGGACCTTCGTGGTCTAAATGACTTCATTAGAGTTCGTAAGTTCAAAATGGCTACTCTGCAGGCAGTCCTGACCTTGTTACCCTCTGACGCATGGTTCACAGTTATGGACCTGAAAGATGCCTATTTTCATATTTCTATTTTCCCAGAACATAAGGCGTTCCTTTGTTTTCCTTATGGCAGCTGCATTTTTCAGCATCGGGTTCTCCCGTTTGGTTTATCTACTGCCCTCAAGTGTTCACAAAATGTATGGCGGTTGTAGTGGCCCACCTGAGGCTCCAGAGGTGCTGTATTTTTCTCTACCTGGATGACTGGTTGCTTGTGGGACACTCGGCCGACGATGTAACTAGGCAAGTTTCAATTACCTTGACCACTTGCCTTCATCTGGGCCTATTCGTTAATCAGAAAAAGTCCAAGCTTACCCCTTCTAAGGTAATACAATTTATAGGGACTACTCTGGATGGTACCCAGAATTCTGGATTCCTACCCCGAGACAGAGCAGTGAAGATTAAGAACCTTATTAGGAGACTTGAGATACGCCGTTTTAAGTCAGCCCAGTTCCTCCAAACCTTGCTGGGCTGCATGGCATCCACCACTGTGGTAGTCCTGTTGGCTAGGTTGCACATGAGGGCCCTGCAGCTTTGGTTTACCTCAGTTTTTTCCCCAGACAGGGATCTGCAACATAGGAGGTTTAATGTCCCTAGGAAAATCCTTCATTCATTAGAATGGTGGTTGAGTGATGCCTTTTCGAAGGTGTACACTTTGGTTGTAGACAGCCCCAAGTGTCTGTTACAACAGATGCTTCTAAGCTCGGTTAGGGAGCCCATTGTGAAGGTTCCTATGCTCATGTGTGGGACTCGACTGAGAGTCAGGAACATATTAATCTTCTAGAACTGAGAGCAGTGTTCTATGCCTTGATTTCCTTTTCAGATGTGGTGAAGAACAGGACCGTCCAGATTCTCACAGACAATACAACAACTATGTTTTATATAAACAAGCAGGGAGGCATGGCTTCTGTAACACGGTGCAATGAAGCAGTGAGTATCTGGAACTGGGCTACAGATCATTCGACGTGGTTGCAGGTGGTACATATCCCCGGCATAGACAATTCACTAGTGGACCAATTGAGCAGGTTGCAGGGAGACAACCATGAGTGGTCCCTTCGGGATGTTTACCTAAATCCAGTCCTTTCTGAGTGGGGTTATCCCGGAATAGATCGTTTTGCCTCCGAAGAGAATCACAGGACTCCCAAGTTTTGCTCCAGAGGCAGCTTAGGCTGCGGGTCTCTTGGGGATGTGTTTCAACTCAAGTGGTAGGGACACCTCTTCTACGCGTTTCCCCCATTTTGACCCATGACATAACAACAGTGATCCAGGCAACCATCAGCTCCAGACTGGACCACTGTAACTCGTTCTATGCCAGTCTTCCCATGGGCCTGATCTGGAAATTACAATGGGTCCAGAATGAAGCCATGCACGTCCTTACAGAAACTCCGTTCAGGGTGCATATAACTCCAGTTCTACAGCAGTGTCTAGCGGAGCCATAGTGAGCCCATTTGCCTATATTGGTTTAAGTTTCTAAGTTCTTAGAGGCCCAGTTTGGCCTGGCACCCTAGGAGTGGAGTGTGCAGCTCAGTAATTAATCGAACCTGGAGCTGGTGCCTAGAAAGAGTGTCCTTGAGAGACAAGAGAGCTTTGGCTCTGCACGTAGGCCTTCTCAGCCTAGCAATGCTGATTACAAGGTGCCTCTGATTGGCTGACAATCTTTGAAAAGATGGCTCCTCGCTGTTAACAGGGAACTATGCCACACACACTCACTGAGATGTTGTTGGATCATTCCAGGCTGTGTTAGCATGTGAGAGACTTTGCTCCAGGTCAGGCCTGAGATGACTACCTGCCTGGCATGGTTTATGGATTTGTGAGTAATAGCCTCAAGCCTCTTCAGAAATGCAAGTTAGCAAGCTTATGTTTTAGTCAGATAGCACTAGTAAAGATTAGTCTGTTTTTTTAATGCCTCTTGTTTGTGCCTTAAAGGGAGTGGTTCCTGCCGTCTGCATCCACTCCTCCGAGTTAATAAAACATCTGTTTGTACAAGTCTTGAGTTTGAGTGTCTGACCATTCGTGTGCAAAATCCTCCAGAATGAGAACCCAGACAAATACGGGTATCCAACCTCCCCCAAGAGCTGCCAAAGCCTGAAGGCCACAGCCAGCGCTTGGAACAGTAGCGAAGTGGGGGGTGAACTCCTTGACATGGTGACAGCGAAAAGGGAAGTCTGGACAAAAATTTTGGCACAGTGGCAGTACTCTTCCTAAGATTTTAGTTTGTTGCACAGCAATTGGCAGGTTTGTTATTTTGGCTAGATAAGATGAGTCAGGACAGAGACCTTGACCGGACTGTGGATTCCTCATTGTAAGCGGAAACCAGAGACCAGCCCTCATTTGGAGAGAAATTTGTTGGAACTGACTTGCTTCCTGAGAATGTTTTTGGAGCAGAAGGAGGTGCTCCTGTGGATTACAGTCATTTGGCTTCAGTGAGTGCTCATAATGGAGAAGTTTTACGTTTGGGAAGAGATCCCTTGTGGCAGGATCAAACAACAAGAACTGGAGGGATGCTGGAATGCTCTCCACTTTCCCTTTCAACGGCTCAGGATGGCAACTGGACATCTGGAAGTACTCAGCCGTTCTCCAGCCTGCATGGAACAGCCCAAGGCAAAGCATCAGCAGGTGAGACCCTGAGGGGATGACAAGACCAGGCTAGAGCTCCAGGGAATGGGCAGGACTCAGTGCAGCAGCAGCTTTGTGCCCTGATGACTCAGGTGTTGGCACAGAATGCCCAACAAATGGTACTGCTCCAGACTCAAGTCACCGCAGGACAGCAGAACTGTTGAGCACATATGAGATACCCAGAATATCCGGAAAAGATATTAGTGCTTTCAGCAGCTCAAGATTTGGCTTTGCCCGAGGACCAGTACATAGGAGTCCTTAGACGTTCTTTGCATGGAGAAATTTTGGAACTGATGGCGAGTTTGACAGTTCAACAATCAAGAGACTATTGTTATTTTAGGACCTTGGTCTTACAGCATTTTGGCAGCTCCAGTGAACAGCTGCGGAAAGACTTCAGGAATGTTACTCCCCAACACGGAGAGACATATAGCCTGTTTGCAAGTCGATTGCAGAGGATGGCTACTAAGTGGGTAGAGTCTGCTAATGTCCACACTTTTGATGGTTTGTTTGACCTGATGCTGAAGGAGCAGATGTATAAAGTCATTCCAGCAGAACATGCCATGCTTGCTAGAGCTCAAAGACCAAGGACTGTAGCAGAGTTAGCTCAACTTTTAGACGAAATTGCAGCTGCCAGTCAGGTTTCTGTGGAGTGCTGGCATTCAACTTCCAAGCAAGCAGCCCCTACTCCTCCATCTTTGTTCCCTAGGAAACGTCAAGAGGGTGAGATATATCATACATCTCCGACACTGAAGCCTTAAACTCTGCCTTCACCTGAAGCAAGAAGAAGAGAGCCCAAGAGTGGGGAAGGGCAAAACCCAAGACAGGGAGAGACTGTTATCATTGCAAGCACCCCGGACATGTGCACTCAAAATGTCCTGAGTTGCAGCCCAAGTTGGGATTCGAAGGTATAAGAAGGAAACTGAGCTGTTAGCAGAGGAAATTGAGAGGGTAAGCGAGTCCATTAAAGCTACAACGACCTCTATAGACTTTGATGCACATCTTAAAGAACTAGAGAAGGAGGTTGCAGCGTTTGAAAATAAGACCAAAGACATTAAGATTAAAAAGTTTAAAAGGGACAATTTGGATTACGTAAATGGTAAGGTATATTTCTGGTGGGACCAGTCTTCTGTTGGTTCTAATAAACGAAATAAAGTATCTTGGGCACGGTCTATTGAAACCTTCTCAGACTTGGAAAAATCGGAACCGTCCACTCCTGACAGTTAAGGAGATGAGGGCCCGAGTGGTAAAAACTTAAGGAGCAGGACAGTATATGGAGAGCAGTGCACCCATTTTTTAGGCAAAGAGAGGAAGCGCCCGTATCAGAAAAACAAAATGAAACATTAGTGTTTAATATTTCCTCCCGTCCCCTTAACCAGCTGGAGGAGAGGGTTTTGAATAAAGGGTTGAATTTTGTGCCGACTCTCCAATACAGATCTTTTCAAGACTAGAGGGGACGTTTTCAAACTGATCAGACAAATCAGACTTAAAAAATATTTTTCGGATGGAAAAATGGAACATGCACAGACTGGAGATATGTTGCCAAATAAACTGAGAAACAAATCTACCTTTGTCCCCAATGTGGTTGATCATAGGATTGACACCTTTGAATATTTGGTTTTGAGAGACATTCAACAACTGGAGTTGAGTTCCCTAAGAACGTGGAAGAATTTAACTGTAGCAGAGAGGGTTGCTCTAGAAAATCTACAAAAAGACCCCACGATAGTTATTAAGCCTGCTGACAAGGGTGGGGGGATTATGGTAATGGACAGAGAAATGTATGTCAGGGAGGTTGAGAGGCAACTAAATGATAGTACAAGCTACCTGAGGATCCCTAGTGATCCAACCTCACATATTCAACATCTTGTTAAGGTAGTACTCAATGAGGCAGGAGCAATAGGAGAAATTAATGATCATATACATCATGCACTGCTGAAGGAATCACGGAGAATCCCAGTGTTTTATGTGCTCCCTAAAATGCACAAAAATATTTCTCCACCACCCGGGCGGCCTATAATATCAGGTTGTGGGTCTGTTCTGGAGCCGTTGGCTGTCTATTTGGACACCTTTCTACAACAGTCAGTGTCCCTAATTCCATCTTATTTCAAAGATACAGGGGCATTCATTAAGTTACTAGAGGGGACGCATGTTACAGAGGACCAAGTTCTACTAACTATGGATGTCAATTCACTTTACACGTCCATCCCGCATGAGGCAGCCAGGGATGTGATTGAATTGACATTATGGGAGAAAACAACCCCCATTCCACCAACTGAGTTATTACAGCTAGCGGACTTGATACTTGTGAAAAACTATTTTAAGTTTTTAGAGGATTACTATTTCCAAATTAAAGGGGTTGCAATAGGGTGTGCTGCTGCCCCCAGTATTGCGAACCTCTTTATGGCTAGATGGGAAGCCCAATATATAACGGGTCCAGGTAATCCCTTTCTGAATAACATCTGTATATTCCGGCGGTACATTGATGACTTGTTCATTTTATTCAGAGATCCCTCAGCAATAAATAACTTCTGTGCATGGCTTAATACCCAGGATCAACTCAAGAGTACAGAGCCAAAGCTCAAGGAGGCACACAAAAAGGTTGCAATCAAACAACTGTTAACAATAACCAGTTTTATGTCTCAGTGTAATAACCAAAATAGTCTAGTTCAATAGCAAAGTCCCATACACCAAAGTGTCATATATTTTCCTATTCCTTTGGTATCCAAGGTGCCTGTAGCAGAGCACACACAAATCTTTCAATCTGTAGTTAATGGAAGCCGCTTGTTCTCCTACAGGGGAAGAGCAGAGGCGGCATTTCCACCCTGATGGCTACGAGCTTCGCTGGCCCCGTCTTCTTAGGCTCATTTCGAGAACAGTCTTCTTCCAGCCAATAATTCTTTTGAGAAAGTGGTCCTCCGAGACATCCAGAAGCTAGAAACATCACAGCAGTATAAAGATATAATCTGAGCAAAATAGAGTGGGATGCTTTGAAATCTCTTAGAGATGACTGCACTATTGTCATCAAAGCTGCGGACAAGGGAGGGGGGATAGTGATCCAGGACGTCCGGCACTATACTCAGGAGGTAGAAAGACAACTGAGCGTGCAAACAGATTACAAACCTATCCCATTTAATCCTCTTGCACAAATACAAAATATAATTAAAATTGTGCTTGACGAGGGCCTCATATCCCATGAAATTGATCAAAAGACCCATGATGCTCTGATCAATAAACACCCACGTACGTCTGTGTTCTACACTCTCCCGAAAATTCATAAAGGTGGGTTCCCGCCCCCAGGAAGACCTATAATTTCGGGAACCAATTCGGTTTTGGAACCCCTATCAGTATTTTTGGATTTCTTTTTACAACCATTAGTGGTTCAGGCATACATGAAAGATACTATGTCCCTTTGTATACTTCTATCCCTCATGAAGGGGCCAGGGAAGTAGTTGAAAGTGCATTATACAAAAGGAACTCCCAATGCCCCTCCACTCCGTTTCTGTTAAACCTTTTAGACATCATTTTGGAACAAAATTACTTTAAATTTGACAGCCGGTTCTTCTACCAGATTAAGGGGCTGGCAATGGGATGCACTGCCGCCCCCAGTATTGCTAACTTATTTATGTCCTGACTGGAAGAGGAGTATCTTCTTAACAAGGAGATAAATCCATATCTGGATTTAATTGTCTTTTATTGTCGTTTTATAGATGATGTCATCATGATCCTAGGATCTAAAGATCAGGCAGAGACTCTGTGTAACTGGATTAATTATTTGAATCCAGATATCAAATTTACGTGGCAGGGTGATTCCCATCCCATTAACTTCCTGGACGTTACAATCTACAAACGCACAACATGCACTTTAGGTGTGCACCCCTTTAAAAAAGAAATGGATCGCAGCTCCTATTTGGACTATACATCATTCCACCCGAAACATTTAAAAAATAATATTCCAATCAGCCAATTTTTGAGGCTTAAACGCAACTCTACAGTGAGGGAAGACTTTAACAAGAGTAGCAGGTGTCTAAATAGCTCCCTGTCAACGAGAGGTTATCCTCGGGGTGTTATATCAACAGCAAGGGCTCGAGCCGAAATTACGTCCCGCAATGAGCTACTTCAACCCAAAATTCGGCCAGTGGATAATAAGATAAAATGGACCCTGGATTATACCATATTGGCCCCATCTATATCTAAAATTATACGACAACACTGGCATCTAGTAAGTGGAATTGGGGGATGTTAAGTAAGTCCGGCAATAGTCTACCAATGCACCAGACGTCTTAAAGACATACTGGTGCAATCAGAATTTAATAGTACGATCCACAACAGAGTACTACCCACTGGACACTTCCCCTGTGGAACGTGCAATGTTTGTCATCTTATGGTAAAATTGGCAGATATGGATATAATGAGGGAAAGAGTGCTGTATCCAAAGGGTTTCTCTACCTGCAAAACATCGAACGCAGTGTACCTTGTTCAGTGCTGCTGCCCTTTAATTTATGTAGGCAGCACAACCCGCCAATTTAGGATTAGAGTACAGGAACACATCTCTCGCATAAAAAACAAAGTAGTCGAAGCCCCTTTAGTGGAGCATTTTTGGAATTGCAACTACAAGTTGGGAGTTTCAGTGGTGGAAACTATGGAACCCAGATCATGTTCAGACCTGACTAAAAAACTATTGCAACAAGAGACCAAGTGGATTTTTGATCTGAACAACGAAATTGACTATTTGTACTTCTTGGGTTAATGATTTAATAGAGTCATTTGTAATTTTTGATATTGAAGCAAGTAGATTTGAAAACGCAGCTCATAGTTATGGATTTGTAATGTGTACTTCTTTAAGTGGTTGTGTGATTATCTCATTAACTAATTTACCTCGTTTGTAGAGGGTTCTTAGGAGGTTAGAGCACAAACTGTATTACGGTAGGACTCCATCATTAGCCAACTGTGTGATGTGAGAAACCGCGCTCTGGGACCAGTGAGTAACAACATTGTGTTCTGTGTTGTAATAGCTAAATTATTTATACACCAGAATGTTTAAATATAAAATATTTTATTATAGTTTGTGAAAACTTTGCCTATGAAGAAGTGATATCCACAAAACGGGAATTGGAAATTTTGCGAGCTAAAACCCGTCAGCTGTGTGACAAATGGACTATTCAGCTCTCGTTGTTCCTTAAGATGGTCTTTAACCTGTGGATGAAAAAAGAAAGATCGTGGAATTTATCTAAGCGCCTTGGTTTTCACCAGTTGGAGTTCTTATCATATGAACTTGACCTGTACTAACGTATTTATTGTATTTATTATACTTAATGTGTTTGCACTTATCATTTTTGCACTTTGCACAAATTCAAAAAACTTTAAAAATTGTAAAAGTATTCATGACTGTTTGAAAACAGCAGCCAGCTAGCTGAGAGCCAAGCAGCCCATACCTCAGGAATGTCCATCTCCCCAGCTTCGCTTGCTGGGGAGAGGCGGAGAGGAGACTGAAGCTGCTGCAGAAAGTAAAACTGACCTTTTTTCCTGTGAGGACAATAATTATAAGACCCGAGAGCCTGCTAAAGGCATTTTGCTATCTCACATTAAACAAAACCTAGCACATGCCCCTGAGTTGAAACCATCTAACTGCACTAAACCCTTTGTGGTAAGAATAAATGCTTCAAAATGTGGGATAAAGGTGTTGTTGTTTCAGAAAGGCTTATATAATCGTCTCTGTCCAACAGTGTGCCTCAGTCGTAAACTTGGTCCTAGAGAGAAGAGGTATAATTTGTATGAAATTAAAGCATTAGCTTTGATTTGGGGAATGAATAAACTTGAAACATACTTAAGGGGGACTCATTTCCATCTTGAAATAGATCACAATCCCCTCATATTTATTCAGAGGATGAAGGAGACAAATCCCAGAGTCATGTGGTGGGCTTTAAGCCTGCAGGACTTCTCCTTTGAGATAACAAACATCAGGGGAGGGATGATGTTTCAGCTGATGCTTTGTCCAGATGTCATGGAGAAGTTAATCAAGGCTGTATTGAAAATAATGTGTTTGTATCCTGAACAATACAGCTACCTGTAATTTGTATTCTGTAACCTGTTGTATTCCTGCTACATTTTAACTGTGTATTTTAATTTGCTGCTAACAATGCTACCTCTGTATTGATACCTCATGTTGTCAGTTATGTAGAAATTACTGTTTACCTGTGTGCTAGCTGTTATATGCTCAGAGGCTATTTTGCCTAGTTTGTTTGAATTCTCCACTATGCTTTATCAACCGTGTTGGAGAATGGGGGGGGGATGTCTAGCGGAGCCATAGTGAGCACACCTGCCTATAAAGTTTCTAAAATCTTACAGGCCCAGTTTGGCCTGACACCCTAGGAGTGGAGTGTGCAGCTCAGTAATTACTTGCACCTGGAGCTGGTGCCTAGGAAGGGTGTCCTTGAGAGACAAGGGAGCTTTGGCTCTGCACGTAGGCCTTCTCAGCCTAGCAATGCTGATTACAAGGTGCCTCTGATTGGCTGGCAATCTTTGAAAAATGGCTCCTCGCTGTTAACGGGGAACTACGCCACACACACGCACTGAGATGTTGGATCATTCCAGGCTGTGTTAGCATGTGAGAGTCTTTGCTCCAGGTCAGGCCTGAGATGACTACCTGCCTGGCATGGTTTATGGATTGGTGAGTCGGAGCCTCAAGCCTCTTCAGAAATGCAAGTTAGCAAGCTTATGTTTTAGTCAGATAGCACTAGTAAAGATTAGTCTGTTTTTTTAATGCCTCTTGTTTGTGCCTTAAAGGGAGTGATTCCTGCCGTCTGCATCCACTCCTCTGAGTTAATAAAACATCTGTTTGTACAAGTCTTGAGTTTGAGTGTCTGACCATTCGTGTGCAAAATCCTCCAGACTGAGAACCCAGACAAGTAGGGGTGTCCAACCTCCCCCAAGAGCTGCCAAAGCCTGAAGGCCACGGTCAGCGCTTGGAACAGTAGCAAAGTGGGGGGTGAACTCCCTCACAAGCAGCCACCTTGGTTCCCCATGGAGTTCCAGACCAGATTCAAGGTATTGGTTTTAACCTACAAAGACCATAGTGGACTGGGACCAGCATATCTGCGGGACTGCCTCTTCCCATATGTTCCACGGAGGGTGCTCCAATCAGCTGATAAAAACTTGCTGGTGATCCCTGGCTCCAGGGGGGCTTGCCTAGCCTCAGTGAATTCTCATCTGGAAAATCTGTCCAGAGCTTTGGAGGTTGTGACTGGCTGGTTAAAACAGAGCCAACTTGAAATAAACCCCATGGAGACGGAGATCCTTCACCTGGTCTGTGGACTGACAGGTTTAGGATCCAACTCCGAACCCTTGATGGGACACCTGTGGCACCTGTGCCAGGGGTGAGAAATGTGGGCGTGATTCTAGGTGCCTCCTTGTTAACGGAGGCCCAAGTAATGGCAGCCGCCAGATCTGTGTTCTTTCATTTTCATCAGATCACGCAACTTGTTCCCTACCTCTCAGCCCACAATCTAGCTGTAGTGATCCATGCAATGGTCACCTCCAGGTTGGACTACTGCAACTTGCTTTATGCTGGGCTGCCCTTGGGCCTGCTCCAGAAGCTACAACTGGTCCAGAATGCAGCAGCATGTATCTTGACCAGGACTCCATTCCAGTCACATATACTACTGGTTTGGGCCAGCTGAACTGGCTCCCAGTGGAATTCCAGGTCAGGTTCAAGGTTTTGGTCTTAACCTTGAAAGCCCTTAGCAGACTGGGAACAGCTTACATGTGGGACCACCTCTCACCATATGTTCCTTGGAGGCTGCAGCTGCTTTAAACAGTTAACTTTAAATGGCTGGGTCATTAATGCCTAATTACAGCGTCGATCCGTCAGCAGCATACCAACAAGGTGGTGATTTTTTGAAGGATTTAGAAGCAGTGAGTATATGGTTCATGTAAATTGTTAACACACTGTAAAAAGGAGAACACACCAGTATAATTGTAACTTTTTATTTCAGACAATTTATAATATATTGCATTTTTAATGTATTGAAGATGTTATATGTGAAACGGGAACGGAGGTTTGAAATTATGCGGGCAAACCCTGTTGGGTTGTAGGTGTGTAGTCTGTCTCTGGTGCTCTTTTGCCTTTCCTACAGATTCTAATTTTCAATTAGATTCAGAGCCTACAGTAGCAACCACTACTGAATAACAAACTTACCACTACTTGAAAACAGAAGAAATGATTCACAAAGCCATCCCATGTAAGACTTAGGATATTCACTGATCCTACCTTGAGGAAGTAGATTCTCCTTGGTCATATTAAAGGACCACCCACCAGTTGGACATTTATCCATATTGATATTATATATATACATATATACATATATACATATATACATATATACATATATATATATATATATATATATATATATATATATATATATATATATATATATATTTGTAGTCTATTTATTGTAAAATATTTTTGTGATTTACTTATATGTATTTATTGCTGAATAGACTATATGATTATTGATTGACAAGGTTATCAGACTTTATTAATGTTAGTTGTAGCTTAATATATATCGCTTTACATTTATTAATCACTGTTGGCACTTTTTGCACTTTAGAAAAAGTATATAAAAAATATAAAATATTT
Source organism: Eublepharis macularius (assembly GCF_028583425.1). Lineage (NCBI taxonomy): Eukaryota > Metazoa > Chordata > Lepidosauria > Squamata > Eublepharidae > Eublepharis > Eublepharis macularius. Next base: position 8,094,025 of record NC_072798.1, read on the forward strand.
TTAGAAATTAAGAGGGACTCCAAACAGGGCTCAGGCTTTTTTGGTCCCAGCACTAACCTGATGGAACTCTGTCTGTGCAAACTCGGGCATAGTTGGAGTTGCTGTCCTTCTGCTAGGCTGCAAGACATAGAAGTTCCACCAGGTATATGGTGGTTGCGGCGGACAGGCCATCAAACCAGCCTCCTGTCATGGGGGGGGGGGGCATTGTCCTCCCAGATTTTGTGTTCATTTTTTAAGTGCCTGATGGATTGTGCAACGTGTGCAGCTGTTTTAATGGATTGTTTTACTGATTTACATCTTAATTTTGTATTATGATGTTTTTATTGTATTTATTATATTACTGTGAGCCGCCATGGGCCTGTTTGTGGGAGAGCGGAATATAAATTCAATTAAATAAATAATAAATTTCTTCAATGTCATAGAGCATCTGAACACACTGAATCAAAGATTGCAGGGAAAAGCAAAGTGTGTGTGTGACGTATTCTGAACTGAAAGCTTTTGAAGCAAAACTAAACATTTTTGTGAAGTAATAACTTTTCAAACTCCTCATGCTGCAATGAAATAAAAGTTGAGAAGGATAGGAATTTACAATTCAATGATGAAAGATATGCCAAAGCACTGAAGCCATGGCTGATGGAATTCTGGGACAAATTCACTGACTGCCATAAGCACGGAAATAATGTTTCAGAATCCATTTGCACCAGAAGACACAAGTAACTTTTTTCAGATGGAACTAATTGATTTGCAAGCCAGTGAACATCTCAGAGACGTCTACAAAGAAAATGATGTCTTCGATTTCAATTATGGTCTATGCTATATATTTGCTGCAAACATATTCGCAGTCTTTAGCACCACATATATCTCTGAACAAATTTTTCCAAGACAAAAATTGTGAATGCCTTGCCTAACAGAAAACAGCAACAAAATCACACATCTAGTTGCAAACAACACTCTCAACTAACAGGCACTTTCTGTTGGTAGAAATGTACACACATAGAAAAATTCTGAACAGAAGTTTTAAAAATAAGTAAGGACATAACTACATACAAAATCCCCCTGGCACCTGAAACAATCTTTCTAGATCAATGGGATAACATCCAGATACCGAAAATTAGAAGAGATCCAGTCACAAATCAACTGGTAACGGCTAAAAGCACCATAGCATCTAATTGGAAATAAAGCACCTTCACTGCAAAAATAGTTTTCCAAAGTCTGGGACCATTTCATCTCAGAAAAACTACATGACAAAATCGACCAAACAGAACACTTCCCACTCAGAATAAACTACGCGGAAAAATAGCTTACTTTTTTCAAATATGATGGTTGTTGTGGGTTTTCCGGGCTGTACTGCCGTGGTCTTGGCATTGTAGTTCCTGACGTTTTGCCAGCAGCTGTGGCTGGCATCTTCAGAGGTGTAGCACCAAAAGACAGAGATCTCTCTGTGTCACAGTGTGGAAAAGATGTTGGCAGGTCATTTATATCTATTCAGGAGGGGTGGGGTTGAGCTGAGTCATCCTGTAAGAGTTTCCCAGGGTGTGGAATGCTAATGGCGGGAGGCTTCACTGTATCCTGAGGAGGTTCTTTTGCATATGGATTGGTACTTGATGTGCTAATCTTCTCTGCAGGGCTATTGTCGGGTATTGTTAGCCTGGTGTTTTTCAGAACTGGAAACCATGCTCTGTTCATTCTTAAGGTTTCTTCTTTCCTGTTGAAGTTTTGCTTATGCTTGTGAATTTCAATGGCTTCCTTGTGCAGTCTGACAAAGTAGTTGGAAGTGTTGTCCAGTATTTTGGTGTCCTGGAATAAGATACTGTGCCCTGTTTGAGTTAGGCTATGTTCAGCCACTGCTGATTTTTCAGGTTGTCCAAGTCTGCAGTGTCTTTCATGTTCTTTTATTCTTGTCTGGATGCTACGCTTTGTGGTCCCGATGTAAACTTGTCCACAGCTGCAGGGTATACGGTATACTCCAAGTGTTGTCCAGGACAAGAAGAATACTGGACAACACTTGCAACTACTTTGTCAGACTGCACAGGGAAGACATTGAAACAGCGATCACATGGGTTTGGGCCCTGCCCACGTGATTCCTTTTCCTCAACACTGCCTCCCTTCTGCCTGTCTCTTTAGCAGCAGGATGCAGAGGAAGCAGCCGGGCTGCTGGGGCTGGTTTTCTAAAGGAGAGTAAGCTGCTTTGATTTAACTTGCTTTACTTTCATTCGTGACTCCTGAGTGAGTGAGTGAGAGACAGAGAGAGAGAGACACTGACTGACTGACTGCAAGCTGGGCTGCTGGTGTAAAGAAGGGCAAACTGCTTTGATTTCACTTGCTTTATTTTCATTCGTGGCTCCTGAGTGAGTGTGAGAGAGTGCTTACAAGCTAGGCTGCTGGTGTAAAGAAGGGCAAACTGCTTTGATTTCACTTGCTTTATTTTCATTCGTGGCTCCTGAGTGAGTGTGAGAGAGTGCTTACAAGCTAGGCTGCTGGTGTAAAGAAGGGCAAACTGCTTTGATTTCACTTGCTTTACTTTCATTCATGACGAGTGAGTGAGTGAAAGCGAGAGAGACATTGACTGACTGACTGACTGCAAGCCGGGCTGCTGGTGTAAAGAAGGGCAAACTGCTTTGATTTCACTTTTTTAATTTTCATTCCTGGCTCCTGAGTGAGTGAGAGATCAGAGAGAGAGAAAGATGTTAATTAGTTCGGACAACTGTATGAGTTAATTAGTTCGGACAACTGTATGAGGGAGAGAGAGAGTGCTTGCAAGCTGGGCTGCTGGTGTAAAGTGGGCAAGCTGCTTTGATTTCACTTGCTTTATTTTCATTCGTGGCTCCTGAGTGACTGAGAGATCAGAGAGAGAGAAAGATGTTAATTAGTTCGGACAACTGTATGAGTTTTTTCTTAACTAAACCCTCAGTATTCAGGTTTAATTGCAGTGTTGGCACTTTGAAATAAATAAGTTTGTTTTGTGTTGCAGTTTGGGCACTCAGGCTCAAAAAGGTTCGCCATCACTGCTCTATATGAACAGGGCAAGTTTTCAACCTCAGAGTTCACCCTTAAGCAATATGCTTTAGTAAGGTACTGGATATTTTGAGGAATATTCCTATGGAGAGCAAATTGCTGTCAGGAAACAATATTCAACGGCTTTGGGTAAGCTTTAGATCAATTAACATAGGGGGTTGTAAGGGATCTTTTAAACATGGATTATGAATATATAGTGTTGTGTTAATAACATCAATTGTATTTATAGTTCAAAAAGATATTCTCGTAAGATAAACGACCTGAGGAAGCACATGAAAATGAGCGCATACCAGTGGCCGGTTTGTTGCTGGGGAGTTGAAAAATCTCATCAAGAGAATGGAAGAAAAACAGATACCAAGAAGAGACTCCAACTACCTCTGTACTTGTCTGTGGAAAGTTGTATTATTTGGCTGAGAAATTGTGTACTAATGTAAATTATATGTCAAGTATTTTGAAATTCAGCTTAGCACAGTGATATTTGGGTGCTATACTAGCTTTAAACACCGCGGACCTTTTGTTGATTTATACAGTATTCTTTTTTTCTTGTCAATTGACATTCCAAGGTTACCTTTTCTTTTTCAAAACTGAAATTGTGTTTAGAGGCATCGTTTTTGTCACTTTCATGGCCAAAGATGTGCGTTACTGCATTCTTTAAAAAAGTAATTCTATCTGGTTGTGGGCATGTTTTTTTCTAAGTGAGATATTTGAGTAAGAGGGAATGTCTGCTTCCAAATGTTAATGAATCAATAAACCGTCATAGTTAAAAAAGAAGACTAAAATTACTTCTGGGTAGCCTCTGCAAAGACTGCATTGGGGCCATGGCAAACTTTTGTTTTACTGTGATTTTTAATTCTACCTTGCTTTCAGCACACTTGTGACTTTCAGAGCAGCTTGTGACTCAAGACACAGGCTGAGTAATTGAATCAACGTGCTACTAAAGTTTTGACTTTGATTACGGACCTTCCATTAACAGAGTACAAGTCTTAGGTTCTGTCAGATAAATACTTCAGGAAAACGATTTTCTACAGTAGTCAGCAGTGCTGAATGGGTTGGAAGACACATATTGTTTCAGAAGGGAAAGACATACAATGCATCACTTTGTGCAAAAGTCTTTCTCCCCGTATAGAAGCATCTTTCGTATCTTTTCAGAAGTACGACTAGCACACCAGCAACAAAGAGAGGAAGATTTCTGGGAGGGGCCATGTTTCTGTAACTGCCCTGTAGAGGTCGAGCTGGAGAAGATAAAGCATCTGGAGGAGATCGGTCAGAAGACTCCGGGTAATTTCTAACAGGCTACTATCCCAAAAGAGTAACCTTACTAAAGCAAAGCTGTTTGGTCACTAAAGCCAGGTTCAAATTCTGGAACTGCAGCACCACTCTGAAAAGCAGAGCAGCAGGACAGCTAAGGGGCCTGTTACGTTCTATGACTTACTTTCCCTGGCTATTCTGATAAGGGGTGGTGGAAAGATATTGCCACACTTTGACAATTCCCTTCTCCTTTTGCATCCAACAAAGCTACACTGGAGGAGAGTCTTTCTCAGGCAAGATCCAACATCTGGAGCACGCTGTGCCAGTCTGCTCCATCTACGTGAGGTTAGTTCTATGTTCTGCGGAATTTGTAAAGCATGCTCCATTCTGTTTGGATAGATCCACATACCAATTCATTCTTGGAGAGAAGCAAGTCCCCAGAAAACGTGGAAGGCTACAGGAATGCTTTCCCATTATACTGCTTGTCCTCCATCAAACGTTTTCTGGAATGTAGAATGCTATTTCCTACAGCCCTCACATAGAGATTTGTGCTCCCTCTTTTTCCGGAGAAAGGTGCATTAACAGAAAAGGGTACTGCTCTATGATTCTGCAAGCAGTGGTCGATATCAGAGCAAGACTCCTGTATATTTTTGTGGGTTTCCTAGAAAAAGGCAAATGATGCAAAGGTGTCCAGAAACTCCCCAATTTTCAAAAGGATGAAGGAAAGAGTGCTGGGGACCATAGGAAGTATAACCTTTAACTCTGTTATCTTCGGTGTCCCAGCGTTCCCACTGCATCTACAGTTGATGAAATTGTATCCTTCCACTTCCACAGCCATGCAGGAGAGATACAATTTTGGACTCAGCTGTGCCAGAATTTGTATTCAAAGAAATTTTAGAATTTTGAAATCAAGATGGCAATATTTACCGAAACCACTTTTGGATGGGAAAAGACTTATGACTGGTCACCGCATGTTGCGTTCTACACAACACATGCCTCTCTGTGTTGCATCTGCCTGAGGAGAGGCCACAGATCCGCTGGTCTGAGGCTGCTCTGACCAGAAGGGCCCTCCGCATTTACCCAGCGTACTGTGCCTATTTCTTTAGATAATCATGGTTAAAAAAATGAACAGTCTGCTTGTTAAACCTGAATCAACCATAGTATATTGAAACTGTTAGGCAGATATTGACATAGTGCATGTTGACATGCTTGGAGAATGGCATTGTTACTTACAGCTACCATGCTGTCTTGAAGCTGACAGGGAGGAACTGATGTATGTATTGTAACTGTGGAGAAACGGCATCTTGGGTGTGTGTGTGTTTAACTTTCTGTGGGCTGGAAGGGAGGAGACGATCAAAATTTAGGTAGGCCGTGGCCTAATCTCCTTCTCAAGCCCTCCTCCCGTCCTGTTCCTAATCTAAGGGCAACTGCCTAAAGAGCTCAGGAAACCCATCAAGGTGACGAGATCTGTCCCAGAAGGCGGCAGAAGGGCCAGTTCCAGAGGGGAAAATGAGATGTGAGAGAGTCGGTTGGTGGAAGTCAGTTGGGGAGTCGGTTGGAGCTGGAGAGAGAGGGAGCCCATTCTGAAGGGGTATGTTTGTCCAGCTTAACCCCAAGTAACGAAGTAAGGTGCCTGCCCCACATACCACCTACCAGGTGGTACCAGTTTAGAGGAAGAGAGATGAAGTGATTTGGTCAACGTTATTTTATTTCTTCCATTCTCTTCTGATATGTCTGTAAATAGTTGTGAATTTTAAATATATCCTTTGATTGTTGAAGGAGTGAAGTCTCTCTGTGCCGCATAGTCCCCCCAAACCGCTTAGAAACGCTAGGAGAAGAATCTGGAAATTCCCGAGAAGTGATAAATGGCTAGTTGCCAACTATCCAGGGGAGCCCCAAAGTTTCCTGGGAAGCCCAGAGACAGGTTCCTAGTGATGTCAAAGGAAGGCTATCTCATCTAACTGGTGCCCAAGACAGGGCAGTGGTGGCAGCAAGACCTTGTGGCAGTGAAGTGAGACGAGCAGGAGGCGACTCCCCGCGCAAGGAGACTTCAAATCACATTCCCCATAGGTGAGGAAGGCTTCCATTCTGTACTGCTGCAGGAACATCCGTGGGGTTGGTCATGCCGTTGGCACCACTCCTCAATACGGGGGATGGCCTTTCATCTCCATCACATTCCCAGGGGGGGGTGACCCCTCCCCTGCAAGGGGACTTTGAATCGCCTTCCCTGAAGGCATCTCAGTAGGTATTTTCATTCTCCCTCACTAGATATTCTTTCATTTGTTAACTCCCACACAGCTCCTGCTGCCAATCCCTCCACTTAATTGCAGTTGTGGACAAACAGCTTTTCCAGCCAGGTTTGGCAATCAGAGGTCCCACAGAAGCGACATGCCCCAAATTCTCCAGCATGACTCTTTGTACAAAGCTTTTTGTACAGCAAGGTCCACTCCTTTAGTCCTGGTCCCTGTATTTAAGCCCTCTAAAAACTTCTGTTCTGTAGACATCACCTGGAACAGATTTTTGCCTGTGTTAGCAAAAGTACCTAGGGGCAAGGGGAAGCGAACAGGCAGCAGCCAGGCAAGCAAGTAGACCAAGGCTGATGAATGAGGACTCTGAGGTGTGAGGGTGAGAAGCTCCTCCCCAGGAAGACTGGGCATGGTTATTGCAGGAGACAGAGCAATCTCAGCCTGTTGGTGGATGTAACAAATAAAACAGGCAGGAAGTGTAGCAGAAGGAAGGATGAGGGAGAGAAAGCCGACCAGGGTGGCTATGTTTCGGCTGGAAGACTCTCTCTGTGAGCTGAGGGCCAAGCTACAAGTGACGAATGACACTTGAACGGCAAGTGGATCGCGTGGAGGGCAAGTGAACAGGGAGAAATACACTTGCTGTTCAAGTGTCATTCATCACTTGTAGCTTGGCCCTCAGTTGGCCTGCAAGTTAAATTCTGCTATGCTTACACCTCTGTCTAGTTACTGTAGCAAAAAGCAAGATGAGAACATGGACTAATGTTCACCCCCCACACACACACCTCAACCTTTTAAGGCCCTCACTGCTCACAATCAACTTGTGGGCAACCAGACCGCATTGCTGTCCTGTTTTTCAATAGTCCCTTCAGAAAAATCCAGATTCAGTAAAAAGCCACCCATTCCCAATAGCCATTCTCTGGCCTCTTTGTCTCCTCTAATACTTAATCAAGTACCATGTGGCATTGAAAAGAGTTCTGGGGTTAAGGCCCATAAGCCCAGAGGAGCCTGAAGTTCCACTGTAACAATTTACATTCACTAATTTCAGGAAAGAATTCAACACGGCAGTTAATATCAGTGACTTCAGTTACCCTCAATGTGGTGCCTGCACTCCATTTTATGTCAATGCTACCATTTTGAAGTAACTTCACTACTGCTTTTCTTTATCCCCATCATGCAAGTATGCCAGAGAGAAGCTGAAAGCTCTATGTTATTCATCACCTCAGCAGAGATGCAAATTAATGGAACATGCTGAGTGTTTCCCGAAGGTGGGAGAAATCATTAATTCCTTTCAAAAACAGCCTCAGAATAAACAATCTTTGGAGAATAGAGAAATATTTTAAAATAAGAGGAATATGAGGAAGCATGGGTCATTTCGAGGGGGAATGCACAGGAACGCAGTTCCGGTAGTTCCCCAAAGAGGTCACATGACAGGTGGCCCCACCCACCTGACTCTCGGTCATTTTGGGCCCGTTTCAGCCTGGATTGGGGCTGAAATGGCCCGGATCAGGCCTCTGACGGTGGATCACTCTCCCCCTGAGCAGCGGCCTGATCCTGACCATTTTGGGGTCCTTTTTGGCCATTTTCAGCCCCTTTTTGCCATTTTGGGCCCAATTTCAGCCAATGTACCAATATAACTACAGGGCTCCTGAAACTATATTAGCTTTTCATCTATCAATGCGGCTTGATGGACAAATGAGGATTAAAGACTTCAGGCAAACTTACATAAAGATGAAACCTTGAATTCTAATGGATGTTCTTCAAAGAATATCGTAAGAGACACTCCCTCAGTTGCAGCTGATGGGAATTAGTCCATTATGTAGTAAATCCTTCCCCTCCCCATAGATTTTAATTTTTAGTTAAAATATATAGTTATCTATGATAATGGGAATTATTAAGAGTGCTCTAGTTAGCCATATGCTCAGAAAAAGGCAAGGCAAATATAATTTTGAAAGGGAAGGGAGGGCATTGCCTCAGTTTGCTTACTATATTTACCAGCTTCTTATTCTGCTTAAATAATTACTTCCCCCGTTAAAATTATTTTCGCTGAAATCTGTCTAAATATTTTCATTCATACAAATCTATAAATATCTCTAAAGAAATTATAAGGTTGAAATGCTGAGTTGGTGTTAAATAATTCACTTTTAGAAATTAAAAACAAAAATAATGCTACCATTTTAAAACATGAAGAGAACCCTAAACATATTTACTGGGAAGTCCTATTGGGCAGATACTTTCTCACATGCTCGGGTCATTATTACCAGGTCGAAAAAGCAAATGAACAGAAGGCAAGGTGGTCGTGAGATTGGGCTATAAGTAGCAGCACTGGTATTCTAGGGCCCCAATGTGACAAACATTTTTTAAAAAAAGTTTCTCTGGACTGGTCTGTCATGCTACCATCTCTAACTAAGCTTTGAGCAAGTCAGGGAGGAAGCAATATATGGTCACTCAAAGGGGGCCTAATGCCACAGGTGGGATATGCGGTGGGATTCACACCCCAAAGCCAAGGTGTTCTTGAAGTAAAAAGCCTGGTTAAAGGAGAGAATACAGGGAACTCTTTTATGTGTGGAGGAAGAAAGAGCAATGCTTGTGACCAGAAACCTCCTGAGGTAACTTTTTAAGATAATGCATGTAAGGAGGAGCGGTAATAAAGATCAAAGATAAGCTGAACAGAAACCCCGCTCATGTTTATACAGATTTCCTTCACTTCAAAAAAGATGGGGACAAAGGTGCAGAGGAGAGAGACCAGGATGATCAGGGCCTGGAGACCAAGCCCTACAAAAGGGAAGACTGAGGCGCCTGGGAATGTTCAGCTTGCAGAAGAGGAAGTTGAGGGGAGACATGATTGCTCTCTGCAAGTATTTAAAAGGCTGTCACTTAGGGGAGGGGAGGGAGCTGTTCCTATTGGCAACAGAGGATAGGACTCAAAACAATGGGTTTAAACTACAGGAGGGAAGGTACTGGCTGGACGTTAGGAAAAACTTCTTCATGTTTAATCCAGCAGTGGATGTGGTGGGATCCCCTTCCTTGGCAGTCTTCAAGGAGCAGAAGCATGTGCTGTGAATAACTAACTACACAACATTTCCTAACCTGTACTATACAGTAAGTAATAATGAACAACAATAAATCAAAATAGATATACCAAAGTATGTTATGTACTTTCACTGTTGTTGAATACGCCCACCTTCCGACCACCCTGTTCCCAAAGCAGCAGGAGTCTAGATGCCTGGGTGCTGGGTTGAATCTACAGGCATGCGCACTCTTCCCCGCCTTTCACTACACACACTGGGCTAATGAATTATTCAATTTGTGGACTGAAGGCCATGTGTGACTTTGGCACGGAGTCCAAACCAAAAGCTATGGGTCTGTGCCTTCCCTAAAAACCAGGCTCTTACTCAGAAGCCTAATAGCAGGGAAGAGCACAAACTGTTGTTTCTGTTTAGCAAAGAAGAGGATGCCTCTTAAAAGCTTGTAAGAGAGGGCAAATCCACCCCCACTCCTGACCGACATCTTCCTTCCCACCTCCAGTGGGCACTAAAAAAGGAGCAGGGAAGCAACCAAAGAGATCTAAGTCTTATTTATCTTCCTCCTCCTAACATACTACATGTTTTCAGACACATTGGCCAACTAGCATTGGATGCAATAAAAGCTATTCATAGGAGAACAGACACGAGCAAAGAGACCACTAATTGCCATAGGACAATTGTGTTGGGATGGGGTGGGGAGGGGGGTCACACAGCAATACCTTGTAATATGCTTCATCCTCAGTCTTCTGTCCTGAGACTCATAAATGATTAAAATACCATAAACAACACGAAGGAAAACATACCAAGCTTAAAACTGAAAATATGAACGTTTATTTCATTTCCCCCCCAGAAAACTGATCATATGGACACATTATAAAGTTCTTTTTCATAAAGACATGGGCATTGGAACCCCTCAGTAAGTTTCCCCATACCATGTCTTAAATCACTAATGAATTAAGTTTATAATTAATACACATCTTTTTCCCAGATGCTTCCAAAACTTGTAAACAGTTATCTTTGCTTTTAGACCTGAAGTAACTTTAAGAACACTATACTGCGGCCACTGCCAAGTCTTATTTTAAAAAAAAATAATTCACGTATTCTTCTTTTGCAAAAAGGGAGAGTTAACGTTGTCTCCCTGAGGCGTGGGAGAGTGAGAGCAGCTCCGGTTGTTTGTGCAAGCAGGCGGAGGTGGGACTGGCCCGGGCAGGGCGGCGAGGAAATGCTTGCGCTGCCAGGAGTTGCAGCCTCCTTCCTTAAGCGACAACTTTTTGAGCAAACCGCTGCTGACGAGGAAGTGCCTGTGGGAGGGCTTTGTCCTGGGGATAGAGAAGAGGAAGGGACGGAGGTGAAGGGGAGGGAAAAGAGGGTGTGTTCTTCCTTGATTTTGGCTGCCTGTTTGCCTCCAGGAAGGAGATCCTGAGAAACTGCACCCTGCCAACTCAGCCGCAGGAATCGGAACTGTCTTGGCTGAGCTCGCGATGAGGACGCGACTGGCCAGACGCTGGTCCTGGATTGGTAGAGTGTGCCTCTTCCTCGGGCTCCTGACAGCTGCCGCTTTTGTACTGGAGCTGTCCATCTCCACTTTTCAGGCTGCTTCCTCTGGGAGCGGTGTCACCAGCAGGAGATGGGAGAGGCGCTTCTCTGACAGGGCTGAGAACCCTGAGGAACTAGCCCGGCCCGTGTACGAGAAATCTCCCCCAGATTCCTACAGTCTAGGAGAGTGGGGGAAGCCCGCCCATTTGCAACTGAACCCTGAGGAGAAAAAGTTAGAAGAGGAGCTTATAGAAAAGTACGCCATCAACATCTACCTGAGCGACAAAATCTCTCTGCATCGCCACATCCAAGACAGTCGGATGTCGGAGTGCAAGTCCAAGGCCTACGACTATCGGAAGCTGCCCACCACCTCGGTTGTCATCGCGTTCTATAACGAGGCCTGGTCGACGCTGCTGCGCACGATTCACAGTGTTTTGGAGACGTCGCCTGCGATTCTGCTGAAGGAAATAATACTGGTGGATGACTTGAGCGACAAGGTGTATCTAAAGGCGGAACTGGAGCGGTACATCAGCAATCTGAAAAGGGTGCGTTTGATAAGAACGAACAAGCGTGAAGGGCTGGTTCGGGCCCGCTTAGTTGGCGCTACTTATGCCACCGGGGACGTCCTCACCTTTCTTGACTGCCATTGTGAATGTGTTCCTGGGTGGCTGGAGCCCCTTCTGCAAAGGATTTCTGAGAACGAGAGCGTGGTTGTTTGCCCAGTTATTGATACAATTGATTGGAATACGTTTGAGTTCTACATGCAGTCGGGAGAGCCGATGATTGGGGGATTTGATTGGCGGTTGACGTTTCAGTGGCACTCTGTGCCAGAGTATGAACGGCAAAGGCGGAAATCCAGAATTGATCCAATAAGATCCCCAACAATGGCCGGGGGGTTGTTTGCAGTGAGCAAAAAATATTTTGAGTACCTTGGAACGTATGATATGGGGATGGATGTCTGGGGAGGGGAGAATCTGGAACTGTCCTTTCGGGTGTGGCAGTGTGGAGGCATCTTGGAGATCCATCCTTGTTCCCACGTGGGCCACGTGTTTCCTAAGCGGGCGCCGTATGCCAGGCCAAATTTCCTTCAGAACACTGCCCGGGCCGCTGAAGTGTGGATGGATAACTATAAAGAACATTTCTACAACAGAAATCCTCCAGCACGGAAAGAAAATTATGGAGATCTTTCTGAAAGGAAGCTCCTAAGGGAGCGTTTGCAGTGCAAAAACTTCGACTGGTATTTGAAAACTATATTTCCAAATTTGCACGTGCCGGAGGATCGGCCCGGCTGGCATGGCGCTGTCCGCAGTATGGGTATCTCCTCAGAATGTCTAGACTACAACTCACCTGAACACAATCCTACCGGGGCCCATCTTTCTCTCTTTGGATGTCACGGCCAAGGAGGAAATCAGTTCTTTGAGTACACCTCCAATAAAGAAATCAGGTTTAACTCTGTGACTGAACTCTGCGCTGAAGTTCTAGAGTCAAAGGACTTTGTGGGCATGAGAAACTGCCCCAAAGATGGATCTGCGATCCCAGAAAGCATAATATGGCAGTTTAAAGATGATGGAACTATTTATCATCCTTACTCAGGCAACTGCCTTAGTGCTTACCGTACTCCTGAGGGAAGGCCTGGTGTACAAATGAGGACCTGTAATTCTGCAGATAAAAATCACCTGTGGAGGTTTGAGAAATAGAAAGGGCTGTGATCGGGGAACTGTGCCTTCTGAGGAGTATGTGTCACCACAGACATAACTTCTTGCCAGGTCTAAAATGACTTTATCAATTGTCAACATGAGAACTTCGGGGAACTGTTTATTTTTTTTAGAAGAAATTTTGGGGACATGCCAGTTAAGTGCCTTTTATTCTAAACTATGGTGTTCACTTTAAAAATACCTTTTGCCTTTCAGTAGATTTGGGAGCCTCGGCATCTTGGCTGAAATTTCTTAAGATTAAGTGCAAAGAAGTCACTCCAAGGGGAACAATTTGCACACTGTTGTGGGGGGCGTTACAGAGCCTTGCCGTAAATCTTTAATATTTTTAAAGCAATATTCATAATATATGCCTTTGTCACGTTTTGTTCCAGTGCTGAGGCTGTGGACTCTGGGGAAAGGAAATTTTTTAAAGGTTTAAAATTAGGGTTAATTGTTCTTAACTCACTACTTATGGTGACACTGCAATTAATTCATCATAGGTTTCTTTGATCTGTAATTAAGGTGCCCAATGGGAAGAGCAATTGTATGTTAACCTGGGTGAGAGGGCTGAGTAAACCAGTTGTGGCTCACAGCTGAGGCCTAGTAATTACAAGCAGTGACATTGAAAAGAGAATGAAAAAATCTGCTGCTTGTACCAAAAGCATCTGAGCTGAGACTAATTCAGCCACTCTTTTTTCACGTTGGCAGTTGTTCATGATTCTCTGTATGATCACTCTTGCAGCATTGTTTACATAATTTCCTGCGAAAACTGACTTAAAACCTGTATTGGGGGGAGCAGAAAAGTATTTTGGGAGCAATCTTCAACATGTGCCTTATTTGGAATAGAATTCTGATTTCTTTTTTTCCTGAAACAACTTGAAAACTGTAATTCAGCCTTAGCAAAGGTGATGCTGTACTTCCTCCAATGTCACGCACATGATAAACGTTGGTTTCTTTTACACGGCAATTAAGTGTTGCGTTCCAAATTTGGACCTTGAACTGGCAGGTAATGCAGCTGCAGTTATGTGACAGGAAATAGTCTACAAAAAGGGACAAAGCTTTTGCAGCAAACTTGCAGCCAAATGTCTGCAAGTTTCTGAATTTTGAGTGTTTTAAATAACCGAGTTCCCACTGACATGCAAACTAGCATTGCTTGACTGGCAGAAATTGAGGGATGCAGATGTGCAGCTGGTGGCCTTGGGAGGTGTCACTTGTCTAGGCTTTTGATCTTTGATACATGACTGTCCACCAAATACCTTAACATTATCATTGATCGCTCCCTTTCTAAGCAAAAAAAGTCAGGGTATAAAAGCAGCTTTTCAGATAGGCGGTGTTGTTAGACGAATCTGACAGGGATCTCCATTCAAAGTTCTCCCTGATGTTCATCAGCCGGTTCCTTACCGTTCGATGTGATTTCTTGTGGTTGTGTACCCCTTAAAAGGCTGAGGTAGAAATGTAGGACACGGGATTTTATCCTCAGGGATGGGGAAAGCAGTATAAGAGAGATCGTCTGTTCCAGTTGCCAAAACTTATACTGCGAGTGGAGAGGAGAAGCTGCCTAAAAAAACCCAAAGACTTTTAGATCCCGCCCCCTCCTCCAATCACTGGACTAGATATAAATGGACTTGCAGAATAAACCAAGTGTTGTCATGGGGGGGGGGGGGACTTGTCTGCGTATATTGGATCGCAGTCCAGCTGTACGTTGCTTGTGGCTACAGCCAACTACATCAGTAGAAATGAAGTATACAAATGTCTAGTGATTCTCTCTCTCTCACACACACACACACACGCGCGCACGCCCCAAATTGGTTTTGTTTCGACTTAATTGTTACATCTTGGACAAGTCAGGGTGTTGCATTTTTGTGAATGTTTTCGATACATGGGATCGTCCCTCACTGGGTTCAGAAGAGATGCAGGAGTATCACCAGCTGGCAGTTTCATGTTTTCTAAGGCTTTGTGTGCAAGCAAGTCCTATCACATGTATATGTAAAAGTGAAAGCAAGTTTTGTGCCCCACCCCAGTCCTTGTGTCCAGCAAAAATTCTGGGTTGTTGGTGTGTTACTGGAAGAGCCCTGCTCTTCATTGTAACACTGTGTTTCTCAGATTTCTATATTCCATTTTTGCATAAGTAATTACTCAAAGGGGCCTGGCTTAGGCCGTTGGTTATTATTCTGATAAGCAACAGGATTTTGATAAAGTCGAAATGAGCTCACTTTCAGTGTACAGGGATCCAATCTGGCAGCAGGATTAGAGCCTGGTAGAGCCACCAGGGTAACTCCCCTAAACATTGTGTACTGGGTGCTCCATTTCTGGGAGCAAGTAGGTCAGTACTCTGTAGGGTTGCCAACCTCCAGGTAGTGGCTGGAGATCTCCCGGAATTACAACCAATCTCCAGGCCACAGAGATCAGTTCACCTGGAGAAAATGGCTACTTTTGGGGAGGACTCTATGGAATTATGCCATGCCAAGGTCCCCAGATCTCCAGGAATTTTGCAACTTGGAGCTGGCAACCCTAGTACTCTGTGAATACATAGGCTCTAGTTTCTACTTTAAAATTCCCCAGTCCAATGCCACTTTTTTCCAAGTTTTTTTTTTAATGGGAAAGCTGACATATCTAATCTTTGTAGCCCTTGGAATGCTAATTTCATTGTTTTGTCCTGAGAAGATTAGAAGACTGTCTGATCAATGGTCCATCTAGTCCAGCATTGTTTCCCGCAGTGGTCCTTCAGATGAAGGAGCATAGCAACCGTTAATGTAGAGATATACTGCTTCTGGACATGGAGGCTTCATTCAGCTATCATGCCTCATCACTTTTGGATTGGTCCTGATTTTAACTGCCTTGATCTTAACTGAAAACCCACCTTTTTTGTATTTAAGTTGGGTCCATGCATGTTGTAGCACTGGTATTGGGAGAAGTCTTTTATCCACATCATACATAAGCCCATAAACTTTGATCATAAACTCTCTTGTCCCTCTCCCCAGTCCTAAATGTGGTCCAATGTGGATTATCTACTTTATGAAAAGCCATTGGCTGTCTCTGGACGTAGGCCACAAACAGGTGGGGTTTCGGATGATCCAAAAGACGCAGTTTCCCTGCTGTTTTCTTTCCTGTCACTGTTACTCCGTTTCTAATTTAGCTTGCCATAATTCCTTCGCTGACACGTCACCATGGTGCCTTGAGTAAACCTAGTATTGCCAAAAAAAAAAATCACCTTTACAAGTGTGAATTATTGTAGTCTCATCATCAAGGAAGATAAATACACCTATATATAATTTAGCTATGTAGCCTGAGCGCAAATTTCCATGAGATAGAATTGAAATGATATGTATGCTATGTGCCATGTGACAGTGGGGGAAACAGAACCAAATTGGGGATAGTGGAAAGAGGGCTAATATAGACGGGGATTGCTTTGAATTACAACTGGAACGAAATAGAACGTGCAAGACGTAGAGTAAAAATGAATTCATTTTCTTAATTTTGCCTTAAAAGCACTATGCTAGAAATTTTAAGCAGATGGTACCAGATAGCAATTGGTATCTTTTAGGTTGGTGACCATTCACCAGTTCAAGCGAACGTTTTGCACCTTGTGGGGTTGCAGGTTTCCAATTGTGGCCTAAAATGCCGTGCCTCTTCTGAAGTTGTCTATCTTGCCGTGGGCTCTGTGGACTTCATGCTTGCTCAGAGATCCACTGGACCTTCTTCAGGCTTGCCTAGTTCCACTGTGTATCCTTTGCTTGTCATCTGTCCATGTGTGTTATGGAATAATGATTTAAATCTGTCTTTTGGAAACTATTTTGTAATGTAACATGCCACAAATCAAAGCTGTTATGGAGATAGAATTGTCTTGAAATATTCCAGTTGGTGGTTTTTTGTATCAAGAATGCCCATGAAATCCCATACATCCCATGATCGGTTGGAAGGAACCAGCATGGTTCCAGCTGGGAATCAGAGATCCACGGAATTTGTAACAGAGCAACACCAAGACGCATGACAATCCTTAAAGAAGGTAAAAGCTGGAATGGGCATTAAATAAATACTAGTACCACAAAAAATAGTGGGATGTGTTAAACACACTCCAGAACAATTATTGAGAAATGAAAATTCTGAACTGGCATGCTTTTATTAACACTTTCCCTCCCCCAGCCCATTTCAAATGAATCAATTTTCTTCCTGTCAGCTTTCTTCACTGTCCTACTTTCACATCCATACATCGTCACGGGGAATACCACAGTGTGGATTACCTTTACCCCTAGTGATACATCCTCATCCTTAAGGATCGTTTCCAATTCCTTCATGACTGCCCTTCTAAGTCTCAATCTCCTTCTGATATCTTGGTCGACATCTCCATTTTCGTTGAAGATTGAGCCAAGGAATAGAAAATCTTTAACAATTCCCATTTTTGTCAATCTTAAAATTGTGTAATTCCCCAGTAGTCTTTACGTTTTTCTTCTTGATGTTCAGCTCTAATCCTACTTTGGCACTGTATCCCTTAACTTTCATCAGTAATCATTTCAAGTCTTCACTATTTTCTGCCAGTAATGTGGTGTCATCTGCATATCTCAAATAGTTAATGTTCCTTCCAACAGTTTTAACTCCAGCTTCTTCTACATCTAATCCAGCTTTCATTATTGTATGTTCTACACATAGGTTTAACAGATGAGGAAACCATTCTGTTTCCCCATATTCTGTCCTAACAGCCCTAACTCTTGTACAGAGTGCAGGTTGTGCATCAACACAATCAGACATTGTGGCACATCCATTTCTTTTACCACCAGAATGCTTCCTGCCTAATTATCCAAAGTAGTTTGAACTTATATGTAGCCATAGCAGATGCATCTTTCCTAAATACACTACATAACAAGGCTGATGAAAGATTATTTCCCACTGCTGACTACTCCAGTGCCATAGTGTTTGTCAACTTCCTCCTCCTTTTTCTACCAAAGATCAATTAACAGCTTTCTTTTGTAGGACACCTAATACTGTAGGTTTTCAGCATTCCATTCTTACTATTCAGAGTCACTTTTCAAGCAGCTGCTTCTGTGTAGCTTTCTTAATTTTTCAGCCTTCCCTCCCTGACCCTGTAACGTTCAAGATACAAATACACTCCATTCAAATTTATCTGATCTTTAACCCAGCAGTCTTTAAGCTTTCCAGACTTGAGATCCATTGAGTGGTAAACACAAGAGGGTTATACGACAGGGAGTATAGTAGCTTTGCTCTCTATTAAGGCAAACTAGAAGCAGATCCTTCAATAGAGGATTGCAACCCCATGGAGTCCACTCGGCCAGAGGCAGGGTTTTTTTCAGAGGATTTGGAAGGTCAAAGGAAACCAGAGTCTGGCACAATAAACAGGTTTTTAAATTGTGAAAAACAGGCAATCCACATTACAGCAATGTCTTAAAAGAGGGGGAAAACAAAACATCAATCTCGGGGGGGGGGGTCCATACAGCAGCCAGCACACTTCTGAGCACCTCGCACCCTTCCGTGCAGGCTCTGCCTCCAAGCTCTGCCTCCTGCTCTTTTATACTGGGCCTTTGTTTATTAGGCACAGCTTTGTAGGACCAGGAACACTACGCAATCTGTTAAGTCATGCAGGTCTAGTGCTACCGGCTGCACCTGGCAGTTCCCTTAACCCTTCTCTGGATGGTTACAGGAGCAGGTAATCTTGCAACGATTTACAGCCATGGAATCTAGATACCCACATGCCGGCAGCCAGAATACAGATCACCTGACAACACCTTCTTGGGTGTTCTTCTGCATTTGCACTACTGGTTTCCAAGCCATGGGGTTGAATGTTATCTAAGAACTGAAGAGGTTTTCAAGGAGAATTTGGAATAGACAACAGGAGAGCCATATGGGGATCTAATATGAGCTGTTTTATGCCACAAAAATGCTTTCTATAGGGTGCATTTAAGAAGAACAAGTGAAACAAAAATAAAAGCCTGGGTTTGGTTTTCACAATATACTTCACATAAGCAGTTGTAGCTAAATTGTACTTTGCATCAGCGATAGCATCTAGTTTAGGCAACTGCCCGTGCCAGAAAGTTCTTATTTCACAAATGACAATATTAAGATTTCAAGCTTCAGAATTTTATTAAGCTCAACAAGCTTTTTCCAAAACATGATTGAAGAGCCACGTGCAACAAAATTCAGTATTTCCTGGATGATTAAACATATGAGTTGTGCGGACAGCTTCTGGAAGACCTAAGGACCTTCTTCATTTTGTGCAGCTTGTAAATGGAGCAAGTTTGTTCTTCAGTAGTCTGGGCCTTCTTTTTTCAGCTTACTGTAGTCCACACTGACTGCGTAGAACTAGAAAAAGGAAAGATGTTAAAACAGAAATCATGCTAGTATAAAAGTTACATCTGGTTTTGTGAATATGTGCCATTTCACGCTGCCTTGCAAAGCCACAGGCTGCAGTTACAGATTCATCATTGTGGACCCACTGCAAAAATCCTGCTTTGTTTCCATTTATTTCTAAAGCTTCAATTCTTCTTTAAGTTTGAAAACTGTGGATTATTATGCAGTGAAAGGGCCTTTTGTGAAGGTACTATAACCACTCTCCCTTCAAATTGTCCAATTTCAATGATTTAGACAATGTGCCTCTGTTGGCCCACGGTGGAAGATGGCGAGGACAGCAGCTGCTGCCATGCAAGCCAGATGGATGAAGGGGGGCTGCACAATCATCTCGGCCCCCATACGAGTCACAGTGTGAACTGTAATGACCATTCCTCCCCGCCCCCCGCCCCCCCGGTGTACTATCGGCAGGAGTAGGTTGTATTAATCGCCATCTGGGGGCTGTGTTTTATGAAAATGTGGTTTTATTGTGATTTTAAAATGTGACTTCTACTTGCTGTAACCAGGTCTGAGCCCGCTTTGGGGGAGGGCAAGCTAAAAGCCTAACAAACAAACAAACAAACAAACAAAGAGACACTGCAAGTGGGCAGGTGAAGTTGCCACTGCTGCCATCACTCCCCACAGTCTGGGGGAGAGTCGGCTGGATAAACGGGCAGGCAGGCAGACTGAAGACAGGGACACAGCGGGGTGTGCAGAGCAACGGGGCGGGGGGGGTGAGATTCTACCTCAAATTTCTCACTAGTCCCCAGTAGGCGGGGGCAGGGCTCATTTCGAGGGGGAACACACAGGAACGCAGTTCTGGCAGTTCCCCAAAGAAGTCACGTCAGGTGGCCCCGCCCACCTGACTCTCGGTCATTTGGGGCCCATTTCAGCCTGGATTGGGGCTGAAACGGCCCAGATCGGGCCTCTGATGGGTGGTGGATCACTCTCCCACTCAGCAGCGGCCTGATCCTGACCATTTTCGGCTCTTTTTCAGTCCCTTTTTGCCATGTAGGGCCCAATTTCGGCCCTGAATGGC
Organism: Eublepharis macularius; assembly: GCF_028583425.1. Lineage (NCBI taxonomy): Eukaryota > Metazoa > Chordata > Lepidosauria > Squamata > Eublepharidae > Eublepharis > Eublepharis macularius. The sequence continues at coordinate 8,114,162 of NC_072798.1, forward strand.
CAGGATTGGGTCCAAAACAGCCAGGATAGGTGATGTCAGGGGGTGTGGCATATGCAAATCATTTATGCCAATGACACACTTCCGGCGATGGCAAGGGGTGTCGTATATGCGAATGAGTTATGCGAGGGATTCCAAAGGTGGATGGGTAAACAAACTGGGGGGGGGGTGGCTTTCCTGTCCCCCCCCATGAGTCTCATTGGATCCTGCTTGTATATTATATTCCCAATACTTCTGAATGCTAAAAAGCACTGGTATGATCCAGTACAGCAGTGTTTAAACACGAATGCTAACAGCACAATACCAAATGCTAGAAACATTTGCCACATGTTCTAGCAGTCATACAATTTCACGGGGTGCAGATACCATCACAGTGATGTAAAATTCAAGCCACCTAAAAGCAAAATCCATTTCAGCTCAAAAAACGGAAGAAACCTTTTTGCATTTCTTTATAAGATATGTACTATGTCAGTAAAGTTTAAAATGTGCTGTGTTAATGGCCCTGTTCTCCAGAGTGCAGAAAAAATTATATCTATGCTAAGACACTTTGAGGCAGAATCAGAAGAATTAAACAACTAGCTAATAACTGTCTAAGTTTTAACCAATTGTATTAGCATACAACTGCACATAAAAGCTTTGAAGAAATGCACACTAAGTTGACTGTGTCACGGCAGGCATGTTCTCAGGAGACAATCCCTTCTCCCTCACACAAGAAAGCCTTTTTTAAGAGTGCCCACTAACTACAGTTTTTATCAGTACTTTTAAAAGTGTGCCAATTTTTAACATCGTGCGTTGTCTAATTAACTGGGCCACCTTCATAATCAACTAAACACTGTGGCCCTATTAAAAATGCATAATAATATTACCTCACTGTTTCAGTATCTGAAATTAGTTATGTTCTACAGATATTGGAATAATGTTTCCGATCGTGTGATTTCATATATTTGCCAAGAAAGTGTTACTAAAACAACTGAAGCTATTTTAAATCAAGTGTACAGCTTTATTCTTTCCACAAGCCTTGACAGTCCTTTTTAGAAACGCAGCTGGAGGACATCTTTTATACAAAACCAAATAAGGGAGAAAGAGCCGTCTTTGGCAGTGAAGCTAAGATTGCCCTAACTGATAAGCTGTTACACAAGGGCAGCCAGTTTACACTGAATCTGCTTACAAGACATTTTAGTGTGGCTGCAAATCATCTCCTTAGATAATAAATAACCCAAGAAAACATTTTCAGATTAAAGAAACTAGCCCAGTAGATAGAAACTCCACATGAAGTTAGTATTTTTCTGGGTCTTACTATAACTAATGATTAGTTTATATTTGCTTTCACACTGAATACATTTCAACTGTTTTTGCTTCTCTTTCAAGTAAGATTACAGCTGACCCAAACTATGTTAATTCACAAACCGGAAAATCGGTAACAGACCAGAATCAGCTTGGCTAGAAATGCTTATAGTTCAACATGGTGCCAAAGAGATGTCTGACATTGCGAGTTTGACTGAAACATTTTGTCATCTGAGGGTTCTGCCATCTACATTTTTAAACTGGTTCTGATACCAGATGAAATTGAAGAAAATCATGCCAGTTATGTATCAAAGCATGGCATCTACTATTTACTGCTTTGTCTCCAAAAGTGCTTTTTGTAACCCAAATCCCATCAGCAAGACTTAACCACTTGTAATCTAATCTGAAGCAATGTCTGGAAACTGGCCAAAAGAATGAGCATCAACCGGCTGAAGCTAAAGCCAGACATGACAGAAGGGATGTTAATAGGAAATCTACTACTCTAGGAATCAAATGAGCTATCAAAGATGAAACCTGGGGATATTCCAGAAAAGGCAAATGTAATAGCACCTTCTAATATAATGCCAATGTAACAGCAACATTGAGGGAGGGGGATTAGAACTTTGCCACTGTAATCAATGCACCTGTATCCTCTAGCACTGACTATCAAAATGAATTCTGCACACAGAAGATATGCTACTGGTACACACGGTAATGACCACCGAGGAACTACACAATTTTAAAGTTGACAATGAGGGAATTGAAGTTGAAGATTTTCTATTCCTTGGCTCAATCATCAACCGACAAGGAGACTGCAATGAAGAAATCAGAAGAAGACTGAGACTCGGAAGAGCAGCTGTGAGGGAGCTAGAGAAGATCCTTAAAGATAAAGATGTCTCTCTGGGAACCAAGATCAAGATAATCCAAACTATGGTATTCCCCATTGCCATGTATGGATGTGAAAGTTGGACGGTAAAGAAAGCTGACAGGAAAAAAATTGACTCATTTGAAATGTGGTGCTGGAGGAGAGTTTTGCGGATACCATGGACAGTCAGAAAAGACTAATAAGTGGGTACTCGATCAAATCAAGCCGGAATTCTTCTTAGAAGCTAAAATGACAAGACAAAAGCTATTGTACTTTGGCCACATGAGAAGACGAGTCTCTGGAAAAGTCAATAATTCTAGGAAAAGTGGAAGGCAGCAGGAAAAGAGGAAGACCTAAAACGAAGTGGCTTGACTCAATAAAAGAAGCCACATCCTCCAGTTTGCAGGATCTGAGTAGGTCTGTTAGAGTTAGAATGTTTTGGAGGTCTTTCATTCATAGGGTCGCCATAGGTTGCAGGCGACTTGACAGCACATAACACACACACACTAAGCAGGTTTTTCTTATGGACACTGATCTCATGAAGTGGGGGGTTTGGAGGCATCAAGGAACAGAAAAGGCAAGGAGCCTCTCTGTATATATTGTACTTACGAAAGCAGCAGCCCTCCCCTCAGCTCTCTGTCACAGACTTATGCAAGAACAGCGAAGCATAAAATGGGGAGCAGCAGTAAGCTACATTGCTACAGTAGAAAAAGTGGTTTTGTTTTCTAGCCTAACAATTTCCTTTCAGACTAGAGGAGTCATAGGCCTACAAGACAACCAGTCACAAGCTCTGATAGATACTTTGCATCATACCTTGTACTGGTCATTGGGTCCCAGCTTGTTCCAAGGCTCTGGATTATTCTTCTTGTCCCAACTACGTAGAAAAATATGACAAAGTACAGCTACCACTACATCCTCATAAAGAAAGACAGCACAATGTATGGCATAACACTTAGTTGTATGTGGCCTTGGAGACTCGCTAACATAGAGTCCTGTCCACCACCCCTTAAAAGCACGAGATCTCCTGTAATCCAGGCTCTTATGATGAATAGGCCATCTTAGCCACAGTTTAAGATGCCATTCAACAGGAAAACAGTATTTTCACAGATATATTCAATGTTACACTACTTTGTATGAATGGTGGCAGTTTTGACAAAATAAAGCATGATGCTTGAAACTCAATCCTTGTAAGCAGTAAATTGGCTCAAAGGTCCTGTTTAACCTCTATACTTTCTTAATTGGTTATTCCATTTTAAACTGTACATATTTTAGAAAAACATAACGTTTGTTAGTTAATGTATTCTTTACTATACACAAAACATAACTTTTTTACAACTCCGGTACTGCCACAATGAGAATGCTAACCGGTAAGTTTTATGCTACAGCAGACCACCTTCATCTACATCATTAAACAGGAACACCACTTAAAAATCGTATTTACCAAACATCAGGATTGAAAATTGCCAGACGCATGGTGTACAGGGCAGCACCAGTCCCTCCCGCTCCAATGAACAAGAAGAGCGGGATCAACTGCAAGAAATAAAAAGTTGTGATGTTAAAAAGCACATCGGAAAGTTATTGTGTAGCTGTCAATCTGGGAACCATACAATAATACATAATAGTCAACGCATAGGAAATGAATAAATGGAAGCATATAGAAGAATATGGAAAATAGTTAAATGGAAAAGAGCAGCAAAAAAAAATGCCACTCCTGTGCTAGCCAACAATTTGCTAAACCTACCAGCAATCTCAAAGAAGACAGGTAAGAGAAATGAGTTCTGCAGGATTCAGAAGGGTTTCCACACCATTGTTTTCTGCCGGAGGCCTTCCTAATCCGTTGCCATAGATATTTTAGAGATGCCAAACCCTCTAGAGGTAAGGCACCTCACCTACATTTGCATTAAAACAAAGCTTCAGGCTAAAACGTTCAAAGAAATACAGCCATTGTAGTTTTGAGAGAGGGTGGCATCAATAACTCTCCAACAAACCCCAGTTCATAAAATACTTTTGGACACTGAGACCAGCCACCTCAAACTAGTTTGCATTTGCAGCAGAAAAACATGGGGGGGGGGGGGGGACGGTATTTAGACAAAGGCATGTGAGGGAGCTTCCGTCAAGTCAGTCTTCCCTCTTCCACGGGTTTTAGCTAAAGAGTAGAGTGCCCTTAACACACCAGGCCAGCAGCAACGCCTCCTGTTATGGCGGCGTGAGAAGAGTTAACACGTTTTTAAAAGCACGTTTGCTTAGGCGAACTCCAAACGCACGATGATCCGCCACGCTTCCCCCTCAAAAAAGAAAATGACGACAGCAAAGGAAGGGAGAGTGGGAAATCACAAACAGCTTAGGGACTGACTCATTTTCAAGCTGCTTCGGATACGGTTAAGCCGTCCACGTACTGCAGGGAATACAGTGAGCAAAGCCGCCTGCACGGACAACGCAGCACTTCACCAGCCTCCTTCCTCTTCACCTCAGTTAAAGGAGAAGAAATGGAAGGTGCTGGAGCTTCACTGCCCCACAGGGCGGTCGACTTCTTTCCTCTACGGGAGGGGAAGGGTCCAAATCGTTCTAGTTTTCTTTGTATTTCCCTTGGACTAAAAAAGGGAGGGGAGGGTCGTGGGGAGTGCTACAAGAGGACGGTGCCCGCTTCCGCCAGCCCCGCCAACACTCACGCTTGGGTGCTTTTTAGCCTGGCTCATCATGAGGCGGAACATGGCGGCAAAACGACCCGACGCCCCCCAGGCGCTCTTCTCTTCTGCTTCAGTCCCTTTCTGCTATTCTTGAAGGAAGCCCAATGTCACTTGAGGGCCCCTCAAACCTTTACAAGGAAGGCATGTGGGTTGTCTAACGCAGCGCCTGGTTACGCCTTTCCATTACGAAAGCACTCGCTGCCCTGACTCATGCGCACAGACGAATGATATTGTCAGCCTAGGAGCAGGTCGTGAGATATTCGATCCCTAATTAGCCCTGTAAGCCGCTGTTCCCCTTACAACGCGCAGAGAAAACAGGCACTAAGTTAGACGCTCGCAAAGGACACCCGCAACAGGGGACAGCGCATGCTCAATGCAATAGCAAACAAGCAGAAGGAGGCGAGGCGGTGCTGTTTTCCCAGTGCCTTGAGATTGGTGGATTTGTCGCCATGGTGATGGTGGAAGCCAGCGGCCATGTGTATGAGGTGGGTGTTTGCTGAGGAAAGTTGTGACTGGATGATGCTCGGCATGTTGTTAATACCACTTTTGAGTACTTCCAGACGGGTCGCTGTCTTAAGTTAGTCTGTAGCAGTGGGTAAAAGCCAGATCGAGATGATTTTAGACGGATCCTCATGAATTCATATGGTTTTTATATTGAAACAAAGCAAAAAGGCTGTCATTTTATAGATCATGTCCTAGTCTACAGAGAGAAACCAAACAATCACGCATCCACCAATCCATGGCACCGCCACGGTGCAAAAACATGCTTTAAAAGCACAGGTCCTTATGGATCCTCTGGATTTTTACATAGGGCCACCCAAAACCCACCATACAATCTCAGATCATGTCTATTGCCACAAATGGCACCAAAAAAATCGGGACGGGGTAAAAGCCGGAACGGGCCGGAACGGGCACTAAAGAAATGCCAGTGCCACAAAAAACAGTGGGATGTGTTAGAGACACTCCAGAACGATATTTTAGAAATGAAAACTCTGGACTGCCCTGGTTTTATTAACCCGTTCCATGCCAAAAAGCTCCCGGAACATCACAAAACAGCCTGGAACGGGCACTAAAGAAATGCCAGTCCCACCAAAAACAGTGGGATGTGTTAGAGACACTCCAGAACAATATTTTAGAAATGAAAACTCTGGACTGGCACCCTTTTATTAACCCGTTCCATGCCAAAAAGCTCCCGGAACAGCACAAAACAGCCCGGAACAGGCACTGAAGAAATGCCAGTGCCACAAAAAACAGTGGGATGTGTTAGAGACACTCCAGAACGATATTTTAGAAATGAAAACTCTGGACTGCCCTGGTTTTATTAACCCGTTCCATGCCAAAAAGCTCCCGGAACAGCACAAAACAGCCCGGAACGGGCACTAAAGAAATGCCAGTCCCACCAAAAACAGTGGGATGTGTTAGAGACACTCCAGAACAATATTTTAGAAATGAAAACTCTGGACTGGCACCCTTTTATTAACCCGTTCCATGCCAAAAAGCTCCCGGAACAGCACAAAACAGCCCGGAACAGGCACTGAAGAAATGCCAGTGCCACAAAAAACAGTGGGATGTGTTAGAGACACTCCAGAACGATATTTTAGAAATGAAAACTCTGGACTGCCCTGGTTTTATTAACCCGTTCCATGCCAAAAAGCTCCCGGAACAGCACAAAACAGCCCGGAACGGGCACTAAAGAAATGCCAGTGCCACAAAAAACAGTGGGATGTGTTAGAGACACTCCAGATAAATATTTTAGAAATGAAAACTCTGAACTGCCCTGCTTTTATTAACCCGTTCCATGCCAAAATGCTCCTGGAACAGCACAAAACAAGCTGGAACAGGCATGAAATTCCAGTGCCACAAAAAACAGTGGGAAGCAATACAGAGGCTGCTGGAAAAGTTTTTAAACCTGAAATCACTGGTAGTGGCATGCTTTCATTAACTGTTTGCCTGCCAAAATGCTCCTGGAGCAGCATAAAACAGGCCGTAATCAGTTTTGCATGAATGAGTGCAGCAAACAATTAAACAGACAAACAAACAAAGTGGTGGTAACCCTTAAGGAAACTGGAGCTCGATATTTTAGAAATGAAAACACTGTAGTATCATGTTTTTATTAACTCCCTGTTTCAGTTTTATTAACTTTTTTCATATTGAGGTTTTCAAGAAAAAAGATAACACCAATCTCTAAGGCACACCAACCAGCCTAATTGTCAGTCCTTGGCAAGGAGATATCCAAGTTCTCCACAGCAAACACACAGGTGATTTGGTTGAAGTAACTTTTATTAGAGATCTATCAGGTTCACGGTGGTCAGACAGTGGAATTGGCAGAAGTGATGTGTTAAGGGAAAGGAGTGTTAGATACAGGCTAATGTCCCACCCTCAGGGAAGAGGCCCATTGAAAGCCTGGCGAGAAACCCAGATACAAAAAGTACCATAGTTAGACTATAGTGACAGATTGAGCATGAACTCATTCCCGTTCCCAGAGAAGACATTGTTTAGGCTAGGTGCAGCCACAATAGCAGGTGCCACAGGACTCTTCACATACATTTAAGTTTCATCCACAGCTTTTTTGGATGGAAAGGAGAGAGAAAGTTGTGTGTCATCCACATATTGGTGACCCTCATCCAAAATCCCAAGATAATCTCTTTCAGTGGTTTTGTGTAGATCTTTAAAAGCATTCGAGACAAGATGGAAACTTATAGATGCTTGTGTATTTTCTCTTTTTAATTTTTTTAAAATGTATTTTAACACTAGCAACAAAGTCTGTTTTAATAAAATGGGCTCTAAAAATGAAGCACGTTCCGGAAGGACAGGCCACCTTGCCTGGTCTTCTCACCACAGCACGCCCTCCAGAGGGACGTGCCACCTTGCCTGAGTTGCATGCCGTGGCAACACCCTTTGGTGGTGCACCAGGATAAAAAGTGAGTTGTCACCAATACAGCTTGCCTTTTATATAATAGGACTAGCAACAAAGCTCGTTGAGGGAAAAAATACAATGAACTCTAGAAAGGGGAGGGCTGGCAGGTGGGAATTCTCTCCTCCATCACTGATTCCGGCTGGATGAAGATGGGGGGGGGGCAGGCATGGCCACCTCCTCTGCGCCTGATCCTAGCTGAGTGAAGGGGGGCGGGCATCGCCACCTGCTCCACACCTGATCTGGGCTGTGTGAAGGGAGGTGGGCACTGTCACCTGCTCCACTCCTGATCACTGCTGGCTGAAGGGGCGGGCATTGCCACCTGCTCCGTGCCTGATCCTGGCTGGGTGAAAAAGGGGCAGGCATTGCCTCCTGCTCTGCGCCTGATTACACCTGCTCCATGTCTGATCCTGTCCCGGGCTTCCCGCCATGGCATGCTCTCTGGAGGTCTGGCTGCCTCATCTGGGCTTCCTCCACAGAAGTGCCCGCTGGAGGGTAGGAAGTGAGTTGTCTTGAAAACGCTTAGCCTTTTACATAGTAGGATTTGTTTTAATGTACTTCAATGTTTGTTTTTAATGTTTTTCTCTGTTGGCTGCCTCGGGAACCCTATGTTTGGTAGAAAGACAACATTGAAATGTTTTAAATAAATAAGTAATAGTACCCCATAGACCAGTGGCCAGAGGCCAAGGATACATCTCCCAACAGCATCTGTTGAAACCTCTCTTCCCGAAAGGACTTGAATCAGTCTAGCATAGCACCAATCAGGCCCATCTCTGCCAAGTGGTTTGGGAAGATTGTTACCCAAAAGGCTACCTGTGTCTGTACCCCTTAATGAAAGCAGTCAGAGCATGTCTAGGGTGCCGACTAGAACCCACGGGTTTACATAAAGTGGGGATCTATTCTTATATATGCTGCTGTCCTGTGGAGGGTGTTGTTCTTGCTACTGATGGAAACAACAACAGGAATGGGAAGTGGAGGGGAGGGAGAACCCTGGTCTTACTGCCTCCTGGTAACCCCGCTTACACAGTGGGGAATTAACCAAACAGAAGCGTTTATGATGGAGAATGAATCAGACACCACACTGAAAGATCCCCTGGTGATGCAGTAGAGTAATTGCTTGACAGCTGTGGTTAAATCGCTGAAAGGAAACAAATTGAAATAGAACCCAGATAAGATGGAAGTGATGCTGGTTCGGAAGGCAGAGATATTGAAAAAACATTGTGCTTCTCACCTTCAAAGGGGTTCAGTTGGCCCTAATCGACTCAGTTAAGAGAAAATGAATCCAGCCCTGCTGCTTGAAAAGCAAGTTAATGCAGCTGCAAAAGAGGCCTTCTCCCAACTCAGACTATCCTGGACACACAGTAGCCAACCCTGACAGAGCCAATCTGACCACCTGGATTCATGCCACAGTTACACCAAGACTAAAGTATTGCAATGCACTCTACATAGGAGACTCCCGCTGCTGCAGAACAATGCCTCTCTTCAACTACCAAGATCTAGGCAGAGCGTGCATATTACTCCCATTCTGCGGTCACTCCACCAGTTACCCATCAGTTATCAAACTCAGTTCAAGGTCTCTCTTGACTGTGACATGGCCTTGACCTGGCATGTCGGTAGGACTACCTCTTCCTCTATGATCCACCAGAGCAGCTTTGCTCACCTGATCAGGGCTGTCTTCAGATACCATGGGGGAGGGAGGGAGGAAGCTGCCAGGTGTCTACTGAATGTAAAGTCTGAATGCCTTTGTCCTTCACGTATGTGAGAAGCTTTTGTCTTCCACATAAGTGACAGGGGGAGGTAAGAAAACCCTCCAAACCTTGCCTTTGGTGCGCTGAAATCTACAACAGATCCCCTGGCTCCATTTTTTGGGGTTCACTGACCCACAGTTTGCAAACCAAGTGGTTGAAGAAGACCCCATTTGTGCATGTTACCTACCTACCTCTTTGTGGCTGCATGGCAGACAGATGTTTGGGATATAAACTTCCCTGTGTCCCAAATACCTGATTCCAGGTCACAGCATTAGCAAATATGAATGCTGTGCTGTCACAGGAAGGCATTGTCAATGATATCAGAAGGCACTAAGAAGTCCAGGAAAACAAACAAGGATGCAGTTTCCAAATTAGAGGATCAGTGTAGGGCATTCATCAGGGCAACAAAGGATATTAGTCTGCCATGATGAGGGCAACAATCAGACTGAAATGGATCATCTTTATGACGTAGCAACGGGGGTGGACAGGGTTGCCAAAGAAGCCATGGAAAAGGGTTCTTCACCTCCATTGGTCCCATCCCTCTTCCATCAACACTGCCTCATCTGGAGGAGATCCACCAGACAATGGGCTAATATGCAAGTACAAGCCAGCAGCAGGAGGCAGCACCACAGGGAAGCCAAGGACCCTTGCGGCCTGTCTCCCTCGGCTCGTCTTTGCCTCACTTGCCTCATCATTGGTCATCTGTGACTTGTGTCTCTGGTCAAGAGGGATCACAGATGGGGCAAGTGAGGCAAAGGCAAGCCAAGTGAGGAGGATAGGCAGCAGCTGCAGCACCAGGCTTTTCTGCACCACTAGACCACTGGCCGATTCTTGCCTAGCCAGCCTTATTGGCCCTCCTGGCTGCCTGGACACTGACGTGTGTGTGTGTTGTGTGCAGACAAGTGGTACCCCAGGCCACCATCCCATAGGAAATTTTCTCCTAGAGGTCATAATGGCAAACGTGATCTTGCTTAGAAGCCCTTTATCTGTTACATTCTAGAGTATGACATTTGCTGCTTCACCATCCTCAGCCTCCCCAGTCTTACAGTTGCTGACTCCTGCTTGTGCCAGCAGATTTAGGGGTAACCTATATAAACTGTGATAAGGGATTTAATTGTTTTTTAGTCAATGTTTAGTGGATTGTGACAGCCTATGGCTATAGACAATAAATTCTTTTGATACTTGATACAGTAGATTTAGGCTGGCATCAGAGGAAGGCGTGGTTTAGGAAGGGAAGGAACCTCAGAAGGGTTTAATGTCATAGAGTCCCCCCTGTAAAGCAGCTATTCCAGGGGAGCTGATCTCTCTTATCTGGAGATCAGTGGTAATTCCCGGAGAACTCCAGGCTCTGTCTGGAGGTTGCAACTTTACCCAGTCTCCTTCTCTTCAAATCAGCTCTGCTGTTCCCTCCTGTATGCTTGAACCGTCTCTCCAAGCACCTGCTGACACTTTAGTCAAATCCCTCTTCAGATACTAATAATTCATGCAGCTTTCCAACCAAGGTGTCACGAATTTTTGCATCACCAATTCTGTTCACATTAATCCACTGTTCAAACACACACTGTCATGGGCAGGGCCGGCCCAAGCAGGGTGGTTCAAGTCCAAACCTTAATGCCAGAGTCTGAGGGGAGTTCCAAGAGCAAAAGCCAGGTCAAACCGGTGGTCAGAGCACGAGATAATGCCAGGAGTGGGTTCAGAGTCCAAGAGCAAGGTCAGGCACAGTCCAAGGTCAGTTACCAATTGTGTCAGGTCCAAAACCGGGCATGGGCATGGTTCATGGAACACAGAGTGATTGCAGGCAGCAGACACGTTGCTTCCATGCCTGGATGTTGTTTCTGACTGGCTTTTCTAGCCAGGCGTGGTTTTCAGCCAGCTGCTGGTGCTCCATCCTGAAGCTACTCATCGTCGCTCTCCAGCAGCTGGCATTGGCTCAGGAGATGAGCACTGCGCCATCTCTCCTGCAGTTCCAGTCTCTGGCGCTGTCTCCGGTGCCCTCTGGGCATGGGTGAACCTGGGGGGGTGGGGGTGGAAGGCCCTGGCTGTGCTTCCCCTGTGGTGCTGGCAGTCCCTGACTGAGCTTCCCCTGTGGAAGTTCCTGGCTGAGCTTCCCCTGTAGTATTGGGGCTAGAGGGTGCTGGTGTCTCAGCTGCTAGCTGTGAGCTTTGATCAGCCAGCAGCTGCTGCTCCTGATTACCGGCTTCTGCTGAGTCAGGGCTGGCTACTTGGAGCTCCTCTTCTCCTGGGGAATCCTGGCTGGCTACACGAGCCCCTCTCCTCCTGAGGAGGAGTCCTCGCTCTCACTGAGCCCAGACTGGGCCATGACACACACACCCTTCCCATCATTTTTGCACTCACCTTCATTTTGACCCTCTAACTGAATTGGTCTATGGGAAGCAATCCTTAAAGTGAATTCCTTTTTTTGGTTTATTATATATATTAATAGGACATCTCTTAAATATTTCTTTAAAAAATAAAAAACGACTGAAAAAAATAGGACTTTTTTTTATTGTTACTTGGAGCATCCAGCCAGGTAACTCCTACTCACCTGAGGCTAAGTCCCAGGCTACCACCAGATAATTGTTGGGGGGGGAGAAAACCAAAAACATGGTCTGGGTGTGCTTTCAGTCCCGAGTCTGCAGAAAACTCGGCAGTCTGTTTTTTGTGACACTGGAATTTCCTTAGTGCCCGTTCCGGGCTGTTTTGTACTGTTCCCGGAGCCTTTTGGCATGGAACAGTTAATAAAAGGGTGCCAGTCCAGAGTTTTCATTTCTAAAATATTGTTCTAGAGTGTCTCTAACGCATCCCACTGTTTTTTGTGGCACCCGATGTGCCCGATGGAAGGTGGAGTAAGCCTTTGGTAAGAAGGACTGATCAGTCCGTAACACCACCTTCTCCTTGTGGAAGATGCGCAGATCTGGCCTAATAGACAGAGCGCCAAGCTCCGATATCCTGCGCGCCGAAGTTATCGCCACCAGGAAAATGGTTTTAAGTCTCAGCCATTTCAGAGCGATGTCCTTGATAGGCTCAAATGGTGGCTTGGTGAGTGCTGATAACACGACGTTCAGACGCCAGGTCGGGAAACGATGCACCACTGGAGGGTTGAGCAGGGTGGCCCCTCTGAGAAATCTCTTGTTGATGAGACGCGATGGGGATACCGTCAATCTCCTGAACGACAGTACCAATTGCCGCTATTTGTTTTCTCAGTGTCGCTGGTCGTAGTCCCCTGTCTAGCCCCTCCTGCAGAAAACTCTCAAAGTAGTTGAGAGAGCAATCGCTGAAAAACTCCAGGCCTTCTTGGACAATTCTGGTGCTTTGGACCCTTTTCAGTCTAGTTTTAGACCAGGCTATGGGACAGAGACAGTTGTGGTGGCTCTAGTTGATTACCTCCGCCTGAATGTAGACAAAGGCCATACTTCATAGTTGCTCCTCCTGCATCTATCTGCAGCCTTTGAAAAAACTAGACCACACCATAATGCTGAGGTGTTTGGAGGCACAAGAAGGTATCAGGGGATGTGCCTTGGACTGGTTTAAATCATTTCTCATGGGACAAAGTGTTACTATTGGAGGCCAGCTACCCTCAGTATGGGAATTATCTTGTGGGGTTCCAAAAGGCGCAAACTTATCCGCTATGTTATTCAACCTCTACAAAGGCAACCTCTTCTTGGGCAACTGAAGACAATGGGCTTAGAAGGGTGTAAGTCTGTTTAATAACATAAGAGCCCTGCTGTATCAGACCAGTGGTCTATCTTGTCCAGCATCCTGTTTCACACAATGACCAAACGAGTTGCCCCGGAGAGCCAACAAATGGACATGGATTACTAGCCCTTCCTCTGACACTGCCTGCTAGCACTGATATTCAGAAGTTTGCTACCTCCGTATATGGAGGTTCCCTTTACTCACCATGGCTAAGAGCCATTGATATATCTATCTTCCTTGAATCTGCCTAATTCTTTTAAAGCCATCTATGCTTGGGGCTATCACTATACTCATTGGCGATTTTCTTTCCCTTTTTCATCACATGGGATTTGGCCCTAGGTTTCTCGGTACTCTGCAAGCTCTTTATTCATCTACTCAAGCCCAAGTTAAGGCTAACAATCTGAAATCTGGTTTATTTAATATAAATAGATGTACCCGTCACGGTTATCCACTTCCCCCCTCCTTTTAGCACTTGCTGTGGAGCCGCTGGCAGAAGCCCTAAGGCAAAATCCTCAGATCCACGGTATTAAAGTGGGGAACTATGAACATAAGGTTTCACTTTACACTGATGATATTTTAATTTTTACCTCTTTACCAGTTGATTCTTTAGAATCAGTCTCACAAACCCTACCCTTGTTTAGTTCGATTTCAGGTTTAACAGTTAATAAATCCAAATCAGAGTTGTTTCCCATTAATATGACCCCTAGTTCAGTAGCTAGGTTATGAACATGATTTACATTCAAATAGGTTACGAAGAAGGTGAGATATCTAGGAGTTTATATCCCCATACGCTTGAATGATGTCGTTCGGGTAATTTTTGATGAACTTTTCAAATCAGTGCTGATCCTTTTTTCTAAAAAGAAAAAACAAACTTACTCATGGTTTGATAGGATCTCACTGGTTATATCTCTTATTCTCCCTAAGTTTTGTTTCTATTCTGATCCCTCCCAGTTAAAATACTTCCAAGAAAATGACAGCTTTGGGAAAGGGCTCTCAATGAGTTTATTTGGTCTGGCCGCAAACCAAGAGTTGGGTTCCGGACGTTACGTCAGAGGATTAGGTGGTCTGAATGTCCCAGACCGGTCTTTATATCATGCTGCCTCTTCTTTGGCTCCATTGATTCAGGCTTTAAAATGGAATCCAACGGAAGCCTGGATCTCTGTAGAAAGTTTCTTTTCTTTACCACTTTCCTTACCAGTAACCATCTGGTCCTCAGCTAAAAACAGGCCAGCTGTGACTTCCTCCAATTCCCTGTTAGACAACATGCTGAAAACCTGAGATAAATATAGGAAAATCTTAGTTCCAGGTATTTCTCCCCTAACACCTTTCATTAACCAAGATTGGTTTCCCCCAGGAAAGGATTTAAGTGAGTTTAGGGAATGGAAAGACTCTGGGTTATTGTTTATTATTAATTGGATTAAAAATGGGCCAATTCTAGATAAATCTATAGTGAAAGAAAGATTCAGAATTAAGATATCAGGCCTGCCTGCCTGCAAGCCGGGCTGCTGGTGTAAACGAGGGCAATCTGCTTTGATTTCACTTGCTTTAGTTTCATTCGTGAGTCGTGAGTGAGTGAGTGACTGCCTGCAAGCTGGGCTGCTGGTGTGAAGGAGGGCAATCTGCTTTGCTTTCACTTGCTTTAGTTTCATTCGTGAGTCGTGAGTGAGTGCCTGCCTGCCTGCAAGCCAGGCTGCTAGTGTGAAAGAGGGTAAGCTGCTTTGATTTTACTTGCTTTACTTTTATTTGTGACTCCTGAGTGAGTGATTGCCTGCCTGTAAGCCAGGCTGCTGGGGTTGGCTTTCTAAAGGAGGGTACACTGCTTTGATTTCATTTGCTTTATTTTCATTTTTGACTCCTGAGAGTGTGTGGACTGGAGGGGGGGAGAGTGGGGGGGGGTAGAGAGAGAGAGAAAGTGTGTGGGGGGGTGGACTGGAAGGAGAGAGATAGCGGGGGTGGTATAGAGAGAGAAAAATCAATCCACAGATCATGAATACAAATCTCCACAGATCTCCATTTCATCTGAGGCTCAGCTCTACTGCTTTGGTTATCTGCCTAGCATGCCATTTTCCTTCTTGAGTTGCCCAGGAGATGCAGTTGAGGTCTGAACTGTGTTAGAAAGCTCTGTGCTGGCCTAGCAAGTGCACAAGGCAGCCACTTAGAGAGGATTGTAAAGTTAAGTGACTTACAGTGCAATTTTAAGCAGAGTTACTGCAGTCTAAGCCCATCGAAGGGACCTCTCTTTCAGTTTGATCTTTGACACTGCAAGGACAGGGTTGTTCCTTAGTGTGTACTACACTGTGTAGTGACTTTTTTCCTCTGAAGTTATTTTTTGTCATCTTTTGATTGTTATCTGTTGATTGTCATCTTCCAGAAGGGCCCTAGGAATACATATCTGTATTTCTCTGGAGGGAGAAAAAGGGCACTCTGGAGGGTGATAAAGCCTCCCCCAGTGATGTTAGGGGGTGTGGCATATGCAAATCAGTTATGCCAATGACACACGTCTGGTGATGGCAAGGGGTGTGGCATATGCTAATGAGTTATGCTAATGAGTTCCTGCAGTTCTTTTTCTACGAAATGACCCCTGCAAATTATTATTAAGGGTGACACATAAAGACCCTCTGCCATACCAAAAAAACTGGTCTGATTCTTTAAAATGGATTTTCTTGGAATCAGATTGGCAACAGATATGGAACTCCCCTTCCAATAAATCTAGTTGTTGGAATATTAAACTCCAATTTTACAAGCTTTTGTCCAATTGGTATTTAACGCCACATAAACTGAATCAGATGAATAGGTCGTTGAGCCCTCTGTGCTGGAGATCTTGTAAGCAGGAAGGCACGGCCCTACGTATGTGGTGGGAATGCCATTTTGTTCAGGAATTTTGGAGAGTGGTTCACTAAGAGATATCCAACATGGTGGGTCTTTTGTTGCCATACTCCCCAGAATTTCTCCTGTTGGATTTTTGGCCCAACTCTATGCTAGATAGGAATACCAGATCTCTTGTTTCGACATTGGTTGCCTCTGCTCGTTTGGTCATTGCTAGGAATTGGAAATCCCTGGTAGGTCCATTGCTAAAAAATGGTATCAGAAAATCTGGGAGCAATATTTGATGGGTAGGATTATGCATAATCCGTTTTTTGGGAACTTGCATATGGTAGTCCCCTTATTTGAATATGATGAAATATAGAAACCAGTTTTAGATGTTTTAAATGCCAAAGATGTAATCCCCTCAATGCAACAAAGTTTAAATGCCTGTTTATTGTAATTGTTTTTTTAACAATTTGCCAAGAGTTGTTTTGATCATTTCTTTTATGGTTTAATTTTAATTCTTTTCTTTTTTGTATTGTATGGTTTTATCATTTCTTGTATTAAATCTTTTAAAAAAACTATACTCATTGGCAGTGGATTCTACATGTTTTCTTCTGTCCTGAGAATGTTCTCCTGATTATTTCCTCTCTGCACCAAATTTAAGAGTTGATCTGAAGTTGGTTTCTTTGTAGCCATAAGCCTTTTTTAAAGACTAACCAACTTTATTGTAGCATAAGCTTTCAAGAACCACAGCTCTCTTCATCAGATGCATCATCAGCTTTCAAGAACCACAGCTCTCTTCATCAGATGCATCGTCAGCTTTCGCGAACCACAGCTCTCTTTGTCAGATGCATCGTCAGCTTTCGCAAACTACAGCTCTCTTCATCAGATGCATCGTCAGCTTTCGAGAACCACGGTTCTCTTCGTCAGATGCATTGTTAGCTCTCAGAGAACCACAGCTCTCTTATGCTACAATAAAGTTGGTCAGTCTTTTTTTTAAGTGACTTTTATTATTTATATATAACAATATAACGTTTATAACTCTCCAGTAATACAAAATATCAACAGTCTCTTAATACAGAGATATCATTATGTTTATAAAAGTGGTTTGTCGATTACAGAAATATAAAGTTAAAAGATAACCCGTAAAATAAAAGCATTATCGTCAAAATAAAGTTCCACTAAAGCTCACCATAACCCCCACATTTCTACGTCTACAATATATTTTAACTTTGTTAATAAAAGTTTGTTTTTAAATAAAAATTCTAAAAAAGGTTCCCATTTAACATAGAAGTTTGAGGTACCTGTTGGATTAGTTTGAAGATGTAATTTTTCAGTTATTTTCTCCATCAATAGTAGATCCCAGACTTTGTTAAACCGTGTATTAAATGTGGGGACTGATTTAGATTTCCAGCGCAAAGCCAATGATGTTTTAGCTGCATGAAGTGTTGTTATTAAACCCTTTCTAATGGACGGTATTTCCCGAGTTCCCCAAATATCCAAAAAGATAATTTCTGGTTTCATAGGCATCTCTTGGTTGGTTATTAATGCAATTTGAACTAAAACCTTATTCCAGAACTCTGTTACATACTGGCACTTCCACCAACAATGAGCATTATCGCTTATTTGTCCACATTGTTTCCAGCATAAAGGTGGACTTTTAGAGTATATTTTAGCTAATTTCTGTAGTGTAAGATACCAAAAATTAAGTATTTTATATGATTATAGATTAATGTTAATGGGTTGAGATCTAAATAATCTCGAATTCCAGATCTGATTCCATTCAGCTTTTATTGGCTTTAAGGATTCTGTTATCAGCAGTAAGAACAATAGGGAAGTCGCACTGCTCCTTTAAGGGCCATTTACACCTTAAGGTTCCATACCTTAAAAAAGAAAATACATCATATCTCTCTAGCAACCTTTTCTTTGTATTCTATTGATAAATCTACCAGTCCCCCAACACAGTTTTCTTGGACCATCCTAAAAGTGCTCGCTTTTCAAAGGCAGATATACTGCTTTACTGATCACTATGTTGATCTTGCCATGGGATGCAGTGTTAGGACTTTTGATAACATTTGTCAAATTCCTGCCATAATACTGGGAGGTGCTCATGTGGCGGTCTCCCACCAGCACTTCAAAATCTTAAATATCCTAGGCAGTCGCATCTTCAGAGTATTGCACCCGTGGTTAGAATTCTTCTTACAGCTTCAACTCCTATAACAACCAGTCTATATTTTTATATAATAATTGTGTGTGTGTTATGTGCCATCAAGTCGCCTCTGACCTATGGCGATCCCATGCATGAAAGACCTCCAGAATGTCTTATCATTAACAGACTTGCTCAGATCCTGCAAACTGGATATAATAATTAGCAATTCAGAAATAATGGAGGCCAATTTACAAGTTATCTCTCATGGTTGTTTCTAGAAAGCCCTCCCCTCTTCTCAGATTTTACGCTTGTTTGGAGCCCTCTAAGTCATATGGTATTTAAAAGTATAAACACCTTAATTTTTTACAAGCAAATTTGCAAATGTGCCCAGCGTTGGAATATAGGCTGCAGGGGGATTAATGTGTTTACCCAGTGTGACCTGGAAGGGAAACCTGGCAGAGAGCCAATAGCCCACTCTAACTCAAAGCTTGGGAAACTAAGATGTGTTTATAAACTGCTATTGATCAATTGATCAGGTGATTTCTTTTCTAGGCTCAAAAAAAGATTGCCATAACTGGCATAGCCTCTCAGTCTAAGAGTGATTCCGCACACGTTGGATAATGCACTTCCAATCCTCTTTATAGATCGTTCGGAATGGATTTTTTCATGTGCGGAACAAAAAATCCACCTCAAACGATACAATAGGCATAGGAATTATCAGTATGTCTCATTTTCAACATGGCCCCATCTGTGGATACATAAATCTGGAGACTATAGCCATGAACAGACAAAACATATTTTCCTACAAACCTGAAAAATAACCCAGGTTTGCAGAAAAATCTGAAACCTAAAAAAAAGAAACCAAAGCTTGAATGTAATATTATTAGCAGAAGCAGCACTTGCACCTTTAAGAAATGAATGCCCTCTAAAGTGGCCATTGTGGGGGTTGCTAGGCAACCAAATAATATTGCCAGCCTTGGTTTCTGTTCATAAAGGGTGTTTTCCAGGCCTGTTTTGGCCTTTGAAAGAGGACTCATTGGACCTAGGCCTGGCAGCAGCCACTGACAGATCCAGCTATTCACTACTATTCAATAGCAGCCACTGCAATGGTTACTGCATCATTGTGGTGTGGTTACTGTTTCAGACTAGGATCTAGGAGATCCAGGATAAAATGGAGAAAAAAAGAATGATGTAAAGCTGCTTTGGGTCCCCATTAAGGATGGTATATAGGAAGTCAATAAGTAAATATAATTGAAGATGAGGGCAGATAAAAGGTTGGTTAGTGGGTAGGAAGGAGAAGGAAGTAAAAATTATTTTAAAACTAAACAAGGCACAAAATGAAATAAATTGTTGAAACAAGATGAATAAAGCCACCAAACAAATCAATTAATCAAAAGTGGAATGATTGTTGCATGTCCTTAATAGGCAAGAGTGTATGAAAAGGAAAGCAGCTATGGGGACTCGGTGGGATACCGCCACTGCTTGCCAAGGGCTTTTGGTGCCCTTTCCAATGTTGTCATTGTGTGCGTCATGGTATTTAATCCCGTTCTTTCCTGCTGTGCCAAATCCTATACAGCCTCATACTTGTTGTTTTACTCCCTTGTGCATTCCTCATTATTTCATAACTTCTTCCCACTTACAGTCCCAAAGAAGCAGCTCCAGTGTATTCCTTCACAGACACTTAATGGTATAGTAGGATTTATTTCATAACTGCAAGGGACATTCCTTTTCATTAATTTCAACAAATAAGCTAACTCTTTCTTTAAAAACATACATAGCAGAGATGCCTTGAACCTGCAGAGGGAAAACAACAGTTGAAAGGCCAAGGCAACATGCAGGTGTAATCAAGACACACAGAGATGTCAGCAAGCACCATACAAGAGACTGTCATGTTTTCTTTCTTACATACACCCCATTTAATGGTTCCATGTTTTTTTAAACATGAGTTATTTTGTAAAAGCCTTAGCTCTTAAACTGAACAGGTATTATTCCTAGAATTTTATACCCTCATACAATTCATACATGATTTATATCATACCTTTTAACAAAGCTCTCAAATCAATTGCAGTTACTTTATATCCTGATTCTAGATATATTGATGCAGAAGCCCCATTAATTTAAATTGAATGTTCTTCCAAACAAGAACTCTTGGAATCAGGCTGTTAATAATTTGGCTGTATATGAAAACAGCCACTTCAACCATCACTAAAAGAGATGAGCATATTTACTTCCTGATTAATCTGTGTGCAGCAGAAACAAATTGCCAGAGGCTGGGAATAAAACCAATCAGTGGAGACCCTTATTAGGATTCTACTAGTATACTGCTACCTTGTTCTTGGAAGAATATGGCTGCAGTTGGAGAAAGGATATACCTATTCTGTCAAGACTAGGTGTTTCTTCAGGCTTCATACTTAAACTGTATTCAGACACGAACTTCCTTTGTTACTCTGTTTAGGCTTTGGCGTTGATCCCACCTACAATTTTTACAGGCACAGAGTGGTGTTGATTTTAGCCAATTCCTCCACCACCACCCCCAAACTATTCCTGGGGGATCTCCTGTCTCCCAGGAGCAACATTTTGGGGAGGATACTGTAGGAGGGAAGCAACTCACTTCCCCTCCTTGCACACACACAAATTCTATGAGGGATCCGCCCTTTATCTGGCTATACTATATTTCCATGTACTATGGAAAGCACTTTGGGCTGCATTCAAGAAGTTAAAAAGAAAGACTAATATATAAAGAATGAGGCTAATTTGACCATGTTTTCTACATGTAGTGATATTTTTAAAAGTGTTAGAGCATTCAAACATGAAAAAGATCCTCTCCACTGCCAAAACCAGTAGTCCAAAAATAGCTTTGCTGATTGATTCTGCTGAAATATGAACAGCCACAAGCCACTATTTCTTAGATGATCCACTAAGACTTCATCATGTCAAGGAAACGTAGAACAAAAGGTTGGATCCCATGGAAAAGATTCCACAGGAACAAGGCCGGGAAGTAATTTTAGCTGATTCTTTCCCTGCTGCAGCAGCCCTTCAACTCCCCCCTCCGTAGTCCCCTGATCCCCAGGAGCAGCATTTGGGGGGACATTCCAAGCTGCAGTTGGAGAGGGAAGCCACATTTCCATGCATAGAATTTAAATGAGACCCAACCCGAGGGTTTGATAAAAGATACTTTGTGGGCTTTCTTCATTTCCTTAATACATTTTTTTAAGAAGCAGATACTGTTAATCTAAATTTGATATATCTGAATGATACTGCAAATATAATGAAAAAAACCCCACACATCTATATATGTTATTTATTAAAATATTTTATGAAGTAATCATAAAATCTAAGAAAATATATTTAACATTGCTGTAGATCATTGAACTATATATACACTGAGCTCACAGTACAGGATTTCTAGGCAGTATTATGAATTTTAAAATACTATTTCAAGGTATCTTTAAAAATCCTCAGACCTTAACTTTTTGTATACCATTCTTTATGCTATTACCATGAGCTATGGTAGCAGATTCCTAAAAAGAATATCATTACCACTAGTATGAAGTAATGTAAAGAAGGAGTGTCCTTATACAAAGATTTTTAATAGCTGTGTATGTGCTGGATGAATTTTGTTGAATGAATTTGCCATTTGAAAAGGAAGTATTATTATGCTGACATATAATACATTTCATAACTAGTTTACTTTACCTTCTTTCAAGCAGCAGCTAAGAAAAACAACTAAAAGTAGGGTTTTTTTCTGTAAGACTATCATATATGCATTGTTAACATTCACCTGCAAATCCGAAACACATCATACAACTCAGTGAAACTTATTGCTGAGTGTACATACTGTAAAGCTGTAAAATGGTCACTAGAAAACAGAAAAAAGAGTTGAAAATCAGTAGTCACTGATGCGTGTCACCCAATAGTTTTGTCCAAAGGTATCTTCTTATTTTTTTTTAATTAAAGAGGGCCAAAAAGAGAATAGAATGAACTGCAGATCATTTATTTGTAAAACTGATGGAATATAAACATTCCAAGGTGGAAGAAAATGTCAAGCAGAGATTCTTCCTCTAAGGAACTGTACCCTTTTCCTTCTACCTTTGGAAACTCAGCCTTTGGTCTGCATAACAGCTCTTGAAGTAAAAATATCAGGGTTCACATTCCAGACCATCCATTTCTCTTGGCCTAGTGCAAATAATAGTGACCTATGAAATACATGAGATAACCATGACCATTTTTTTTGCCACTTGCTCTTGAATTTCGATTAAAAAGCTCAGGACATCAGGTAGAAATTTAGGGCAGCACTAGGTGTGAAGTTGTTTAATTAAAACTGTCATGCTTTCCTTTTAGCAACTTTACTCTCAAAACAACAGCTTCCCAATTAAATGATTGCTTAGAATGAAACTGCAAGTGTAGCCAAATTTAGTGTTACAGTGCCATCCTAAGCAGAGTTGATCATTTCTAAGCCCACTGACATCAGTGGATTTGGAAGGGTGCAGCTCTACTTAGGCTGGCACTGTTAGCTACACACACCAGTACATGAGAACCTCCTTTGCTAAACAGGTGGTTGGTACTGTCAGGTTTGACACCCATTACTTTTTCATAGTAGTAGTAGTAGTAGTAATGTCCTCCCCCAGTCTTATGATTGGGATTGTCAGCCTGACACCCAACCATTTATTTAGTAAGCCATACATATACCTGTGAACATTAGGTATCATTATCCAGGTAATAGTATTTTGTGTCCTCGGAACACATCTAAACAGGCAATCTTTATGTGAAAGCCTGTTTTTATGTACAGATTGGCTTCACTGTGTCAGGAAGAATATTAAATTATACACAGTATAGTTGAACATAAACTTTACACAGAAGTTTATGTAGAGATTTAAGAGTCTGGGGTGTGGACCAATATGAAATCGAGTACATGAATTATAGAAAACATAATTAGCTATTTTACAGATATTTTTAAAAAGAGTGTTTGATACAACTGATTTCATCCAAACCTATTTTTGCTTCTTACACATCAGTAGCATCTAAATTCACTATGACCCACACTTTAATTCCCAATAAATGCATGCTCTCTTCTTGCTTCATAATAGCCTCACTGAGGCCTTGAATGGAAAACAAGAAAAAAAGGATGCTGCAAAGTGAACATAATTACACTTAAACATAATTTGCTATGATACAGAGAAGAAATTAATAAAGAGAGGAGAAATCTTGACACCAAACGTAGTATCAGTTTTCTTTCCTCCTTGCAATCAAGAGCAGTATCTGGAGATGGTTTCTTTAGTTGTGAAGTTGTTTTAACACATTTCATAACAATAATCCAAGAGGTCTGTAGCAATACATATCAGTCCAAATCTAAACATTTTGAAACATACGACAAGCCAAAATAATGAGAGAAATTCATTTAAGACCCGGTTGCAATTTCTTTGATGCTTCATGATCCTCCAATCAACATGATGTAGCAATATGCAAATGAGTTAGTCAGATCAAAGAAAAACAGTCTATACATATCAACATAAGACTGTCCAATCAAGAACAAGTTTAAACATTTACTAAATAATACTGCTTATATGATTTATAGGGTGCAGGGGATTAAATGTTTAAAACTGTTTACATCTTCTCTAGTTACACTGTTTGCATTGTATCTATTACATTATCAAACAATACTACCAAGTTCAATGTTTTACTAAAAATAACTTTAGTGTCCATATTATGAGTCAACTTTTCCACTTCAAAACATGCAGTTCATGCATCTTACAGTTTTACTGCCATAGTCGATACACTCTGGTCCAATACACTCGCAGCAGGCATTATGAAACCATCGGTATTTTGATGCACCCATAGATTCACAAGAGATCTTGCACTGATGTACTGACATGCAATCATCAAAGTAAACCACTGTACACATGCGTTCTAAATGAAGAAAGTGGAAAAGGGCCTTTAGTTTGCTAAACAAAGTTTAACCATAGATCATTCAAACAACGTCATATTTACAACCCTGTTGTTTAATTCACAGTGAATTCCCAGAATCCCTTTGGTAGCTTCACTCCACTGCCCCAAAGACTGTGCAGTAGTGCAACTATTGTGCACCAATTGTAGTTTGTCTCCTTGTATCACTGCATTATGCATCATCTTGTCTACATATGCTCCAAGCCTTGTTGATTTCAAAGGTTGGACAAAGTCATGTTACAGACCTGATAACTGTCCCTGGCCCTCTAGTTGACCATCTCTGCTCTGACTTAACAAGGGTAAAGATAGATGATGTTATGGTTGCTCCCAGTTGCCGAAAAGCGGCCTCTTCAAGGCTTTAGGCATACCGGGCTTCATTCCAATCCCAGCAACCTCATACCGAGTGCTACAAGGCTCCTTATCTTCCTCTTTCGGCCTGCCATTTTAAAGATGGATATGGCTTGGCTTCCCTTCTGCCTCTCCCTGCTAAAGTATTTAAGTAATATCATGCAGACATAAAACGTTTCTGAACATGCATTTGAGGATCTGGAATAAATTTATATACTTTCAGTGCAATCCTATGGAGAGTTACACTGGAGTAACTCTCCATAGGATTGCACTGTAAATCTAGAGGAAACTAGAAATGCCCAACTTCTGAGTTTCATTTAATGAAGAGTACTCTTGCTGAGAAACATAATTAGGTCAAAGTTCAACATTGGTATAAAAACGGGATGTGTCTGAAGCAATTAGGATTCAGTTTATTCATTACATAAAAAGGGCCAACACACTGTGAATAGCACAAAGAATTATGAACATTTTAATTAGCTAACAGAAAAAGCAGCATAGTACTTTTTTTTTAAAAAAAATGTGTGTTTAATTTTTTTAATTTGGAAAAAATTCTAGCTAAGGGAGAATCTTAAAAGTTATTTAAATCTTGTTAGAATGGAAATTGCGTGAAGAAATATTCCATACCATTTGTCACCTATTCATATAAAAATAAACAATACAAACCTGAAATGTATAGTTCAATAATTAAAACATTTTCTGCTCCCAGGTAAAAATAAACCAAAGATCAAGGTGATTTTTTCCTCTTTCTTGGCATCAAGGTTGTCTTTCAAGAGACGCCTCAGACTACTGCACAATGAATTACAAAATACTAAAGGAGACTGGCAATACCATCCTAAAACTCCTTTCTTAAATCTTACAGAATAGACCCAAGTTGGAGACTGGGTTGCTCTGAAGGAACAAGCCTAAGAAAGTTTACTCAAAAGTATCTCATGGTTTGTTCAATGGTATTTACTCTCAAGAAAGTGTTTTAAAAATTACAATCTAAATGCCAAATTCAGTGTGAGAGAAATTGCTTTACCAAATGTGTTCATCAATTTCTGAGATAACCTTAAAAAGGAAGTGCTCTCTTTCTAACAAGGAATAATGAAACGGTGATATCCATCTTTTTGGTATAATTCCCACCTTTTTTGTTGGTTTTGGTTTCCTGTCACATTATATCAAGAGTACCTATCCCAAAACTCTGGAATAGGGAATCACACTTTAAACCCCTCTTCCCCACATATAAATCACTCTTTTCTCCTCTTGATTTTTTAAAGGCACAGGCCCATTTTAACTTCAATAACATTACCTTTGTCATTGGAGTATGGTATGTGGACATTGTTGTTTGGAACAGAGACATTTTGATGTTGGGGATGGTTCACGGATTCTAAAAATGAGACTAAGTTTTCGTGATGTGATAATTCTTCTGTAATAGGGAAGGAAACAATGTTCCAGTTCAACTGAGTGTCACCTTCCGTGAGCGCCCGAAAGAGGGACGGGATTGGCTCATGCAGTTCTTCAACAGTACTTTTGGAAGTTGGAGGTGTGTCACTGTAATTGCGAGGGTTGCACATCCCTGCAGACAAATTAACATTAAACAAAAATTTAATGGAGAAAAAGCACACAAAAAGCAGCTCTTTAAAAATTATGAGACACTGACTAACATCCTCTCACAGGGATTTACAGAAGCAGTTTCTGAGATGGAAATGTGCGGCAACGTAAATGTACAAATGAGATCCATCACATTTTGTCCCGTTTATATTTTCTCTTAGAATTGACATAACATTTTCCTGTGCAGCTGGTGGGAAGATTCATATCCCACACCCCATATTCAGATGTGTACAATTCTTAACACAGATAGAGAGGCATTCAGAGGGCTAAAGCAAACACTTCCTTCCACTCATTAAGTCTCAGGGTATTCTACAGAAAAGGAGCTTTGTTTGTGTGATTGCTTGTTTTTGCTACTATTTGTAACATTTAGGGTTGGGGCGGGGACAGAAAAACACTTGCATTAAGTCAATTCATCCCATGTACTTTCCTGAATTCCTCTTGTGCTTTTCTGGATTTATTTATAAACAATGTTTGCAAGAAGAAATGCCAAGGCATTGGTCACCTATTTAATCTGGCAAAAAGTAAGGGATACCTTGGGAAGCGGGATGCAGAGTGAACTTAAAAAATATTTCCTTCAAGTGTAGAGTCACTCAACCCTCGTTTTCTTGTGAGAAGATCAATAATAAATACCTTTCTCTTAGATATAAATCAGAATATAATAGGCATAACACTTGTGTTCTGCCTATCAAGATTGTATTTACACAAAGCTTATTTGATCACAATTCAAGAATCTGCCCATCTGCTTCACTAACTAATTTAACCCCCTGCCAGAATTACAAAGATTAACATCACAAGTCACAAAAGAGTAGTAAACCTACATTCAGACATACTAGAGACTGCATATATTTTATGGCATAACTGAACATTGCCGCTTGGGTGCTTCTGTGTTGTATTAGTGATGTCTGCCAATTCACCAAAACCTTGTCCCAAGGGGTCAACCATGTCATGTAGATTCTTTTCTTAAGCAAAACGTGTTCACGTGCACATACCTAGCCTACACTGACAACTGTGGAAACTAAAGGCTAAAGAAGCCGTTCACTTCATTCAAAGACACTGGGCAGAAAAATGTCCAGAGTTTTGTTCTTCTGTGGAAAACTTCCATTTGTAAAGATTAGTTGTTTCATAAAATTAATAAAAATGTATCACACTGCCAGCACAATGTCAGGCAAGTTTAGCATTTTCAGGGTTATAATTAATGTTTTTCAGGTGGAGTATCCTTAGAAACGGTGTGGAACAGTACATGTATGGTTTACTGATTTGTAAATGGGGTGGGGGAATAAAACCCCAAGCACAAATAATAAGCAAAATTTTAAAAATTAAGTTATGACTTAGCCAACACTTCTTAACCAAAGCTTCTGCCTCTCACATGGCAAAAGGGATACTATGATGATCACCAATCTGACGTGGAACTAAAAAGTGATGCTACTAAGAGCAACAGGGAAACTGAGGTGCACCAGTTACTTCCATAGATGAGATAAATTCTCTTGAAATAGATGAGTGTACAACAATGTCTGTGGCTATTATACAGAGCTCTTTGGGTATCCTGAAATTGTCGCCTCAGTAGTTTTCAGTGCTTTCCCCCCGCTTTAAATGTATAGATGGTTAATAAAGTACATTTTATGTTGTCTATAGATTTTTGCAGATGTCATCCCAATAAAAATAATTTCCACATAAAGCTTTGAATTTGTTTAAACAACTTTCAAATTTTAAGTACTGTGGGAAGATACAGCCTTCCTCACAACCTGGAGAGAAGGGTACCTTGTACTACAAGATAGAAAACTTGTTAGAAATTAATTTTAGATTCCCCCCTCCTTGAATATTTATTCAAGTTTTTTAGTGTCTAAGATCTTAGGTTCAAAACATATTTGTTGTTTCAAATTTTAAAAAATTATAACTTCATAAAAATCATACCAATATGAGTTATCTAATATGCAAAAGGGACTGTTAGATCTACACAAAGAAACATTCTGCTTTCTGTCAAAGTATTGGCTGTTTTCAGACTGTGGGTCTACTCAGAGTAGAAATATATCCCCAAGTAATATGTATAAGTTTTTTGAAGGTTGGTTTAAAATATTTCAGGCAACAAATATTTCAGTATTTCAGTATTTCAGTACTGGAACATAAAACTGACACAGAATACTTGTAACATTTTGTTTACTATCTGTATCAAAATAAATACACTAAATCAGATCATACTCATTTAGAGCACTTGAAAGTTTTGCAGTTCATATTTTTCCAGAAAAGCTGCATCACTTTTATTTGATCCAAGACTACATAAGACAGTATCAGTCTATTTATTCTACAGGCTACACATCAGATAACAGTTTAGTAAATGAATTAGCTGCATCTGTGACATTTCTAAATTTTTGAAAGGAACTTCATTATTTTAATAATTTGTCTATCCACTAAAGGAAGTAATATTTTTAGTGCAATCCTAAAAATAGTTACTCCAGTCTAAGCCCATTGAAGTCAATGGGCTTAGACTGGAGTAACTCTGCTTAGGATTGCACTGTTTGTAGGAAAATGCATGTTCATGGGATCTGAGGGCCAAGCTACACATGACGAATGACACTTGAACGGCAAGTGGATTGAGTGGAAGGCAAGTGAACAGGGAGAAATACACTTGCCATTCAAGTGTCATTCGTCATGTGTAGCTTGGCCCTAAGTAAGCATAGTCTATGGAACAGGATCTGTAGCTGCACCGAGTGACAAATTTTATGGTGGCCATTCCAATTAGGCGCAAATGTACAACATTATATTTTTCATTTATATCTTAATCACATGTATTGCATATTTTAAACTTTTAAACCAAGTATAAACAAGCCCATTGTTTGTTTTTAAAACATTCTCCATCATGTTTTGACTCTCACTGTAAAATTCAGTTCTTTAATACACATTTCTGTTTTGCATATTTTGAAGCTATTCTTGTTTTGTGCATGCCTACTAATGTATCACCACCAAAATATACCCAGTGGCAAACTGCTAATTTGCAAACTGCTAGTTTGCCACTGGCTAGGGAGGTGGTGAGCTGCCCTTCAGCTGCCTAGGGAGGTGGTGAGCTCCCCTTCACTGACAGTTTTCAAGAAGAGGCTGGACGAATATTTGTCAGAGATGCTTTAGGCTGATCCTGCACTGGGCAGGGGGTTGGACTAGATGGTCTGTATGGCCGCTTCCAACTCTGTGATTCTATGTGTGACTGGTCATCTAATGCTCATGTAAAAAGGATTGTGTTTTATGGAGATTTGTTCCTATAGCTTCTCCCATCAGTCTGCTGTGCCCTTCTAGTCTCCTTATAGAACTCTGAAATACACTATTCAGATGCTCATCAGAAAATGTGGGGAAATTATAGGTATGAACAGATCCATTGGAGCTTTGGAGATATATATATGGTTCGTTAAGGAACCATTTCACAACAAAATTGAGGGACAAACAGTGCCTCTGCTCCCACACCTGGTTTATTGTTCTATCCTTGGTCTTCTGCAGAAACAAAAATCCAAAATGCACTATGGTTATCACGGTCCTTGTGTCCATCTTTTGCTCTTATCCAAGTGACTTTTGTCCAATCTGATTGACGTAAATGCAGTGAGAGCCTGTGTAGCGTAGTGGTTAAGAGTGTCAGACTAGGATCTGGGAAACCCAGGCTCAAATCCCCACTCTGGCATTGGTAGCTTTGGCCAGTCACACGGTCTCAGCCTCTTAGCTCAGAGGGTAGTTATGAGGATAAAATGGAAGAGTGTCGAATGATGTAAGCTGCTTTGTTTCTCTAAATGAGGGGTCTCCTTGTTAGTTGGGGAAACTAGCATTCAAGGAGACACAGTGAGAGGAGTTAACTGCCGGATTGCCACCAATATATACCAAGCTCAAACCAGGTTACATGAGGAACGGGCTTATGATATTCTTATGATATTTTATAT
This sequence comes from Eublepharis macularius, assembly GCF_028583425.1. NCBI lineage: Eukaryota > Metazoa > Chordata > Lepidosauria > Squamata > Eublepharidae > Eublepharis > Eublepharis macularius. The sequence goes on from NC_072798.1 coordinate 8,144,105, forward strand.
TCACAATCTGCTCTTTCAGTAAGGAGAAGGGATATGGTTGCTAACAGTTCCCGCCCCCGCAATGAAGGAGTCACGACTCCAGCGTGTAAGTTCATTGAACTTACATGGAGAGGCAGAAGGCATAGAGGTTCTAGTCAGGGAGGAAAGTGAAGAAGGGGGTGAGGGAAGAGGATTAGGGAGGCAGAGTCATCAACTACCCCCCCAAAAGTGTTTTGGACAAAAATGAAAAAAAATGAATATATATATATATTTTCCTATCTAGCACCATGGTTGCTTTTTCCGTGGACTAGAGCAAGGAAAGGGAATGGGGGGGTCCTATATCCCCCGCAGGGTCTTGCACCCTGACGATAAACAGCTCTTGGTGGTCCCCGGCCCACAGGACAGTCATCTGGCCTTGACCAGAGCCAGGGTGTTTTCAGCCCTGGCGGAACATGCTCCCAGTTGAGATCCGGGCCCTGTGGGACTTGTTACAGTTCTGCAGGGCTTGTAAAATGGACATGTTCGGCCGGGCCTTTGGTGAGAATGGGCCTTTGGACACTTGCTGTGAAGGGTCCTTCTCCTCTGAGGACAGGAGGACATCTGTGGGTGTTTCCCACCGTCCTATCGGGGAGGCAGGAAGTTGAAACTTCTTCCTCTTGTAGGTGGGACCACCCCCTGGTCTTCAGTTCGGGTGACTCCCCTCAGCAGTGTTGACTCCTTCATATAAACTGTAATCTATAACTATATCAACTTGTTAATAACTGAAAACAGAGAAGATAAAACACAACGTGCCGAAGAGTGGCAACTAGGAACAGATGAAAAATCACACATATAGAGAATCAAAGTGGAATCAGAAAATACTGGTATGAGGTCGGTGGTCTTGATAGTAGACGAAGATCCTGGGAGGGCCAGATGTCCTCCTGTCCTCAGAGGAGAAGGACCCTTCACGGTAAGTGTCCAAAGGCCCGTTCTCCCTCTGAGGCAGGACATCTGTGGGTGCTCCCAAAGCAGTCCTTCATCGACCGGGTGGGATCGCATCTTCGTCTTCGACCACATGTTGTAGAACTCTCCTACTGAAGGCCGCGTCCGCCGACGCGTACGTGTGCAGTTGATAGTGTTTAATGAACGTGGATATAGTTGTCCAGGTGGCAGCTTTGCAGATGTCGTCAATCGATGCGTTACGTCTGAGCGCTGTGTTGGTGGCTGCACTCCTAGCTGAATGTGCTGTAATTCCCGGAGGAATGTCCAGCTTGAGGGCTTTGTAGGCTTCCCGAATGCACAACTTGATGTTATAGGCGATGGCCGAGGATGACATGCGTTGACCTAGTTTTGGCGGTGACACATTTATGAACAAGGAATCCGTCTGGAGCATCTTTTCAGTCCGTATTATGTAAGACTTAATGGCCCGACGGACATCCAAATTGTGCCACTCTCTTTCCCTGGGATGACTAGGGTTGGGGCAAAAGGACGGCAGGTTGATCTCCTGTGCCCGATGGAAGGTGGACTAAGCCTTTGGTAAGAAGGACTGATCAGTCCGTAACACCACCTTCTCCTTGTGGAAGATGCACAGATCTGGCCTAATAGACAGAGCGCCAAGCTCCGACATCCTGCGCGCCGAAGTTATTGCCACCAGGAAAATGGTTTTAAGTCTCAGCCATTTCAGAGCGATATCTTTGATAGGCTCAAATGGTGGCTTGGTGAGTGCTGATAACACGACGTTCAGACGCCAGGTCGGGAAACGATGCACCACTGGAGGGTTGAGCAGGGTGGCCCCTCTGAGAAATCTCTTGATGTGTTGATGAGACGCGAGGGGGATACCGTCAATCTCCTGAACGACAGTACCAATTGCCGCTATTTGTTTTCTCAGTGTCGCTGGTCGTAGTCCCCTGTCTAGCCCCTCCTGCAGAAAACCCAGGACGGAATTTAGAGAGGGACCTAGGGAATCCACCCCCTTACGTCGGCACCATCTGTGGAAAGCTTTCCATGCACAATTGCAGACCCTGATTGTGGAGCCTTTTCTGGAAGCCAGGATGGTATCTATGATCTTTGGCGCGTAGCCCTGTCGCTGGAGACGTTGCCTCTCAATTTCCACCCTGTCAGTGACCACCATTCTGGGTGGGGATGACAGATAGGGCCCTGGTGCAACAGATCCGTGGATATTGGCAGACGTACCGGGGATGCCACTGACATCAATCGTAGATCGGAAAACCAGGGACGCCTGGGCCACCACGGTGCCACTAGAATCACAGTTGCCCCTTGCTCCCGGATCCGTTGAAGTAGCTTGGGTATCGTCGGTAACGGCGGGAAGGCGTATAGAAGGGTCCTTGGCCATGGGCATGTGAGAGCGTCTACTCTCTCTGCTCTGGGATGGAAGAACCTTGAGTAAAATCTCGGTAACTGAGCGTTCTGATGAGAAGCGAACAAGTCTACTTTCGGATTTCTGAAGTAGTCCGTCAGTAGGAGAAAGACGTTCCTCTTGAGGGTCCACTCGCCTGGGTGCAGGGTCTCCCTGCTCAGCCAGTCTGCCCGGGTGTTAAGAATTCCCCGGATGTTCTCTGCTCAAATGGAAGAGAGGTTGCTCTCCGCCCATATCAGGATCTGGTTGGCTTCTCTTTGGAGACCTGACGACCTGGTCCCTCCCTGTTTGTTGATGTATGCTTTGGTAGCTATATTGTCCGTACGGATCAAGACGTGGCAGCGAAAGATCCGTCCGCCGAAGTGATGCAATGCCCTCAGGACAGCCTTCATCTCCAGGACATTTATAGGGAGTTTCCTCTCCTTCTCTGACCAGCGTCCTTGGACTGGGATCCCGTCTAAGATCGCGCCCCATCCCGACAGGCTGGCGTCCGTGAAAATCTGCGTTGGATGATGCAATAGAAAACTCTTGCGCTGGCCGAGGTTTGAGTCTTTGGTCCACCAGAGAAGACTTTCTTTTACCGTCCGTGGAACCTGGAGTTTGGTATTTGCTTTCTGTGCAATGTGGAATTGAAACGGTCGCAGCAGGGATTGCAGAGGTCTGGTGTGGAACCGTCCCCAGTACATAGCCTCCAAGTTTGCCACTAGGAGACCCAGCAGTTTGGATAATTCCATTATCGGGGAAGACAGAGATTTGACTACATCCATTACTAGTGCCATGGTCTTGGTTCTCTTTTTCTCTGGAAGAAAGAGACAGCCCTTCCTCGTGTCTATCGTCAGACCTAAGTGTTCTAGCCGTTGCGAGGGCGTTAGAGAGCATTTTGCCCAGTTGACAAGGAACCCATGCCTTTCCAGGAACTGGATGGTGAATGCTGTCTCTTCCCGTGAGGCTTCTGCCCAAGTCGATCTCAGGAGGATGTCGTCCAGATACGGGTGCACATGGATGCCCCTCTCTCTGAGCTTCATTACCGGAACAACTAGCAGCTTGGTAAAGACTCTCGGACCTGTCGCGAGGCCGAAGGGCATTGACCTGAACTGCAGGTGAGTGTCCCCCACGCAGAATCTGAGGAACCTGCGATGGGTGGGAGCAATGGGTACATGCAAATAGGCTTCTGTTAAGTCTATTGAAGTCAAGAACTCTCCCTGCTGTAGGGCTTCCGCGATGGACCGGAGAGTTTCCATCCTGAAGTGTCTCAACTTGATGAACCTGTTTACGTACTTCAGGTCCAGGATGGAGCGCAAATCCCCATTCTTCTTGGGAACAGTAAAGAAGATCGAGTAGACGCCCCGCCCCTTCTCGTCCAAGGGAACCGGCTCGACGGCTCTTATGTCTATCAGGTGTTGTATAGCCTGGGAAGTTATAGCGTGCCTGAGAGGGTCTTTCTTGAGAGGTGAGTGGAGGAACCGTTCCGGTGGGAGGGAGAAGAACTCTATTAAGTAACCGCTTGAGACAATTTCCGAAACCCAGGCATCCGCCTCGGAGTCCATCCACGCCTGCTGGAATAGAAGCAGACCGGAACGTTCAAGGAGTCAGGGCCAGGGTCCCTTGTCATCAGCATCCTGTCTGTTGCCACGAAGACCCTGAGATTTCCCAAATTTTGCGTGGAAGTTTCCTCATCTCGGTTGTCCTCTGGATGAGCCCCAACCGCGCTTGTGTTCTTGTCTGTTCCTAGGTAAAGTGTGTTGGGTTCTGAATGGCTGGTAAGAATATGAATGTCTCGGAGTGTATTTCAGCGAACGTGGGAGGGACTTCTTCTTGTCCTTGGTCTCCACCAGGACCTTCTCGAGGGGGTCCCCAAAGAGTTTTCCCCCTTGAAATGGGTAGGCTAAGAGAATCAGTTTTGCTTGTAGATCTGCAGGCCAGGTTCTAATCCAGAGGAGACGTCTGACTGCGGTGGTGGAGGCCATGGCCCTGGAGGTAAGGGACAGAGAGTCCAGAGTGGCGTCCGCCGTGAAGGTACAGGCCTTGAGAATCCTGTTGGCACCCTCCAGCAGTCGTCTATTGTTGTTGGGGAGCAATTGGATGAGTCTCCTTGTCCATACCACTGCAGCCCGCGACACCGTGGAGGCGATGGCTGACGCTTTGATGGAGGTGGCTAAGGCCTCGTGAGCTCTCTTGAGTATGGCTTCACCTTTCTTGTCCAGTCCATCCTTAATGTTGCCATGTCCATCTTCGGAAAGCAGACCTTGAGACTGCAACGCTGCCACTGGGGCGTCTACGATGGGTACCTGTAACAGCTCATCAGCAAAGTTAGAAACAACGTAGATCTTTTTTAAGGCATGCGGGACCTGCTTACATGCTGCCGGCATGGACCATTCAGCCTTTAGCTGACGCTCAAAAAATTCAGGGAACGGGAACACTCCAGCTTTGCTTTCTGACCTGGGGAAGAATTCCCTGTTCCCTTTGGGTCTAGCCTTGTGTCCCTTAGTCTTTGCCTCCTCCGCCTCCTCGGCTTCATTTAAGTCCAGAGCTGAGAGGGTTTTTGATAGCAGATATTGGAAATCTTCCATCTGAAAAAGTCTATTGGGCTGGTCAGGAATATCACTATCAGCCTCCTGATCATCTTCTGATAAAAATTCCCCACCCTCAGATTCCTCACTGAGGGACTGCTCTTCCTCCCTCCACCTGGGGGATGGGTCTGGCACTTTACTCTGGGGCTGTTTTCTGGCCGCCTTGGTGGGCCACGAGCCCCCCTGGGGAGTTCTACTAGGAGCCTGGGGCACCACAGCGGCTCTGGAGGAGGATGGGCCAGGCTGGTCTGAATTGCAGAGGTCCAATATTGCAGCTCTGACGGAGTCCCTAATAGCCACCAGCATCTCTGGGGATAAGGGAGAGGAAGAGGCAGCAGCACTTACTTGGTCTTCAGGAGTGTCAGCGCTGAGACTCTGTGCAGGAGTTGCTGTCCCGTGTTGCCTATCTCCCGCCGGGAGGTTGGCAAGCACGTCTTTGCGTTTTGGCGGGAAAGCACCGTCTGCGGCTTTTCCTGCCGATTCTGAGTCCCGCGCCACCGCGCCGCTGTCCTCTCTCTTCCTCCTGCGTCCCGCGGCTTTCTCCGGCTCCCGGTCAGTTGTTCGGGGCCGTTTTCTGGCAGGCTGATCTGTAGGTGACACTCCTCCACCGGGGGTCCGATCATGCCTGCGCGGCAAGTCGGAGCCGGTCGGGTCTGCTCCCGCCGCCGGCAGGACGGCTCCAGGGAGGCAGCCCTCAGCCCTCTCCATGAAGGAATCTTCGGAGTCCGATGACTCCCTTGTCTCCATGGAAGCTCTTCTTGAACGAGAAAGCTCTCTCTCTCCAAGATATGGACAGAAGTAAGGTAAGGGATAGAAAAAGAAAGTGAAAGTATAGGTAGCAGAGCTAACCTAAACTAGAACTGCTCTCCCCTGAGGCAGGAAAAGAACTGAAGACCAGGGGGTGGTCCCACCTACAAGAGGAAGAAGTTTCAACTTCCTGCCTCCCCGATAGGACGGTGGGAAACACCCACAGATGTCCTCCTGCCTCAGAGGGAGACCCAGCAAATTGTCCCCTACTGACCCCTCTCATGTACTCTATCATTGGCTGCCCTAGGTTTGCACCATAGCTGTACCCGTGTTATTTAGATAATCTGATGTAGCCTGTATTGTTTATGGCGCCAGTTTTGTACTCTGTATTGTACTGAGCTTTTAAATATTTTTTTAAGATAATTGTTTGTTATTTTAATACATAATGTTTTCCTTTGTTGTTAGCCACCCTGAGCCCATTTGCAGGGAGGGCGGGGTATAAATTTAATAAATAAATGCAATATAAAATAAAACACACTAGCAATAAAATAAATTAATGGAGCAAAATCAAGTAAGATAAACGAGAAGCCACTAATCAAAATCAACTGCAATCAGTCAAAACAATTAAGCAAATGAGTAAGGGCAAAGGATTAGAATGATGAGTACAAATGGATACACACACACACACACAAAATCACAAATGCTAATTGACTTTTTAGTGGAGGCTTCAATGATCACTCCCCCCCCCCCCGCCAGTGTCCAACAACTGGCACTATGAGATTGTAGTCAGAGTTCATGACAAGTAGTTGGTATAAACAGTCCATGCCGAAATCTTGAGGTCCCCACCCAGAGTCCAAATTAAACGGCAGCATGCCAGAGTCTTGCAGCCACCCCCCTAGAAACCAAGAAAACATCTGGAGTGCTGAGGAGAGGGGTGGTGGCTTGCCATGGAAGACTAGGCTCTGCAAGGCAAAGTTCTGAAATCAGGAGGCGGCAAATGGCAGCTTCCTCTCTCTTGGTGCAGGAATGGGAGGGGGCTAACAGAGGGGCTCCGTGCAACAGAAGCTGTGTGATTTTGGCAGGGATCTGTTGGTGAAGATTGGAGACAGTTGGGCTGCCAGTATCCAAAGAAGTAAAAGAAAATCAGTAAAAAGATTGAAAAGGAAAAGTTTTCAAAGGGGACACAAACGGAATGTGAAATGTATTGTTGGGAAAACCCCCAACAACCATCGGAATGTGAAATGTCATGTGAAAAGCTATCCAAAAAGTGGGGCACAGAAATGGATCGCCATGACTGCTCGAGCAAAGGAAAAAGAGGAGGGTCCCAGGAAAAAGCTGGATTTCTTCATGTGGGGGCTCCCAAAAATAAAAGTTAAGGAATAGGAGAAAAAAGCAAAAAGAAAAACAAAATTGGGAGCAGCCGAGGTGGGCAGCCTTGGTTGATTCAAATGGGCAATCTGGCGTTGCACTTGCTGGGTGAAAAAAGATAAGAAAGAAAACTGAGAGTGCCTGAAAAGCAATGATAAACAAAGCTTACACAAGATTAACTTACAACTCCTGGTCTTCTGAAACAACAAACAAAAAATATTAGAAGGGGTGTAGCACCTCTTTCTCTTTAGAAGGCAGGAGTGATCTGGGCGAAGGAAGTTTCCCTGGCAAGGCAGCCTAGGCTAATTGTGGCTTGCTGTGCTATGCCAGATCACGCAGGGTCTCTAACCTGGTGAAATTTTGTGTTGGCAAAGCAAAATGACAAAACTCAGACAGTGTCTTAAAAAACTAGATGAACAAAAGGTGCAAGGGGACAAAAAGAATAAAATAAAGATTTCTGTGTAAGTGGAAGAACCACCTGGTGAAACGCACTCATGTTTTAAGGGGGGAAAAGAGAGTGAAAAATCATAACAAACCATAGTAAAAGGAGTTAATGCAAAAGGGGGGGGGGAAACCTCTTCCTGCTATTTGGGTCAGTGTAAAGGCAAAATGCACGAGTTTACTAGGACAGGAGCTATTCCTCTATCACAGTTCATCATTACACATACTTCTATCTATCTTCATACATACTAAAACCTGATTAATTAACAGTCCCTAGAATACCTTCCTAAATATACAACATTCCTCCATAGTTCCTTTTGCTTAATTCCTCACTCTTACACACATTGTCTGATTCCTTCTTAAGCATCCAATACTAACTCTTCCATGTTCCAACCCAGTCCATGTACTGTCATCCCAGTGTTCCAGGATTTATTGCTGGCATTACATACACAAACAAAAAGAGTAACGGTGGGTGTAGATATGCGCATTTCCCATACAGCTAGCCAACTCAAGAGGTACCACTATTCTTGCAAGGAAGGTCATTGGGAAATAGGGGGGGGAGGGGGGAACAATTCCATGTTTGATGTATTGTCGAAGACTTTCACGGCCGGAGAACGATGGTTTTTGTGGGTTTTCCGGGCTGTATTGCCGTGGTCTTGGCATTGTAGTTCCTGATGTTTCGCCAGCAGCTGTGGCTGGCATCTTCAGAGGTGTAGCACCAAAAGACAGAGATCTTACAGGATGACTCAGCCCAAACCCACCTTCCTGAGTAGATATAAATTACCTGCCAACATCTTCTCCACACTGTGACACTGAGAGATCTCTGTCTTTTGGTGCTACACCTCTGAAGATGCCAGCCACAGCTGCTGGCGAAACGTCAGGAACTACAATGCCAAGACCATGGCAATACAGCCCAGAAAACCCACAACAACCATAATTCCATGTTTCTCCACCAGCCGTGTGAGGTAGACCAGTGGTGAATGCAGAAAATGAAATGGGCAAAAGGAGAAAAAAGGGTCAAAGTTCCATCTGTTCCGCCCCTCTGAATAACAAAACTGAGCAGAGGTAGGGTAAGGGGAGGAGCAATTATGCAAGAGAGCAGAGTGCTCTAAAAAAGCAGAGGAACACATACAAACAAAAAAAGACAACAATTTTACAAATAAAGAGGAGGAGGTTGGGAGAACTCAAACCTAAGTTACTTCAGGGGGGCTTTTCCACCCCAAGGTTGGGTCCATGAGTTGGGACCAACAGGAATACTTCTTACCATATTTCCTATTCGGGTTTATCTCAGCCTCAGAGAGAACAAAAGGAAGAGGCTTTGTCTGGCTTGCAATATCATTGCAAGTGGGCACAGTCACAGTGGGCTGTGTATAACTTGGCTCGACATAGGTCCAGAGATTTGTAGTGGGGGCTTAAGTGATGGGTTCTAAACTCTGTGCATGCTGAGAGGCTAGAATGAATTCCTGGTTTGGTGACAGGGAGGCAGAAACTGAGAGCCAAGCTACAAGTGACAAATGACACTTGCCTGGCAAGTGAACAAACTCACGTGTATTCCTCCCTGTTCACTTGCGCTCCACTTGATTACATAGTGATCAAGTGGAGAGCAAGTGAGTGGCAAGTGAACAGGGAGGAATACACGTGAGTCTGTTCACTTGCCAAGCAAGTGTCATTCGTCACTTGTAGCTTGGTCCATAGGGTGGAAAAACTTGATCATTCACTCCACTGCATTTAACCCTGTTTAGTTCTGTGTCCTGTGCTGAGGGGACATCCAAAGTTTTTGCAGCCCAATGTGGGGCTGCACAGAAGGACGAAGACGATATTGCCCCTCCTCTCTTAATGACTAACTTCTTAGGACTATTTGAGAGCGCCAAGAAGCATGTAAACAGGATAACCCCCCAGATAATATACATTTGGGAGTTCTGAAGAACATGTGACCAGTTGCCACACTGAAGATCTGAGCAATCTTAACGGGTTCATCAGGAAAGGGATTAAAAATTAAACTGCCAGTATAGTCATGCCCTTATATATAAGCCCTTGGTGTGGCCGTGTTTTGAACACCGTGTACAGTTCTGGTGGCCACATCTCTATCAGGGCATTGGAGAACCGGGAAAAATGAGGAAAAGGGAAACAAAAATTTCAACTGTTATTGTTTTTATTATGTGTTACTTCATAAATCAACTCAAGTAGGCGTATGTTGCTTAAGGCTTAAAAATAATCTAAATCAATTGATCAATCCAGCATGGTTACTCTTGCAAGCTTAAATTCATTTTGAAATTAGCAAGAATCAAGGAGGCAAGGTAGGACAGTACAAAGAAAGAAAACATAATTTAAAAAGATGATGTGTATATAGTTCTTGACAGTTGATTTAAAAGGTAAGGATACTGGCAAGTGTGTGCCTGGAATGACTTTAAGTGACAGGAGAGAGAGAGAGAGAGAGAGAGAGAGAGAGAGAGAGAGAGAGAGAGAGAGCGTGCTTGAAGTGGAGTGTTCTGACTGGATGAGACAGTGTGACTCAGGGCCAAGCTACACATGACGAATGACACTTGAACGGCAAGTGTATTTCTCCCTGTTCACTTGCCCTCCACTCAATCCACTTGCCGTTCAAGTGTCATTCGTCATGTGTAGCTTGGCCCTGAGGGGAGAAATTAAGAAGGGCAGAGAGTTTAAATCGTTTTAGGTAGGGCTGGGCTAGGTTGGTAGGGACTTTTTATAAAGTGAGGCAGTTAGGAAAGGAAGTATTAACAACAGGATTAGGAAAGGTGAAGTTTATCGTGTATTTTGAGCTCTGTATGTTTCTTTAAACAAAGTTTGTTCTTATTCGTTTTACTTTATGAATATCATACCCTTAACAGTTCTTCTGTGCTCTTAGTGGTTCTGCTGAAACTTAATGGCTTCAGGGGTAATGCTCATAGTGTCTGGCCTTCGTGACCCAAAGATTTAACTGAACGTGGATCCAGTGATCCAGTGTGACCCTGGTGGCAGGATAATTTGTGGGAATTGAAAGAGACGGGAAAACGGACTGCACTTCAGTGAGGGAAATGTCATACCTTCTTCTCACATGATATCCAGAGATACCAGGAATGACCAAAGAGTTGCAACTTTTTCAGCATTTTTTTTAGCCCTACAAAAGTTCCTGTAGCCTTTCCTTTTTTAAAAAAAGGGAAATATATATGCTGCTATAGGCTCCCGGGGTGATTAATCAATAAATATAAAAATGTTGTAATAATTATTAACAAATTATAACATTAGCAGCATGCCTACAACATGTAAAATAAGTAGATCATAATAAAAACGTATGTTGTCAGTATCTAAAAGAAAGAGCAAAAAAACCTCAACATAGTCTGTTAAATGCCTGGGTGAATAAAATGATTTATGGAATGTGGTGGCACCTACTGTATGAAACCTGAGTTTAAATATAATACTGAAAGTTACCTAACTCATAATTTTCTTTTGACTTGCGTGAAATTAACTCAGTTTTATTCCAGAGACATCAAAATGAAAGAGTCACACATCTAAACTTAATAATGGCACTGGCATGAATTTTAAACATTCAAGATTCCCAAAGATGAAGGTTACTATTTGAAGCAGCTTTGAGAGACAGTATTAAGTGATGAAGAATGAACTTACCAACACAGTCACAGCATTCATCCCAAAGCGTGCCTAGACAAAGCATGCACTCCTTACAACAGGAACAGTTTCCTTCACCTGGTCGGCATTGACAGAGCTCCTAGAAACACACCACAGCATGTCAGAACATTCTGTGTGTTAAATACCAATCAAGACGACAGTTCAAATCATCCAACCAATGCATTAATCAAGTCTTAATAAAGACTGATCTTGCACAAGAAATTCCAAATGGAGTAATGGTAAACGTGCATTTTTACACATACACACTTAAAAATGAAGAGATTTTTTTAAAGATTAATAATTTAATCCACAAATTCTGTTGCTGTGCAGAGCTACAGGAAGATACCTATCATATTCCACATATTCGGGAGAATTAGCTGTATTCTCAATTGCAGCCTGGAATTGGTGCATACTCAATTCTATATCCATGATACCTCATTTCATCCATGCCACAGTGATCTTCTTGTACATGCACCCCAAGAGAAGAGGAGCAGGTTGTACTGCTATATTAATTCACCAATTCTGACCTGCACTATAATAAATTTACAGTGCAATCCTAAGAACACTTTCCTGAGAGTAAGCCCCATTGAACAGACCTGACTAGGATTCTGAGTAGACCTGCTTAGGATTGTTCTCTTAGTTGGGAAAAAACACATATTGCTGGCATTACCGGGCTACCCATTTTAGTTCTCATACATTGCATTACTGACCAAGGCTACAATTCTATTCATACTTATTCAGGAGTAAATACCACAAAACTGTGAGAGAATTAGTTCTGAGCAAACGTGGAAAATGCTGAACATTGTGCCTTGCAAACACTGTGCTCATCAAGCAGCTATGACAAATATTTGCTTACATTTTTCAAAAGATGATAGTAAGGGGGGGGGGGAAGTGAGAGAATAGCCACATACCATGAAGAGACACTGATTTAAGAACCGTTATTTTTACTGGTGCATTGGTTAGTGAACTGTGTTGGTTCAGAGACCATTCATGGAACTTTTTTTTAAAACAGGACTGCCTCAACTCTGCTACATTAGGCACCACAGAGAATTGGCTGTTGTTGCTGTGAAACTCTTGATCATTATTGTTTAGTTATATGCCTACAAATAGAGGCATTATCAAAATCTCCATTTAAAATAAAATAGATTGCCATAATCTATATTTTATAGCTTGGGTTTTTCCATTTGCAATACTAGCTGTATCTTAACATGCAGATTTCCAAGAATATTATGGAAATCAAAGATATCAGGAAAGACACAACAAATAGGATAGCTGAAGACCCACTGAACAAGGCAGTACAAGTGAAGCAAGACATTAAACTGTTGATCTCATTCACATCTGCTGCAGAGTTGCTAAAATAAATATTTATGTATGTTCCACCCGTCTGAATTCTGTAAGGAAAAGCATAATGCATATATGCGGGTGAAAAAATTTAAGAGCAAATAAAGTTGCTTAACTTCCACTTTTCAAGCAGTTCGCTATTGTCTTACAATCTTTAAATAAATATCAGTCTTGTTCTACACGGCTACCCACCCGAAACTACTAACAGAGTTCATTTTGCTTAAGTGCCACTGAAATCAATAGAAAAGTAAATCATGACTAAACTTAAGTTCCATCAATTTCAGCAAGACTTGAGGCCAGTAAGTATACCTAGCAATACATTTCATAAGTGTCATTTTCACAAGTAGCAGCATTCCTGTCTACATATCCAGTACTCAAATTAAATACACACCAGCATGGATAGTGTGTACACTACACTACACTACACCTACATTACTTGTGAGCATTCCTGCAGCTGCTTATTAACGCCTGGACACCTTAACGTTCTGTTCCTCCTCTCAAGGGATGCCTTTATGTTTTAAAAATAAATTTATGAAGTGTATTGCTATCCATACTTCCACAGCCACTTCCTCTTACTTCCGAAAAGTACAGAAAATTATGGTAATGAACTAAAACATTTGGATTTAAAAGGGGAAGAGTGAGGCTGAAAGTGTCGATGCAAGAATTCAAGCGCGATCCTCGTGATCGCTGGAGCTTCTCATGCTCCGCAGAACGAGCCAGGCCACCCCACAAGACCCTTTCTGGCTCACAGACACAGCAAAGGACGTCCACTGACGTTACAAAACTGCGGTTCCGAACTCCCGACCTCAAGCGATCCGCCGGCCTCAGCCTCCCATGTTCAGGCTGGGATTACAGGCGCGCGACACCGCGCCCAGCTAGAATGTAACGTATCTGTATTCAGTGTGGTTCTGTAATGGTTAAACTAGATATGGTATTAGCAGATCAATGTGTTTGGGGGAAATCCTGGTTTAACCACATAGAAACTGGGAAGAGAATCCAAATTAAACCACAACAGGGGCATGCTGGTGACGTGACGAACTTTTCTCCCATCTGTGCTTTACTTCCGTGCAGACTGTTATCTGCCATGATTTTTCCCTACTCAGGCTTGATATAGGAAGTGAGCCCTGGAGGCAGACTTCAGAAAGATATCATCTGGAGGGAGGAATCAGTCCCCCTTACATTCCTGTGTTTAAAACTCTATCCCACCTTTCTATGTGATTGAAGCAAATCTGGGTTAAACACAGAGGTCTACTGTGACTCAGGACAAAGATTATCTGTGCATACTTACATATTTTTACTTAACCTTTGCTATCACTATTGAAATTCCTGCTGGAATTTAACACTTCTGAAACTCACCGTGACAGTCTAAGGAGAATTAAAACCTTCTAAGCCCATTGGGCTTGTGATGGCATTATAAGGTCCAGAAGTAGCAGAAACTTCGGTACTGATTGTAATGGTTCAGTAAAAAGTATGCAAAAACCTCTCCCTTTTACATCTCAAGATGACTCTGCCATGTATAGGAATTAAGCCGAAATTTTCCATTATAACAGGTTTATATATGAGGTTAGTTAACATGGAAATTCCTGATGCAATTTTTAGAGTTACTTTCTAAACATAGAACAAAGAAAAACAAGATGTGTCACAGACAGGTTATTTTTGCTGTTACTCCTCAGCATCACAAATGAAATCTTGAAGATGCTTAGTCTCTCGTATTGGTTAATGACCTTAAAAACTGTTCAAAAAGTAGAATGGACTGAGAGAGAGTTCTTTACTGAAAGAACAGTAATTAAATTATAGTAAAATCAAAAAGAGTCCAGTAGCACCTTTAAGACTAACCAATTTTATTGTAGCATAAGCTTTCGAGAATCAAGTTCTCTTCTTCAGATCATGCATCTGAAGAAGAGAACTTGATTCTCGAAAGCTTATGCTACAATAAAATTGGTTAGTCTTAAAGGTGCTACTGGACTCTTTTTGATTTTGCTACTACAGACTAACACGGCTAACTCCTCTAAATTATAGTAATAATTCTTGGCAAACTTGGCATGGACTTAGGATAGTAAGGTTCAGTCAGGCTTCTGGGTACTATGCTGAGAACAGAGTAAATCTTCAATTCTTTGATGCCCATGAAGATAAAATATCAAAATTCAGAATTGGAGGCTATTGTTCTTTCAGAAACTAATTCTGATTACAGAAAGAAACTTGAATGTCGTATTTTGAAGGATATAGGATTTACAGTGAAAAATGTGTTAACCAGAATGGTTGGGGAACTGTGGCTTATAGTGAACCAAACACAGTGGTTAACCAAGCAGGAACTACTTGCTCCTCCATGCCTGAAAGCAGGCTGAAGAGGAACAGGCAGGTATCTTAGTGGGCTTCTGACCATGGACACCACCATAGGCAACGGCAGGAATGATGCCCATGGGTAGTACACCCAGCTCCCCATCCTGTCAATCATCTGTGTGGCAGGCAGTGATATAAAAGGCAGGGATCCAGTCCTCTAACCCCCCCCCCCCAGTGCACAGCTAATTGGCAATATGAGTGGGTGGCAGGAGAAGTGGTTTGACCATGGCTGGAATGTTCCCACCCACATCTTCTACCCATCCCAAATGCTTTGGGACGGCAGGAGGTGCGTTCTAGCCATGGCCAGAATGCACCTCTCATGGCCCCCACCTGTGTGGCAGGCAATTATTTAAAGGAGCAGGATGAATTCTGGCCCTTTAAATCCCTGTCTACTGCCTCACTGATCTGCAGCACAGAGACAGGGAATGAGGGATATTAGCTATGGGATTATGAGTCCATTCCACTGCTGTTTCTTGAGAGCATGCAGCAGTGTCTGGTGTACCAGTTAACTGGGCTTTTAATGGACTATTTAAATGGCATACTAAAGAATTTCAAAGATCCAGAGGAGTTAGCCGTGTTAGTCTGTAGTAGCAAAATCAAAAAGAGTCCAGTAGCACCTTTAAGACTAACCAATTTTATTGTAGCATAAGCTTTCGAGAATCAAGTTCTCTTCGTCAGATGCATGATACAAACTGTATCATGCATCTGACGAAGAGAACTTGATTCTCGAAAGCTTATGCTACAATAAAATTGGTTAGTCTTAAAGGTGCTACTGGACTCTTTTTGATTAAAGAATTTCAGGTAGCTAATTTTGTCTACAATGTGTAATTATGATATATTAAGACAAGTAGGGGGTTCTGCATACTTGTGGGATTCCTCAGATATATTGAAAAAACGTCACGGTAAATTAACCAAAAAGAGGATCTTCCCCCATAGTTTGATAACGACTGAATACACACCAAGAACATAAAACATCAAGAGCAGCTGAGCATCATTTAAGGGGAGGGAGGAGTGTAGAGGAGAAGGGCACAGACACCCATGAATTCAGATTGATACCACAGAAGAAGAGGAAAGGGAATTTAATGCTTCGACTCTCTCTCAGTTTCATTAAAGCAAAGTTCCAAAATGTCTAGAAATTGTCTCTTATCTGAATGTTCTTAAGATACTAGTTACTCTAATTATGCTTGACTCCCTAAATCTCTGCATGTTGCACAAGCACAATTTGCAAATAAAAGAATACATATAAAGACCTACCTGATGGAGGGCTGAGAAGAATTACTACTCATCTGTGAGATATTTTTCTTTATCAGGCAACAACTCATGTTAAAAATCTAATTAGGCTGTTTATCATAGTGAAATGGGAGGCTGGAGATAGTTCCATACTGCAGAGGGACCCAGCCCCTTCCTCCAGATCCCAAGCTGTTTTATTCCCCCACTCAGGCTCTCC
The DNA here is from genome assembly GCF_028583425.1 of Eublepharis macularius. Taxonomy (NCBI): domain Eukaryota; kingdom Metazoa; phylum Chordata; class Lepidosauria; order Squamata; family Eublepharidae; genus Eublepharis; species Eublepharis macularius. Next base: position 8,160,321 of record NC_072798.1, read on the forward strand.
CCCCAGACAAATGCCTCATTTCAACAATAGGCAAGAGCAATTATCCATGAAGTAGACAGGGTGCAAGAACACAGAAGATCCAAGTCATTCTCAGTAAGATCGCTAGAATCTCCCCACGCCTTTTACCATTATGAGACACAATTATGGCTCCATACCAGGATGTCCCTTCTTTAATTATTCTTCTCATACATGTTTTACGAAGAGCACAAGTGAAACAAGTTTTCCCAGTTTCTACTTGCCAGTATCTACTTGCATATAAATATAAGTAAAGGCGCCAGTCAATATATTTTCACACATGAGCAAGCTTTTTGCCTGCTGTTGTGCACAAACATTTCCCCACCTCCCACCATATTACAGTACTGATGTTTTCAGCTTTGTTGTCCTACAGTGAAACGAAGTGAAGATCCCTGGATTCAGTCTTCCCCCTCCCCCTCCTACAGTTATCAGGGTTAATTATATGCAATAGTGTTGTATAGATTGCTCAAAGGAGATGGAAAATTCAGAACAGCACTCATTCAAATTCTTATCTCTAGTTCTCTCAAGTTAGTGACTCCAAAGGATGCCAGGTGAATTCGTTTTATCCATGCAACTCGTCCATCTATCCATGTAGCTCATGCACCATTCATGTACCTTGTCCAAGCACTATATTGCTCCAGTATTATTGAAGTTATAAGTCCTGCCCCCCTCGCCGCCAAACCCTCAAATATCAGGCACAAGATAAAATACAACTTTTTGCATAGTTTATATTTTTACACGGTTTCAGCATCTTGTCAGACAGCGCATAAATTTACTTGAAACAGAGTACTAACAGCTCCAATTATAGTGTCAGTTTTATGAAAAGTCCTGTGGAAGTTAGTCATCATGTGAGGAACATCACAACTGCTAATCAAGCCAACAATGTTTACATCTAATATCTGTATTATATTCAACAGGCACATTGCCAGGCTGATAAAACAGACATTTCTCATTTAGCCCTATATTATGGAAAGCATTCATCTCATACATTACTAGCCCATCATCAACTGAGCAGAATATTCAAGAGTTTTAGTTATATCCTGCTTCCCACAGGCAACATTTAAACTTTCGTCCGAGAGGTCTAGAGATACAGTGCACATTGTTTTCCAGAGGAAAATATGCCATAGATGAAAGCTGATAATATATCAGTGATAACCTAAGAACACTTTCCTGAAAGTAAACCCCACTGAGTAGATCTGAGTAGGATTCCAAGTAGACTGGCGCGGGATTACTCTCTTTGTCTCATGAGCTTCTTATTAAGCTGCATCAGATGCAGAACATACATAATTATTAAGAGTTGCATATTGCTTTACTTTAAAAGAAAGATGAAGTCACAATTTCTTCAGCATATAAATATCTATGCAAAACTATTTACTATTCACTTCAGGACCACTGATTGTTCACGTAAACTGATGCTGCAAAAGCCTGTCCTTGATTTTCTTACTGGTTAATTGCTTATACCAATAGCAAGTACATTTCCTCATACCTGTATTAGGCATTTACTGACATCACTAGCACACAGAGCCTTGTTGCAGCACACTGATGGATGGAGCAAGAAACACAACATCATGCTGACTAGTGCTAGCACGGTGATGTACCACAACCTCATATTCTTTGCGAGCAGGAAATTTCTGGGACCGCCAGACAGCACTGAAATAAGAAGCATCACATGGAGACATTGAGATAGAAGTCTCTTTCATTTGTAGCACACAGTTTTTCTAGAAGAGTTTTTGTTTCTGTGAGTCTTCTATATTCAGCAATATATATGGCAAAAACATATGAAGAGGTAAGTTTACTACTTTTCTGTAGATTTTAAGCTTAAATAATGCATAACAATTTAAATTTTAATCAGAGTACCTGTGCATCACTTGAGTGAGAATTAGCAGTAGCTAAAATAAACGCATTGTGGTTAAATAAAATATTTTGATAGGTTAGCAAGAGAGAGAAAGCCAACAAGGGCCGATTCCAGACGGCCCTCTGCCTCCCGAAACGTTGCGCGTCGTCGCGCGGAAAACGCGAAATATCGCGTTTTCTCGCGCGAGTTTTGCGCGACCTCGCGCAAAACTTGCGCGAGAAAACGCGATATTTCGCGTTTTCCGCACGACAACGCGCGACGACGCGCAACGTTTCGGGAGGCAGAGGGCCGTCTGGAATCGGCCAAGGAAGCAGATGCAAAGATTACTTTGATATATAAATAAATGAGAACATGTTTTAACACAACCCAAATGTATTTCAACACCAGCTGTCTAGATGTATTAATTTACACACAAGGCTTTTGAACGAAGAACTGGATGGGTGTCATGTGATTATAAACTGAGTACTAAGAGCTTATATTAATACAATACACATATATGTGAAGGAATAATTTGATAATGTCCATTTTCTGCATCTGCCAGTTATCCATTTATACTGCAAACTCAGTCCTATCACTCCATCTGCTCCCAAAACTCTGCCACCAATTGATACAGTAAAAACAGCAGAGTACTGAGAGGCACCAAGGAAGTCTTTCCTTGGCAACTGACCAGTAGTTTCTACTGTTCATATTTGATAACTCCCTAACACTGGTAACATTTCATTGGTCAAAACTATGTAGCATTTGGAGCTCACTGAAGAGATCTGGAACATCCAGAAAGGACCTATGCCTTTTGAGATGCTCCCCACTGCTTATAAACACAGCTTTTCTGAGCCAAAGGAATTTTGTCTAAATCAAATAGCAGCATCCAGATACTTTAGAAGAGCATTAAGAAACGTCAAAGAATGTACAGCCTGATAATCTTTGCCAACAACCATTTCAAGCCAGCGTGGTATAGTGGTTAAGAGTTCTGGACTAGGATCTGGGAGGCTGAGGTTCAAATCCCTACTCTGCCAAGGAAGTTTGCTGGGCGATCTTGGGTCAGGTACGCACTCTGAGTCTAGCCTACCTCACAGGATTGTTGTGAGGGGAAATGGAGGAATGGAGGATGATGTAAACCTCTTTGGGCCTCCACTGGAGAGAAAAGTGGAATATAAAGTGAATGAAAAATAGAATTGTGTTCAGATTTGACAATCTACTTATACTGTTGGCTCTGACACACTACTTCCATGAGGGCTTGAGTAGTCCGGTCTCATCTCCTTAGAGAGGCTAAAGACTTTTTACGGTCTGGCAAGAAGGCCAGAAAGTCTTCAATTAAATATAGCACAAAAAAAAAAACCAAGCTGCAATCATAAAAGTCTACTAAAATGCTTCAAATTTCATAACACAGGTAAGTAGGTGTTCCCTTGTCATTAAAAAAAATTCATAAGACACTGTCCCTATTTGAAAATTATTTTCACATCTTTTCACCCATAATAAGAAACCCTACCTACCTTTCACTCACTTCATAGCAGACAGAATGAATCAAATGCGTTCCAAGGGCTTAAGTTTACAGGTTGAAAACATCAAATTTCACCTGAATGTTCACTTTTCCACCATCACCACCCCACTCCCGTGCTAATGATCCTTGGACTATTTTTTTAATGCTGAAGCTTTTTCCAGAGGAGCCTCCAAAGGAAGGGCAGCTGCTGCACTGGCCCAAAGGTACGAACCAGAAACAAGAAAGACGAATACAGCTCCCTACCCCCGGCGAAAGTAGCAAAGGCAGGTCCGCCTAGATGAGAAGTGAAGAAAAGAGAGAAAGGTTCGGCACTAACCCTCCACTGTTACCCTCAACATGGACCAGCATGAAGCACGGACTGGAAGTCAGCCGTTCCCGCACCAAGGGGTTTTTCTCCAAAACAAGAGGATCGACCTAAAACAGAATCCCATTTCACACAAGCCCGAGAACATCAAAAGTCCACAGCATTTCCACGTTCACCGCTTCTTCGCGTTTTCACGAGAGACTCCCCTCCCCATCCCCGCCTTCGGGCTGCTAACTCAGCCCTTCCTCCTCGCTACGAAGGCCTGGACTACTCCAAGTTTTCAGGCGCCCTCTTACTCTGCACTGTAGACAGCCTGGTCCCCAGTTTTGGCTTGCGCGACGACCACAACTGCAGGACCTCAGCAGCCCCTCTGCTCGGCTGCACTCGCCAGGAGGCGGGCGACCTACAGGCACCTTACAGGGACAGGCCCCGGCCCCCGCCTCGCAGCAGCTCCAACCGAAAAGGGAGGCGGGAAAAAAGATGGCCAAACTGTCTCCTCCTTCCTGGCCTCGCATGCACCTCAAGGCGTCTGAAGGGCTCGCCTACGCGGCCGCTTTCCCCAAGCTCTCAGTGCGTACATGGCTGAGACCTGTATTTTAATATTTTGGGGCGGGAAAGTGGGGAGGGAACGCCATGGGGAAGTCCTGCCCCCCTAACTAAAAGAAACTCCTACTAACTTCATCGGCGCCATGGAGCAGCACCTTTTGCGTCCGCGAGGCGGACGGGAAAGGTGGCTCATTTTCCCCGAGACTCCAGCAAAGATGCTCAGGACAGGAGGACTCCACACGTTCGGATCCAGCCGAATTACGTCTTTTAGTATGAATGCTGCTACTCCTGTTCCTTCATACCTCCGCCAAATAAATACTAGAACCTGTTGTAGGGCCAGTGAAGGTGTTTCTTTTCTCCTTCCATTTTCCTGCCTCGTTAGATGCTGGACAACACAAAATATGATACAGAGTGGAATTTAAAATCGCGCATATTTCACGCACTAAAATATATATTCACTCTTCACACAAGATCACGCTTTATAGGATTCTGCTGCACAAGCTTTAGACCCCACAGCAGAACGAGGTGGCAGAATTCTCGGAACGGGCCGGAACGGGCACTAAAGAAATGCCAGTGCCACCAAAAACAGTGGGATGTGTTAGAGACACTCCAGAACAATATTTTAGAAATGAAAACTCTGGACTGCCCCGCTTTTATTAACCCGTTCCATGCCAAAAAGCTCCCGGAACAACACAAAACAACCTGGGAGCTTTTTGGCATGGAACGGGTTAATAAAAGGGTGCCAGTCCAGAGTTTTCATTTCTAAAATATTGATCTGGAGTGTCTCTAACACATCCCACTGTTTTTTGTGGCACTGCCATTTCTTTAGTGCCCGTTCCGGCCCGTTCCGGCTTTTACCCCGTCCCAAAAAAATCAGCTATTCAAGCTTCATAGCGCCGCCACGGTGCAAATACATGCTTTAAAAGCACGGATCCTCATGGATCCTCTTGATTTTTACACGGGGCAACCTAAAATCCACCATACTATCCCAGATCATGTCCATTGCCACACAAATGGTACCACAAATATCAGCGAGCCACTGCTTCGTGGCACCGCCATGACGCAAGAACTTGGTTCAAAAAAACAGATCCTCATAGAGGACTGACAACATCCTCATCTGGATTTGGGCAATCCAAAATCCAACAAGAAAGAAAAAAGGTGTGTGTGTGGGGGGGGGGGAGATCGCAGATCATGTCCATTGCCACAAATGGCACCAAAAAATTCTGCGATCCATCGCTTTGTGGCACTGCCACAGAGCAAAATCTTGGTTCAAAAGCACGGATCCTCATGGATCTTCTTGATTGTTACACGAGGCCACCCAAAATTCACCATACAATCCCAGATCAAGTCCATTGCCATAAATGGCACCAAAAAAATCAGCGATCCACTGCTTCGTGGCACCACCATGGTGCAAAAACTTGGTTCAAAAACACAGATCCTCATAGAGGATTGCCAAAATCCTCATCTGGATTTTGGCAATCCAAAATCAAACAAGAAAGAAAAAAGTGTGCGTGTGTGGGGGGGGGGAATCGCAATTCATGTCCATTGCCACAAATGGCACCAAAAAATTCTGTGATCCCTCGCTTTGTGGCACCGCCACAGAGCAAAAACTTGGTTCAAAAGCACGGATCCTCATAGATCTTCTTGGTTGTTACATCAGGCCACCCAAAATCCACCATACAATCCCAGATCAAGTCCATTGCCACAAATGGCACCAAAAAAATCACCCATTCACTGTTCCGTGGCACCACCATGGCACAAAAACTTGGTTGAAAAGCACAGATCCTCGGGTGGCAGCTTTAAACATGAATTCCAGTTTAAAAAGAAAAGAAGACAAAGGAAACAAATGTTCTGTATATGCCAATGTCTCCATTGGTAAATGAAATCTAGCCTTGACACTCATTTAAGAAAAACCATATAAATGCTTACAAGCTTCAGGGAAAATAAACTTCTGTCTTCCTGTAAGACAGATGATCCGCCAGGCGTATGGCTGAGACGAGCCTAAGGTTTCTTTGGGAATGCCTCCTGACTGGTAACCTATTAGGAGGGAGGCTACATAACCACCAGCACACCCCCTCATATGCGAAATCATAGCGATAACACCAATTGCACCCCCTCTCCTTCCCTTGTCTTTATGATGTTAGGAAGAGTGGAAGAGGCGGCCATCTGGGGTTTGATTGTACATATTGGTGATTCTGACTTTAATGTATTTTAATGTATTTAAATATTCTATTCTTGTATTATTATGCTGTTGTCACCCGCCCTGAGCCCGCTTGCAGGGCGGGCGGGCTATAAATCAAATAATAGTAATAATAATAATAATTGCCGTAACAGAATTCACACTGAGAAACTGTACAAACGCTCACCACATTTTAAGAGCTGTAGTGACCTTTGAGGTCTTCCCACCAGCAAATCTACAACCATATAAATGCCCAGTGTGAGAAGAGCTTCAAGGAAGTCTCATGACTTCCCACATCACCCAATTTCTGTGTATCCAAAAAGGGGTGTGGTGCAGCAGAGCAAGTGGGAAAATCTCTGCCTCTGGTGGAAACCGTCTCTGCCCAAGTTTCAGTGAGAGTCAGCATAGCATAATGGCTAGAGCGTTGGACTAGGGTATGGGAGACGCAAGTCCGAATCCCTACACTGCCATGGAAGTTTGCTGGGTGATCTTGGGTCAGTTAGGCACTTAGCCTAACCTACCTCACAAGGTTGTTGTGAAAATAAGGTGGAGAAGGGGAGGATGTAAACCGTTTTGGATCCCAACGAGAACAAAAATGAGGCATAAACAAAGTAAATAAAAATTAAGAAGTTATTATAATAAAGCTGTACTGTGTCCTGGACAGAGAAAATGCATTTTGGCTGCCTCCTCTTATGAGATTCTAAACATCGCAAGAATCCCACTGAACAGCTCAATTACATGGAAGGAAAATGGCAGCTTATAAACAACTGCATACTTTTTAGAGTTGTGGATCATGTTCCAGAGTCACATGAAGTACATAAAGACATTGTAGAACAGGAATAGAACTATTTTAAAAGAGGTAAATGATGCCTTTACAACAAGAGAGATGACAAGAATGCTGTAATGACTAACAGATTTGGAGAGGTACAATGTGAAGGCTTTGATGCAGTGCTAGGGAGCTAAACAAAGACTTCTACTAGTTCAACCACCATCCCTTAAAACATGCAAGATGGAAAACTCAGCAACTTTGATTCTCTAGGAATGACTTACAGTATGGGATATTTTACTTCCATAATCTTGAAAACATAGGTGGTTAATCTCTGTAATGTTGTATAAAGTAGCTAGAAGTCATGACCTGGAGCTAGGATGGGGCCTGGAGTTCTCCCAAAATGACAACTGATGTCCAGACTACACAGAGGTTTGCCTGGAGAAAAATGATGCTTTGGAGGGTGCAGTCTACGCCCTTATACCACTCAAGGGTATCTCCCCCAAAACCTGCCCTCCAGGCTCCACCCCCAGTAGGGTTGCCAGCTCCAAGTTGGAAATTCCTGGAGATCGGGGGGGGGGGGGGGTGTGAAACCTGGAGAAAGTGGGGTTTGGGGAGGGAAAGGACCTTGGCATGGCAAAATTCCATAGAATCCGCCCCCCAAAGTAGCCATTTTCTCCAGGTGAACTGATCTCTGTGGCCTGGAGACCAGTTGTAATTCCGGGAGATCTCCAGCCACTACCTGGAAACTGGCAACCCTAACCCCCAGGAATTCCCCAACCTGGAATTGGCAACTCTGCTGGGAGCATAATTATTATAACATTAATTCTCCATCAGCAGGAGAAAGTGGCAATTTTCTTTGGCGAGTGACAATTTTACACAAACTGATTTTCTAGTGCACATTTTAATGTAGTATCTCATCATTAGGAAGAAAATAAATACACAAGTATTTAATCTTAATTCTGTTTGGCAAAACAGGTGGACTCCTGTTCACTGTGCTTTACAACCGGTGACTGGGACAAGATTCCCTTCTTTTTCTCAGGAGTAGCAACTATAACGAAAGATTACATCCTGCTTCTAAAGCCCCCTCCCCACCCCAATAAACTGGTAGACAGAGTTAAACAATAGGGGAAGTCCAACCACTGGCATTGCCACAGACTGCCTTTGTGAAAAAATGAGATCATGTACAACTAGCAAAGAACTATCTAGAGTTATCCCTCGTGACTACGTTAGTTGGAAATCAGAAAATAAAACTCTAGTCAGTGGCTTGAGGTAATTTGAGAATGACATTCATCTCAAAAGGCAGGGAAATGTTTTTTTCACCCATGTTTGCTTTTTTGGTTGAGCCACCATCTGCTAATCAACTGAACTGGAAGATCCTGCATGTATGCGTGCGGCACAAACCCACAGAAGTCTGAGGATATTTTTGCCTCTAATTAATCATCCTAGTCCTCAAGCAAATCCAATGCAGTGCTGTAAGAAGTGGCTGTTTGGTTGTGAGCAGCAGACATAATGAGGGGGACAATAGTAAATGGAAATAGTGTTTTTAAAAGTTTCGATTTCCAAACCATTCTGCCAGGTTATAAAAAGGTAAAGGTAGTCCCCTGTGCAAGCAACGAGTCATTTCTGACCCATGGGGGGACGTCACATCATGGCATTTTCTTGGCAGACTTTTTACGGGGTGGTTTGCCGTTGCCTTCCCCAGTCATCTACACTTTACCCCCAGGAAACTGGGTACTCATTTTACCGACCTCGGAAGGATGGAAGGCTGAGTCATATAAAGGAGTGTAAATTAATTGCTGCTTAAAATTTAAAGATGGTGCATAGAGAGCCCTGAGCTGTCCCCCTGCAGCTCAGCTTCCTCCCCACCCCCCAATATGGTTGGATCTGTGGACTCTCGCAATAAATTATATGGTCAAGGAAGCAAGCTGCAGTTTCATGTCCACCAAAAACATAACCAGTTTTTTTTTTTAAAAATCACAACCCATGCCTCCAAAAACACAGACACGTTAAATTAGATGGTGGGGTTGAATCAATAATCCTCACAGTATAAACTTAAGTCCAGCAATGCATGTCTAGATTCTGGAGCAAAAGGCCATACGCACACTCCCATCCATCCCCCTCATTTTCCAAAGTTACCAGCCTGACTTTAAAGGATTAAAAGAAACTGCATTCTAACCAGAAATTACTTTTTCCAATGTCCACTAGAGGGCAACAAGCACACAGAATGTTTCTGTAATTTAAAAAAGAGCATTTGTTCAGATGCTTTTTGCTCATAACACCTGCCTTAAACAATTAACAACCACCTTTACTTATTCCCTTGAAGTACACTTAAATGCTTGCCAGCATGGCACCCAAGGGGGTATTTGTTAGCAGGCAGAAGAGCTATTTGGCCTGGGGACTCATGTTTATAGAGGGCCTCAAATTTAGACTTTTTGTTATCTCCAAATGAGGTTAAATATACCGTCACAGAGATACACTGATAGGATTGAAGGAACAAAATGTTCACCATACAGCTTCAAACTTGTGTCTCACTACCAGGCCACAACACCTGTATACAACATCATATATTAAAATAGCCCGGTGTGTCTTCATTGAGATGGTGCTTGACCCTGGAGATCTTGAACCTAGTGAAAATACAATCTTGTTGCCAAATTGGTTAACATTTCAACCTTAAGTCTTTGCTTCTTTTAAACACAGAACAGATTCCTATTTCATAAACCTCATTAACGGAAACAAATGGTAATTTTGACATGTCTAATGTTTTGGCTAAACCAGAGAGCAGTATCTTTAATTTACAAGGTTGCCTGATAAATATGGTAATGCTTACTTGCCTCTGTTGCATGTTTCTACACCATCTTCTCAAAGCTAAAAAGCCAGCATATCTATTTAAATGCCTAGATAAAAGACATTCTGCTTTTTCTATACTGGGGGTTTTTCAATCTAAGTTACAGAAAAGGAAATAAAGAGGATTGGGAGGCGTCCCAGTTGAAATTGTATCGCTCCATTATTTAATCAGGCAGAGGAACAAAATTGTGACGGTTCCCTGAACTAAAGAGGACTGTACGCACACCCAGTATACAACTACTTATTTTCAACGTGCCCAAATTTTATTGTCTGCCCAAAGCCATCATACAATCCTGTCAGGCAAAGCAGATGACAACCAATGTTTCCATAATACTGCTCAAAATTAGGATGCCTAGTTTAGAGAACTGCAATCTAGACTTTGGCTTCTTTTTTTCCAGATGCCCGTTCCTGAAGTCTGAAATGTGGCATTGGAGCCCTTCACTGGCAAAACTTCATTCCCCCCCCCCCCAGTAACTGTAGTGCGGTATCCAGAGGAATATGATTGCCGCCTTGAGTTTCCTCGTCACCTCTTTTTCTTCTCTTCAGAGGAGTGTAACTTAACCTATCTTCTCTTTCACTTTTGACAGCTACAACAGTTGTATCTTTTTAAGGAAGCTTCTTTGTATCAGAAATTTTTTCAGAGACCAGATTTCTAAATACTTGCTCTGAACTTAATAGGTTTCACCACTTCAGGGTTTTTTGGGGGGGTCTTTGGGGGATTCTGAACTACTGCTCCTTTTCACATGCCAGGCTGATTTTGAAAGTGATTGTTCTATATTTATCAAGCAAATTTACTTTGACCAGTTTGCCTGAAGGCAACTTTGTTCAAATAATTTCTTTTTCTCTCTCTGAAATGTAAAGTATATTACTTTTTCTACTGCAAGACGATTCATCAGAAAGTTTTCTCAAAGCACTTGTCTCTTATGAGTACCCCATACTGTCTCTTTGCCAGAAGAATGAGTTTTGTACATTTTGAGAAACTGCCCCTAAGTGTTTGCGCTTAAGATGTTTTGCACTTAAGATCTTCTGTGTTTCCATGCAATTCCTTTCTCTTCTGGATATGCAAATTTCTCCAGATTTGACTTGCAAAGCTTCCTTCATTCTGCAGGATGGGCTCAGAACATTGGTTTAATTAATTTCTGTTCTCGCGCTTGGTTATTCTTGTCAGTTACTGGCAGGTAGATCCCTAGTTCCCTCACAGCAAACACTCAGATGCATTGGTTGAAGTTTTATTAGAGATCTATACAGTTCATGTTAACTACACAAACTCAAACCATCAGTGCAGTATACATATTATGATCAGTGCAGTATACATATTATCAGAACAGAGCCCCCAGTACACATTAATGGCAGATATGCAATTAGGCAGATATGACAGAGATGCCAGAAAGTTATGTTTATTGTTTGATGTGAGCGACAACTGTCATGAATATTGAGTGGGGGGGGGGCCTATCTGGCGCTGGCTCATAAGCTCAGATTTCGTCTGTCACTTCCTCAGGGGCATTGTTTTCCGCTATAACATGAGATCATGTTATATATGTTATATATATCATGTACAATCTAATTACCAAACAACACAAATATCAGTTACAGACCTGTAGTTCTGATAGAGACAATGATATTTCCATGCTACAAACCATGAAACCTGCAGATTTAAACAATGAGTTGTGTCTAAGTTGCTTCCTTTAACGCATACTGCCCCTCTGAGATAGCTGCAACGTTGCCCTTTTAAGATAGCTGCAACGTTGCCCCTTTAAGATGAACGTAATGTCCAGGGCAAAGGGGATAAAAGCAATTTGCAAGTGTTTTTGGGGCCCGCAAGAGAATGCACAGCCGCCACTATCCGGGTTTTTGGAAATATGACAGGGCGTGGAATTGAATTGGGCGAGGAACTGTTTTCCATCCGTTCTGCTTTTCGCTGCTAACAAGGAGAACCAAAGGATAAAAGAAGATACAATATTGTTCACATGCCCATGGAGAGAGACTTTATGTTGGGACTCTGTTCTTTCCCGGTTTGGTCATTCATACATATGTGGAATTGTTAATTTGCATTGTTGTATAATTGTCACAAGCTAGTAGCACATTGCACTTTGAAAATACTTTTTGATAATTTGTAAGAGTGTGCCTTTCTTTCTCCCGGGAGTTTCTACTCTATTTGCACTTCAGCGCTGTTACGGGAGAAGCCATTGCACTTATCCCCACTGAGACGCACTCTGGCAGAAGGCTGCGGTGTCCCACCAGGCAGCCAGTTTGATGTAAAAAAAATGGGAGGGCGTTTTTCTCCCTTCCCTTCCTCTTGTTTAGTTTGAGGTGCTAAGCGAAGAGTTTTCAGTTCAGCAGGTACTACGGAGCTCTTCTCCGACCAGCCCTGCCCGTCTACTAGCCAGCGGCGAGCTCCAGAGGCGCCGGCAGTGCTAGTGGGGCTTCTCATCTCTCTCCTAGCCCTACCTGACAACCCCCTGGTCAAGGAGAGCCCCAGAGAGGCATGGGCCCTTCCCAGCCCTGCTGTGCTGCCACCACAGCGAAAGCGAGCTAAGTCAGGAGCACCCGGGCGCCCCCGAGCTCTCGTCTCTCTCAGCCGGCAGTGATACAGGAAAAGGCGCCTGTCATGTTTGGGATGATGAAGCCTTGTCAGCCACCCTGGCTCGTTCTAGCAGAGTAACACAAAGCCTCTCACAACTACCCTTCACTTCAGGCCGCCAGCGGAGCGTTACTCCGTCTTGGCAGGCACCGCCTCGCTGCGTCACTCCGCAGGGCCGGCAGTACCTGACCTGAGCAAGATGGCGGCACCCGGCGGTCCCTGAATGATGCGGCTGACTCGGAAGCGGGTCTGCTCCGTGCTGCTCGCTGCCTACTTGCTGTTCTCCCTCTATGCCGCTTACTGCTTGTTTCTGAAACCGCGCCGCGCTGCTGCTTCGTGGGCGAGCCAGAGAGAGAAGCTCGGGCGAGGTAACACCGCTGCGAAGCATCTTCTCGTCTCTCCCCCACGGGATTCCCTTCCGCCCATACACAGAAGCGTGCGGCTGTCCCCGTCTCCGCTCTACCACGGGCGCCGGCTGCTTTTCCGCTCCCTTGCTATTTCCTGGGGGTTAATTCGAGGCGTGAGCGCCAAAAGCAAATTGCTGTTGAGAATATCAGTGCAAAACTTTTCGGGATATTCACTGTAACATTCTAGCGTGTAATATTCTAGTTTATTATACAATGACTGCTTGCTGATATTTAGCTGTTTGATTAATGCTGGTATTGTCAAGGGGCTGCTTTGATGTTTAGATGGCAAGAGAAAGGACTACTGCTATTAGCCAGAAAGAGTAAAATTCCATGAGAAGTCTGTGTATGTCCATTTCCTGCTACATCCAAAATGTTTAATTGGTATTATTTTGGAATCTCTTGCCCCGATTTGCAAGTCGAGTAGGTTTTTATAATCAAGATAAAACCTCTTTTTCTGGGCTTTATCCCATTTGCTATCATTCTTGTGTGAGGTGGATGTGCAGCACCCAAATCTCTGGAAGTCAAAATAAAGGAAATATTTCTATAAATGAAAAAGACACCCAGGTTATGTAGGGAAATCATGTTTAATAGTAATCCAGCCAACCACTGGCTCCTTCAAAGGATGATGGGTAAATTTAGATGAAAGTCTAAAAGCATATCTGAGGGTAATGCAGCCTGTCTTTTCTGAATTACATAACCATAGACATAAGACTGGAATGTGCATCTGAGATTCCAGATGAGTAGCTAATCATATTAGTCTGTGTTAGTTTGTAGCAGCAAAATAAACCAGGAATCTAGTGGCACTTTAAAGGCTAACAAAAATTCTTGCAGCTGATTTCTTAGCATAATCTGAGAGTATTCGTTTTAAAAGCAGAGCCATGTTTTTGCATCTGCACTTGAATGGACACTTGAATATTCATCTAATTTAGGTTAATGGCCTCTGGATATGCAGAAAGCTGTTTCTCTACACAGAAATTATTAATTGTATTAGACAAGAAAATTAAAGGCAGGAAAACAAAATTTGGAATAACAATGCACTGATTTTACAGGTTTCCAGTTTCTTACATGCAATAGAAACTAATACTAGAAAGCGAATGTTTCTATAAACATGTTTTAAAAGCTTGAAAACTTTTGCCAACAGGCAAAGTAAGCAAGTTAGCTCAAACAAACTGATATGTGAGGGCAAAACACATTCTGTAACCCTAATAGCGTCTTTTTTAATTTAAAAAAAATCAGTATTGGCAGAGATTTTTGTATGACAGGATAATGTTCCAAGCAGGGGTTTAATCTTATACACAATTTGCAGCATTTTTCACTTCTCTGCCATATTTTGTGTATAAGGTGAGGCAAAAGAGAAGCCATGTTTTATGTGCTTACCAAATTAGCATTATGAACTGGGTAACTTTAGTACCATTAGAAAGGGCCACATTTCAGCTGCTGCCAACATGTGTTGGAACCAGCCCAATCATTTTCCAACAATGTGAAGTAAACAGGGGCAAGAGACTATGGATAAGAGGGAGAGAGGATAAGATGGAAAGTCTGGGGAGGGGAAGAGATTGCTGAAGAAACACTTTACAGGGAACCATGATTGACCCTGACTTCTTTCTATGTGTTTTTAAAAGCAATATTCCTAACACTTTTAGTAGGTATACTCTGTCTGTAATCTGAAATGTTTAGGGTTCATACTTTACAGAAATCTATGCAAAGTAAACCATGTCTCTTATATCTAGAGCATTTTATTTTGGAAATGGAAGAATGGAACCCTTGGGAAGCTGATGAGCAAAATAGTTTACAACAGAAGTCTGCAAGTAGTCTGCAACTTTTAAAAGAGAAGAAACTGCCGCAGGAACAAACAGATCTCAGAGTACAAATCTGGGGGAAAGCTGCTATTGGTATGTATTTGTATTTTTTAAAAGATGGCGACCAGACCAGACACGTAATCTGGAGCTCCGTGGCTTTTATCTCAGTATATTTTTATTTTACTATTTTACTGTTTTAATTGAGTTTTATCTGAGTCTCCTGGATATATAAGTCTAACTGCACGTTCCTGGGAGCTAACTTGGATAGCTGACAGGGCAGCTATGTGTGAACTCTGAATTTATTGTCAGCTTGACTGCTAGACTTTAAAGGTCTTTTAAGGTATGTATTTGTAATTGATAATGTGAATGTTCTTTCTAAATGTTTGCTTATGCTTTCAGCGAAAACATGCTTACTCTCAAGGTGCTTACATAGAATTTACTTCCTAATAAGTATGTTTGGAATTTAACATCTTGAGATGTGATCCTAAGCACAGTTACTTAGAAGGATATCCTGCTAACATCCATTGCGAAAGTTAATTATCACTTTCTCTTGTGCAATAGGGTATGTTATACATGTTTAAAATTTAATTATATTGGATACCATATGCAGAAATGCTGCTGTATCTGTTATTATGAATCTAACTGATATGAGTTAAAGCTACATATAAAAACACAAGGGATTTCAATTGTATGAAATTGTCTTCGTCTGGTAATGTGTTAGTATCCAATTTTGTTTTAAACTGACTGGATCTTTTTAGGAAAATTTTGCTCCCTGCTTTATGCCATTTCATGTTGTATATATTTCAAATATGCAATTCAGGTATGTATTTCAAACTCCTCAGAAATAAAATGCCACTTGGGGAGATGATTTGGATAGGGAAGAAGCTAAACACATCTACTTCTCCTTTCTCTCAGTTGCCCGAACTTTTCCTGTTCTAAAATAAACAACATTTGATTTATATACCTTCCTTTAGGACAAATCTGTGCCACATTTGAAACAGTTTACAAAGTGTGTTATCACCCTGGGAGGTGGGTGGGGCTGAGAGAGCTCCGAGAAGCTGTGACTGAACCAAGGTCACCCAGCTGGCTTCAAACGGAGGAGTGGGGAATCTAACCCGGTTCTCCAGATTAGAGTCCTGCTACTCTTAACCACTGACCAAACGGACTTAACCACCAAGCTGACTGTCAGCCACCATTACACGTTTGCATGTAATGTAACATTTCTTATGCTTTCAGCGAAAACATGCTTACTCTCAAGGTACTTACACAGAATTTACTTCCTATTAAGTATGTTTGGAATGTGTACATTATTCAAAAGAAATTTTATTTATATTATGTGCCAGCATTCCAGAGATCTGTGTAATTTCCCTACATATCTAGCACAGCATCTAAAAATTGAAAGCAAATCTTTAGAGAGCTGCTTCCTAGAAAAAGGTAGTATTCATCCATCTGACCTTTTAGGAATAGTAGAATGCGCCTTACCGTATAATCTCAAACAACTAGTGCAATCCTAAAAAGAGTTACTCCAGTCTAAGCCCATTGAAATCAAAGGGCTTAGACTGGGGTAACTCTTGTTAGGATTGCACTGTAACTCTTCTGTGCCATCTTCAATACAACTTATTTTCTTGAGAATAAAAGACTTTCTTGTCCTGAAATAATTTTTCTACATGTATGGTGTTATTATGGCTAGACTTGAATATTGTGAAGGAGAAAGAATAGGTATGCCTGTGAATGTGACAAGTTTGTTCTTTTGTAAGAGAATTACAGAAAGCATTTCATTCAGCCAACTGAATATTTCGAGTCATGAAATAGGGTGAAATGGACTCTCCAGCTGGTCTACCCTGTTGACTTGCGATAACTCTGTTTGGGCGCATTGCTGTACGCAAGAAACAGCCCAGCTAGCCACCCCTCAGACGTTTTCTCAGAGCTGTGAAATGCCTGAAGGCTCCTTAGAGGCCTCCAGGATTCTGTCCCTTCAGCACTGGAAGGGTTTGGGTTGTGGCCCACCTTAGAAATGGCATGCAGCTTCTAAGCACTGTGTTAAACATGATGTGTGCAGCCTTCTGAGCAAGGCATAAGTTTAACATGATGTGCCTGAAAGTTGGGTTGCACCTTTTCTTGCTCAGGAAAGGTCTCAGCACAAGCTTAGTGCAGCATTTGAGATTTGTGTGCCAGTCCAACCCACATCCATCCTGATACTGCCCTGTGATAACACAGAGGCTTCTGGGTGGTCTCTTCATTCACTACTGGGTGAGGTAGCTGTGAACTGAGGAGAAAAGCCTGAGACAAGGCAAGCCAATTCTGCCGACAGGTTTCCTGTCCAGTTGTCAACCACTCCTCTTAGAACTAAAGGAGAGGATGCCCCAGAGGCTTCTGTGTTATTTCTGAAGGCTTCAGGGTGACTTCTTCTTTAGATCCAAGATAGACCTTTTCATCCTAGACCTGTAGTGGGAAGAGGCAGCAGTAATGTCCATTGTCTGAGTGGCTTTGCTGAGAAGTAGCTGCCCTCCTGGCTGAAGGAGATGTTCTGCATTGCCAGTTTGTGCAGCCTTCTATATTCCTGGATTCAGGTTCCTTTAGTTGGCTTTACCTTTTCACAGACTTTTTTGTTGACATGAAAATTGTGTTATGAAGGAATCGCTGTGTGTACCTAATTCTTAAATTGTCCGTAATGTTTTCATAGGCCTTTACTTGTGGCAGCATATATTTGAAGGTCTGCTTGAGCCTGCAGATGTGTCTGCCCAGTGGAGAGAAGGAAGCCTAAAAGCAGAAAAATCATTCTTCAGGTACCAGCAGTGCGACACCGCTTGTCAGCTTAGATCATAGTACCTTACAGCCTTCTGAATGTTAATTCTGTGCATGGATGGATAGAATTTACAAACAGAATGTTCATTTAATAGCAAATATGGTAAATAAGACTCTTTATTGTTCGCCTTGCCAAGTCCTGCGGGATATGGGAAGAGCAGATGTTTTATGGAAAGTATGCCATATTCTAAATAGCATAGTATTAGGAAGGAGCGCATGAGAGGAATTGCAGAGGAATGAATAGTGCTATGGACATCTAGGGTTGGTTCCTGTTGAGAAGATCCACACATGAAAGAAGGGAGACAATTTCAGTCAATTCCTCTCAGAATTCGGCTCTCCTAGCCGCGGCTCGCCGCGTAAGCTGGGAGCCGGCAATTGGAGCCCTTGGACGGAGAAGGAGGCAGACTCCCTCCCTCTCCATCCGGGTTCTGGGAAGGGGCGGAGCTTAGCGCTTTTGTGCGCGTTCTGCCCCTTCCCGGCGTCAGAACGTCCAAGCGCTCGGCCCACCCACCTCACCCTGTTTTTAGTGCAGGAATAGCCGGCTGCTATTTATGAGCCAGGTAGGAATTTTTTCCCTCCTTCCCTGATTGGTGTTGAGGAAGGGGTTTTTTTCGCCTACCTTGCACTAATGGCGGTGGTATAAGTATTGTTGGGTTTAGCCGGTCAGTGGTAGCGGCAGGAGCTTTTGGGAATAGGGTGCGGGCTGGTGAGCCCCTGTGGCATTCCCCAAGGTTGGGGAACAGGGTCTGCTGTTAGGGCGGTATGCATGGGCGGCTACCGTCAGGGAGGGCAGACGCCTGAGGGGATCCCCGGGAACAAGACCTAACCTCATGCTTGGCGGCTGGGGCGCAACAGGTGCTTGAGTGGGATCCCAGGGCCTAGCTGGCCGGGTTGCAGCCATTCAGGAGATGGCATACACCCGGGGCATTGGGGGCTCGCCCAGACAGGCAAGGCGGTGGTCAGGTGCTGACCCCAGAGCTTGACCTGTACCGCTCAGTTAGCCCTTGCCGTACGTTATTGTTATGGTCATTTAATAAACGGCCCTTTTATCCAAGCCTGTGTCTGTCTCTTACTTCCAACTGGGGGTACAATGTTTGGCTTGCAGTATTGTATGTAAGTGCTCAGGCAGTATTTGGTACATATCCATGCCCACACTGTGCATTTATTGACTGCATAGCAAATAGGATTAGGCCATTAAGAATTGACATTGGCAGACCACATTTCTGTAGGAGAAATTATATTATGCTTTTGTGTTTCAGAGAACAAGAAATAGCACACAACCCCTGGACACAAGTGAAAGAACAATCAAACAATGGCAGCATTTATATGAAATCTCTCTCTTCTATTCTGTCCTGTCGTATTTTTATAACTGTGCTTATGTTTTTCACAGCTTTATCACAGGTCCATCTGTACTCCCCGGGTACTTCTCAGTAGAATCTCCCAATGTGGTTCTTGTGCTGAACGGCAGAGAAGAAGGGAAGATCTCTTACGCCGCTCAGTGGCTGCATTATGTACAGACATTAGTACAAACTCGCAAGCTGCAGCATGTTGCTGTTGTTTTGCTTGGAAACGAACAGTGTAGAAATGAATGGATTTACCCTTACTTAAAAAACTACGGAGGATTTGTGGAATTACTTTTCTTAATATATGACAGTCCCATGGTGAATGAAGAAGATATTTTCCAGTGGCCTTTGGGAGTAGCTACGTAAGTGTTTTACAATTAAGGAATTGTTTTTAAAAGTAACGTATTACATTTATATATTGCTTTTTTGCCAACTGGTATATGACCTATTTGTTGTGTCTGTTTATTCAGAGATTCAATTAAGATGGAATGTAGTTGGAAAGCTTTGTGCAGTTTCTACTTTATTAAAACACATATCAAACGGTACTAAATTATAGTTAATACTGCCGGTTTTCTCTATAGCTTCTGTGGCAGAGTAGGGATTTGAACTTTGAGTTTCCTAGTTCCTAGTCTGACATTCTAGCCCAGGAATCTCCAATCTTTTTGAGCCTTTGAAATTCTGACACAGTGGTGGGCACAACCACAAAATGGCTGCCACAGGAGGCAGAGCCAACCATAAAATGTCAGAGATTGAGGTTGTTCATAACTGATAGTAACTCTTCAATGTTTTAGGCAGCAGTTTTGTTTACCAGGATGCCTTTTAAAATGAATATATTGTTTTTTAAATTTTTTTTGCATATGCATAGGTTACCTTCAGAGACACAGTGAGCTTCCTTATGTTGCGAGGGCAGCTGCTGCTAAAGCTATTTTTTAAAAATCTGCACAGCCAATCTGAAGCTCTTCCCCACTCACTTTCTAAAAACAGTTGGCAGGTACCAGGAAAGCTGTTGGAGAGTGCCATGATACCCATGGGAGTCACATTGGAGACCCCAATCCACAGTGGCTCTTTTTTACTTGGATGGTTGGTTGTATTATATGCCATAGTAGTAGATGTAACAGTTTATGCTGTACTACTGGATATCAAACAGATGAAGGTGACATGGGTGCTGCTTAATTCTTACTATCTTACTATCTTATAAAAATCTTATAAAAATGTAAGACAAACATACTGAAACAACATTTTGTTTTTTAAAGGAGCCAAGAAAGAATTGGGAGAGGAGGAGGCACGGTATAGCCTGATCTTGTTGGATTTCAGAGGCTAAGCAGGGCCAGTACTTGGATGGGAAACCACCAAGGAAGACTCTGCAGAATAAGGCAATGACAATGGCAAAACCACCTCTGCTTCTCACTCGCCTTGAAAGCCTCCTTGCTGGGGCCACCATAAGTCAAGTGCAACTTGAGTGCACTTTACACACACACAAAAGAAATTTGAGCAGGTCGCCACATCCTTTAAACAGGCACGCTTACAGACAACTGCAAAGAAGTGAAAGCTAAAATCATTTCACCCAACTGCATAAGATTACAAGAAAATGAATGTGGATGAGTCACGGGATTTGCAAAAAGATACAGTGGGAAAATGTGGAGAATGGTAGAAGCAGGTGGGAAGAGGGAAGCATCCTCCTAGGCCCACTGACTTCAATACATTTAGAGGTGTGTAACCTTGTTTAGGGTTTCACTGTAAATCGAGTCTAGCACATTGTAAACTTGCAGCACCAAATTAGAATATTCACTACATTTTTACATGCTGTTTTTCTTTATAATTACAGTTACAGAAATTTTCCTGTAGTTGAACCAAGCTGGTCAATGCTTCACACTCCACGCTTGTACCTGTGTAATTTTTTAGGAACAGTTTATAAAAACTCATCAAGAGAGACCCTAATGGAAGTGCTGAGGCAAAATGAGCTTAATAAGGTCTGTTGGATTTCCACCAGAGAAGAGTAAGTAGTATAGTTTGTAACAAAAAAGTCTACTGTTGAAAATATTTTTATTTACAAAGTTTATACACAGCTTTACCAGTAGTTAGCAGAACCCTGGGTGGCTTACACTAATGATAATTAAACTGATCAATTAAAAACACAACAATATAAACAAACAGCAACACCAAAGTCAATTTTAACATTGCACTGATTTCAAAATAACCAAAAAGAAGTAAAAACAGATCCAATAAAAATCTTGCCTGTTCACAATAATAGGGAAGAGACTTTTTCTCATGCATACTTTTCTTGTCTCCATGAAAATGAGCATGAAGAGAGGGGCCCCAGTAAAAGC
Source organism: Eublepharis macularius (assembly GCF_028583425.1). Lineage (NCBI taxonomy): Eukaryota > Metazoa > Chordata > Lepidosauria > Squamata > Eublepharidae > Eublepharis > Eublepharis macularius. The sequence goes on from NC_072798.1 coordinate 8,181,593, forward strand.
TGAATGATCATAGCCAGGTATGGGATAGATGTAGTCTTTCAAGTAGGAATTGTAAGAGTTGATACTGGCACTTGGAATTGTGTCCAGAAACAAATTGTAAGCCAGTGAAGCCGATGCAATACTGAGGTTGTATGTACTGTATATTGTATCTTCTTTGTGGCCTGGATCAACATTATGATTATCTACCTATTTATGTTTATTGTGAATCAGTAAGAAGTGTGAGTAGAGATGGGCACGAACCGAAATACGAACCAAAGTTCAGCATGAACTATGCTGGTTCATGGTTCACGAATCGGCGGTTTGTCAAAACCCCTTTCTGACAAACCGCCACGAACTTTAGGGCAGTTTGTTTGGTTCATTTTTCAGTTTGTCACTACAGACAACTTGGTGCCGATCAATTTCCTAGGCAACAGGGGATGGGCTTTCTGCAAACCTTCTGCTGACCCAGAAATGACCTCCTGCTGACCCGGAAGTGGTGAATTGCTGACCCAGAAGTGACGTTTTCATGAACCAAACGAACCGGTTCACGAAAGTTGGTGGTTCGTGAAATGTGACAAACCATGAACCGCATGGTTGTTGTTTTTTTTCCTGGTTCGTGCCCATCTCTAAGTGTGAGTACACAAACAATGGAAAAATAATTGAGGATGAGAGCAGTGCTTTTCATAGCATGTTTTTAGACACTGGCACCTTAGCATATTCTGCGAGCACTCTAATACCCAGATGAAGCTTTCAGCATTGCTCTTACCTTCAGGGGCACTTTACCAGATTCAGCCAATATTAGAACCTATAGAGAGTCTCTTTTGGACAACAAAACTCTGTATGGGAGTTTCCTAGTGACTCTCCAGGGCCGTTTCCAGTTGGCTTACCTGCCTCCGGAACGTTGCGCCATCTTGCGGGGAAAACGCGAAATATTGCGTTTTCTCGTGCAAGTTTTGCGCGACGTCACACGACGTCGCACAAAACTCGCGTGAGAAAACGCAATATTTCACGTTTTCCCCGCAAGGTGGTGCAACGTTCCGGAGGCAGGTAAGCCGTCTGGAAACGGCCCTGGGTTGGGTTGATCATACATCTTTAAATGTCATACACTGAGAAGAATATTCAGCCTACAAATGCATATACGTTTAACCTGTTTCACTTATGTCTAACATTATCCTGTGTCTATTATCGTTAAGACTGAGCTCCAACTGAGTGCTGTAAAAATTATTTATTGTTTTACGCTAGAGAACGGAGTCCATTTCGGTACTTTTCTCTATTCGCCTGTAGCAGATGCTTTTCTAAGCCCTTTTTTTTAACCTTGATGGGATTAGACAGTGACCTTGTGAAAAGGTTTTCTTGCTGCTTGTAATTCCCTTTTAGAAAACCCTACAGGCATCCCATCTGCCTCTGTACTTTCTTCAGGAAATAACTTGGCCTATTTCACGGATTGTGCTCTTGAATCTCTTATTTTAAACAAAATCAAATTTTTAAAAATTACAGAAATTAATCATAAAGTGATTAACAGCAGAAGAAAAGTGGCTTGAAGGGCAATTATTACTATAGAAAGTATGTGGCTGCTGGTAGTATCTGCAAAGAAATTATTTTCTTGGCAAGTAAAGTTTGAAATGGTAAATATAAACTTTGTTTTTGCATCCTAAAAATGCTAAATGGTGCTTAATTTAAAAAGTGGTGACCTAAATAATGAGATAACGTAGGCCTGTATTTTTTCCAACTTTTCTAAAAGTAGTTACAATGACTTTCTGCTTTCGTTTTAGATCATCCCCTGAAAAGTAAAAGTTGAAAATGTGTTAAGCAGAGAATGTTCTGTAAGCAATTAGAAATTCTGTTCCAAAAATCTCCAACTCCAAAAATCATATAATAAAAAGATGATGATAATACTATGATTTAGAAGATAGCTTCTCAGAACTAGTTTCAGGAAATAAAAAGATAAAGTATAAAATCAAATCTAAAAACTACCATAGTCCATTCTAATATATAGGCAGCAACCAACATAGTTAAATATCAGAGTTTTTCAGAATTGAATGAGTGAGTCTGTAAAGTCACCTTAGAAGCAATCAAGAAATAGTTCCTGAGGAACCAAAGGCACTTAATTTCATAACCAAAGGGTTGTAATGGAAAAGGCCCATTCATAGGTGACCGCCAGTGGCCACCATTCTAGTACAGAGCAACAACAAATTATATGGGATAAAATTCAGCAAGCGAATGGAACATGCGGTAGAAGAACTTTCACAGATATCTTGAGCCAAGAACAAAAATCAAATACGCGCACAGTTTGACATCATGTGCATTCAGACTGAATGAAATCTCTTTGTCTTGTAGCGTGCTCTTCTGTAAATATTGGGAAATATGAGATATTCATTACAGAAATTCAAAGCAGTGTTAGTCTTATGTTTGAATCCTGAGAGTAATATGGATCTTTTGCTGTATTAATCATTTGCCTTTGAAGAAAAGTACATTTTAAGTCCTGTCTTCTGTTTCTAGGTGGTGGCCACAAGAAACCAATGAAAGCCTTCGGAACTATCAAGACGCTTTGCTCCAGAGTGACCTCACGTTATGCCCTTTGGGTGTAAACACAGAATGTTACAGAATTTATGAGGCTTGTTCGTTTGGTTCTGTTCCTGTTGTAGAAGATGTAATGACCCCAGGCAATTGTGGAAATTCATCTATGTACTACAATGCTCCATTGCAATTATTAAAGACCATGGGAGCTCCCTTTATCTTTATTAAAAACTGGAGAGAGCTTTCTGCTCTTTTAGAAAAAGAGCAACGCATGACTTTGCAACAAAAGATTCAAAGAAGAAAAAAGCTCATGGAATGGTATCGGTATTTCAAAGAACAAATGAGACAAAAATTTATTAGTACATTGGAAAGTTCATTTTTACCTAAAGATAAAGGCGGTTAGTTATAATTTTTATGACTTTTCAGTGAGTTTGTGCCAGCTTAAAGAAACAATACAGGTAATTAGAAAACAGTTTCTTCTCAGCAGTTTATCTAACTGCAGGGATGCTCTGTCAATGGAGACCCGGGCCCAGCGGGACATATTATTGTTCCACCGGGCCTGTAAGACAGAGCTGTTCCACCAGGCGTTCGGTGGTTGAAGGGGGCGCTGCCATGTCAGCCTCCCACCTTTGGGGTGGGGGGGTCCTCCCCACCATTGCACTTGGTTAATTTATTTCATTATTGTTTTGTATATTGATTTTAGTATTTTTTTTTGTTTTTATCGATTTTAAACTGTTCACCGCCCAGAGCCCCTGGGATGGGCGGTATATAAATTGAAATATAAATAAAAATAAAAAATAAAATAAGTGTGAAAACATCGGTGACTGAATTGCTGGAATGCTGTGAGAGTGCCAGCTTCCTCTGCCCCATTGTGAAACACCTGTTTATGGATACACTTTTGGGAAATACTACCTTTTCCTGTATTTTTTATTTACTATTTTGTGGTGGAGAGGGATATTTTGCCCTATAAATCTAGTACCATTTAAATAGCAGTTAATGATGGTGTTTATCCCATGCTAAAAACAAGGTCAAACACAATAATCATAAACTGAATTAAGGCAATTTTAGAAGGTCAGGTACTGCTGCTGAGGAATACTTAAGTGTAACTTAAATTTCTTCCATGAGATTTCAGTACCTGAGGCAAATGATGGAACAGTTGAATTGTTTTTCTTAGTAAGGAAGTATTTCCGTATACCTTTCAGTATTTCAAGTATATCCTGAGATATCTGGGTGTTACATCTCTAAAACTGCATATTTATTTGGAGAAGTAAGGTTTGAAAGGTCACTTACTGCCTCAGTCCATGAGATGAGATCATCCAAACAAAGTTGTTTGGCTGATTTAGTTGGAGAGCAGGGGTCTGAGAGCACTCTTTGAAGTTTTTTCCTCCCCAAGGGAGTTTACCACTTCAGGCCTCATTCAAGGGAGGGGGGGTATAAAAATCTAATAAATGAATAAAATAGGGACGATAATAGAAAACTAGAGGAGAAGATGTTGTACTAATTAAGCCAATGGTTCATATTTGGGGATAAGACCTATATTTATTGACACAACTCTCAAACACATATTTAATGCTTTCAGTCTCACAGAACTTGACAGAACTTGTCACCATTCTTGAGTGGACCTACAGTGATAATTGAAATGAACCTTGCCAGGAAATACTGAACAAGGAAAAGTATCAGCAGCCACTTGACAAAGCGGTTGGATGATTGCGTACATCAGGCAAAAGAGAAGATGGGAGTTTACACTCTTTCTTCGGATTCCAAGGACGTCTTTCTGAGCAGAGCTGTAAAACTTCTTCTCAGGAACTTCAGGCCAGCTGTGCTTATCAAATCTCGGTTCTCAGGGTAGAGTAAATAGTGTAACCACAGCAAAGACAGGATCCGTTTTAGACCTCCATCTTGGTTCCGGGATCAGTTTATCTTTGCATGTCACATTACTCAACAAAAGGCAGCCATGAGTAGGTTCACCTAAGTTCTTCATTCTAATGTGAAGCTTAAAGATGCCTCCAGTATCATCAGATCATTAAGGCATCCTAGTAATTAGAATGCTTCTAGCTAAATTAAAGGTCCGGTCACAATAATATTTCCCGAAGAAAAATCTCCTCACTTCATATCGTACTACTATTTGGAATTGCTTATGCAGGAAACTCTGCATATGTGAGTACTGCTGTACTTTATACTATTTAGGTTCCAAGCCATAGTGGATTTCTGAGAATCTGTCTACACAAGACACCTCGGAGCATGTTCATCAAGTGCTGGGAGACGCAATGTTAGCCGGGAAGCACAGTTTTTGAATGACAGTGGAGATCAGTCCTCAGAGGGGTTGTTAATTTTATCTGCCTCCTCGAAGATGGTCAATTTCACCTCTCCAGCCTAAAACTCTGTGGGATTGCAACCAGAGGGCAGTGAGGAATGGAAATGGACTGGAGTCGCCTTCTGCAGCTGACAGAACTACCAGAGAGAAAACTCTCGGGAGAAATCAACCACAACCTTGTAACTTATCACAATTATTTCAAAAGTGCAATGTGCTATAATCATACATCAAATTCATATCCAACAAATTTATATCCATATACAATCATTCATATACATATACAAGAATAACCCAATCAAGAAGAGTAATAAAGTCCAAAGAGAATCTCCTTCAGTATATAACTTCTTTTGCCTTCTTGTAAACGCTCATATGCATGTATAGAAGTAACCCAACCGGAAGCGGCAATAAAGGCCAGAGAAAGATCTTGTTCAATAATGTATCTTCTTTCCCCTTTTTCTTATCCTTTAAACGGCAGAAAATGGAACGGATGGAATACAGTTCCACGCCCTATCTGGGGCCGGCTCAAAAACTCAGATTTCGTGCCTCCACTTCCTCAGGAAAATCAAAAAGAGTCCGGCAGTAGCACCTTTAAGACTAACCAATTTTATTGTAGCATAAGCTTTCGAGAATCAAGTTCTCTTCGTCAGATGCATGATACAGAGACTGATCTCTGTATTTGACCAGTCTCTGTACCAAGCATCTGACGAAGAGAACTTGATTCTCGAAAGCTTATGCTACAATAAAATTGGTTAGCCTTAAAGGTGCTACTGGACTCTTTTTGATTTTGCTACCACAGACTAACACGGCTAACTCCTCTGCATCTATGACCATGGAAAGCACCACTTCCTCAGGGGCATCATTTTCCGCTTTGATTCTTATAAAGTGCTCCTTTCCTCCATCACCCGGACTGTCAGCGGCTGTGCATTCACTTGGGTAGAGGGGCGTTACAGTCCTCCTGACACAGGTCAGCACACATGAGAGCTCAGCACCAGCAATCGGTTGCGGAGAAAGGAGAAACATCGCCAGAGGAGACGCGAGGCAGCTGTTGCAGGTATGATGTATGTTGTGTGCTGCGCTGAGTTGGCCGAGCAAGGCCTCTAAGGTATTTACTGTATTGATTGTAATGCACTATACTGTGTGGAGCTTAAGGTTCAGTCAAGGCTCCCAATGCCTGTGTTCTCATTGGTCCATAATCCCTGCAATATCACTGGTTACGTTCTCAAGGCAGCAGCCAATCGGTCCTCTATAATAAAGACCAATCAGTGGCCTGCCTACTTCATACATTGTATATAGTTTATGCAAATGATGGTATTGTAAAGTATGTGTTCTCATTGGCTATCAGTTATTCTTGGGGTGGAGCTGCTGTATATATATTGAGGGTTTCTGTTCACTCTGTCTATGTGTTCTGTGTTTCTGCGGAATGAAGAGCGGTTGAACTACATGGTGTCTGGACCCACTATTTTACAATGTATAAAATTATGGCTTCAACAGCGTGGCTTCAACACCCTTAGACGCTGACCTGCTGCCGCTGTACTGGACTTACTTCTCTGGCCTGCTTAGACAACTCTGTACAATGTGTGGACTCTGTTTATTAAACTCCGGCATCCTGCCTCTGATAACCGGCCCCTGTTAACTGCCTGAGTTAACTCTGCGTGTGCCGGCCCCTGCCTGAAGCAGAACAGTGGTGCTGACGTAGCCGCAGAGCATCATCACGTCACTGCAGCGCACTGACTGGTCAATCAAATCTCCCTGACTTGCTAGGCCTGAGGGCATAAAAATGGAGTAAAGGGGTTTGCTGTCACTGCTATTGGCATTCTTTTGTTCCTTCTGGTCTTGCTTTGGTTATGGGTGGGATTACAAATTGATCTGAAGATGCCTTGGAGTTTGAACCTGAACACTGACTAAGAATGCTGTGTGATACCTGCAAGTTACCATCATGGGTTGAATTGGCCAAGTCTCTGTCAGTAAGTATAGTCTATTCGCTAGCTTTGTTTTATCAATTCTTTGTTGCTCACTTTATGCACAATTTTAATAAAGTAAAATATTCTTCATAACGGTGTGCTTTTTAAGGGTTGCCAGTTCCCCTTACCTGTAAACCAGGGGGGGGGTGCCTGGTGGGGTGCTTTGTGTACCCAGTTTACCTGAAATAGAACTGGTAAGCAGGTGGGACAGACTTTGGAATTCCCTTCCTCAAGGAAACTCCTTATTAGGAAACTCCCCCCCCCCCCGCAACGTCGACTTACACAATATGCAAGTGTGGATGTCTACAGGAATGTTTGCCTGGGCATGTCTTGATCATGTCTTAGATGTCACCGTGTCTGTTCTATTTACTTGCTTTGGTGTACAGCCGTTTTTTAATATTGATTTTCTTGGATTACTGTATGCATTTTAAACATTATTTTATTGCTTCTTGATACTTAGTATTTGTAATTGCTTTCAGGAGTTGGTAGCATTAATTACTGGTTTAATAGTGGTTGTTTTGTTTTCATTACATCCATAGTCTGACAGAAAAGCAGCACTATTTTTAAAATAAATATTATGATGCCTATACATTGACCTGGGGGCTATCTATACTGGAACGCTGCCTCACTTTCACCTTATTCTATTGAACTTTATACACATTTTATCTGCAGCACTAAAAAAAGGAACTGGGAATCACCCTCAGTGTAAGTTTGTCAAAATTAAATACTAATTTATATCTCTCATTCAGGACACGGGATACTTTAGTGGCTTCCATCACTGCAATACACTGCTTTTTAAATAATGTTTTAATGTAGATGTATTTTTATTATATTTTAATATGTTGTTATCTGCCCTGAGCCCGCCTGTGGGGAGGGTGGAATAGAAATTTTAAAATAAAATATACACAGGCAGGGAATTTCAACTTTATGGCCTGCGACTACCTCTCCATCAGGGGTATGTAATGCTTCATTCTCCCACTATAAAAGTGCTATAAGAACCCCGATCAGAATGTTTATTATTTATTTAGTACATTTCTATCCCAGTCTTCCTCCAAGGAGCTCAGTATTGGATAAAATTTTAAAACAATTTCAAAATTTTGGTTTTTTTAAAAGGCCAGTGTAGGAGTACTAAGAGATAAAAACATTATGAGAACAATAAAAATGACATACATTAGATCCATGAAAGCAGATTTGGAGATATTATTTAAAACAGTCTTAGCAGCATTCTTTGTGAAAAACTTCCCCAGCATTCTATAAATTAGTAACACATTTCAAAAAGCAGCAACATTAAAAAAATCGTGCATAGCCGTATCATAGCATAATAAAATTAGAACAGTGACACCATAAGTAGTTAAGGACATATATAATACTCTTTAAAATAGGAGCAAGAAAGGGTGTCAATAAATTTCGCAACAGCAGTAAAGCAAATGGGGGTGGATTCTGCTTTATTCTTTATTACAAACTGTCAATTTGCTACAAGTTACTAAGGCCCATGCAGGAATCGCTAATAATTATTGTTTGCATAGCTGCCAGGCTACACTGAACTAAGTACAGGAAGCAATAGCGTTTTTGCTATTTGTAAGCCAAACTGCCTTTATCCTATATAAAGAAACCAAATCTAAATGCTGTACTCGGGAAAAAAATATTGCACCATAAAGGGTTATTGACTGACAGTTACAGGTTAACCATCTAGTTTTACTCTAGTTTATGACCTAAGAGAGCAACAATAATGCTGAAGGACCTGTTTTGTCAGGTTTATTGTAGTGGTATCACATTGTGGGAGAGAAAATGCAGAAGGGAATAATGTTGTTCAGCTGTGGCAAAATATACAGTAACAGAGTTATAAATCTCCATTTCTATACCTTGGCAGAATAGTTCTGTAGATGGAAATGGACCCTGAGAAACATACATAAACTTCCATTCACACAATGGGCTTTCCTGTCTTCTTCTTTCCCACTATTGAAGCAACTCCCACGGGTCAATAATCTCTGGAATTCTGACATGCAGGGCTTTTTTTCAGCTGGAACGCGGTGGAATGGAGTTCCAGCACCTCTTGAAAATAGTAGCACGGCCGGTAGCCCCACCCCCTGATCTCCAGACAGAGGGGAGCTAAGATTGCCACTGGTGGAGGGGGCGGGGCCACCGGCCATGTAACCATTTTCGTCGAGGGTGATTTAAACTTTAAAAAACTCCCCTCTTGTTCCAGCTGACCCAAAGTAACATCATTGTGTGGTCCTGGGAGCGTGCACACACTTTGCGCATGTGGTGCCAGTGGTAACACCTCCCACCAGAAGTTGCGCCCAGTGCTGGCAACCCACTGAGTTCCACCACCTCTTTTCCTAGAAAAAAAGCCCTGGTGAGAGGTTACATGAAACGTTGCAAGTGGGTGTGGGGGAGTAATGAGCAGAATCCAGGCACATTCCCCGCTTGCGTGAACCGAAGTATCTCACTCAAGAACTGGATTCAATGGATATTGTACAGTTGCGATCATTCACCCACTGGATTTCCAACATGTGGACTCTACCAAGTACTCCTGCAGATACAAGCTATGAACTACCTCTACATTTTTGTTGTTAAGACAGCCATCTCATGTCCTTCTAAACGTTGGGGAGTGTTTTGTTTACTCACCAGTGTCATTTGGATTTTGGTGCAAATGCAGAAATGTAGTAATTTCGCTTTATCAGTTGGTTTACCAAGTGGTTAAATGCTCACCATGTAAGTCGCCACGTAAGTGGTAAATGAACTGGATTCAACCTTTATGTTAAGCTTATATAGGTATGTAGTAGAAGTCCTCTCTTCGCTAAGGTTTTAGACTCTGGATGCCATATACCACTGAAAGTATTACACTGTATCTTTGATTCACATAAATGAGAAATGTTGCCTCATTCAGAGCTGTATTAAAATGCTGTGGCACTTCAGAATAAAATGCAGCTTAGAAACCTGCCAACTTCGAGCTCTTTATCCTAATGACATCAGATGCAGTATTTCAGAATTCCCCAAAACGGCACCCCTGGGTGCTGTGGTGCTAGGGTTGCAAGGTCCCCCTACCCCCAGGCAAGAGGTTGGAGGCCTGACACCTACCGTCTGATGCCCCTCGCGTGCGCACTCCCAGCCTGCACAATGACATCACTTCTGGGAAGTGACATCTTTGCACAGGCAACATGCCGCCCCAGGAGTGCTCCTGTGCTCCACAGGGGACCAAATCAGCCCAATCGGGCCACTGCGGAATGCGCCCTGCTGTTACACAAAAGTGTTTTCCCCTTGCCCCTCCAATCCGCTGAGCAAAGAGGAGATGAGACAGATAAGGGCTGTTGTGAAAAAAAGTATATTTGCAAATATAAGGTACAGGCTACAAGATGAGCTCAGAATGTACCCCAGAACAAAGGAGCAAATGTTACTTTTAAGGGCTTGTGACATCATTTTGGAGAAACGAAAGTCACATTCAGAATAAGGCACCTGATCTCTTTTACACCTTTAGATTGGACTATTGTCCACCTTTCAGTCTCGCGACAACATCATTTGCCATCCTATTCTTGGTCTCCATAGCAGCATCTTCCTTCATTCCACAATTGGTTACTTTTCTACACAAACTCTCTTCTCCAAAGGGGGAAGGGGGTGGAAATTATAATTCTCCCTTTGTTTCTGGCTTTGCCCTTTTCAGATGCCCTCAGGAATGTTCAGTTATCTATCTTTCCATGTACAGCTAGGGAGAAGAAGGGGAGGTGGCTAAAAGCAAAGACCAGTTACTTTAAAACATAAAGAATCCATCTTATGCTTCTTGCTAGCTTAATATTATTGCTATATGATTAATCCATAGTCTTTACTAATATTTGCTAATCCCACACTGCCACCCAGGAGCAAGCCCTGGGAGGCACATCACACACACACACACACCCCACTGACCAGGTAACGAGGGTGGAAGGTGGGAGTAGGGGATCCGCTGCCCCCAGCAGGGGACTGGAAACCCTACATGGCACCTACCAGACTTTTCAGAAAATGGGAAGGGCCATTGTAAGGCACCCCTTATTATTGGCTGCCCTCGTTCAAAGGAAAGGGGTTTTCCACAAAAAACAAGCAGCAGCAGCAGCCACCGCCAGAGGAAAATCGAGAGGACTGGCTTTCCTTCATTTTGTTTTACTCTCCGATATCTCTCTACTCCCTTGGGCTTTCCTTCCTTTCTATTTCTCCTTATCCCTCTCTCTGGCTTTCCTTCATTTCTTTTTATTTCCTTCTGAAATTCGTTTGCAAAGTGAGGAGCGAGGTATTTAATTCCTTGGCAACTCTACCCAAATGGTAGAAGCCATTTGAGTAGAGTTGCCAACCTCCATGTGGTAAACCTGTCAGGGTCTGTTTGTATGTTGCCTGACAGAACTAACACCATGCTTAATTCTTTAGTTGTTTAGTATTCTTTTCCCTCTAGGCCCCACCTGCGAGGAGCCGTTTCCATGGGAGAAGACACTGTCTTATCTTTTCTACAAGCCGAGTCGACCTTGACTAGTGTTCCCACAGAGAACTCTCCTGCTATGTGAACTCTGGGAGGAGGCTGGGCTCTGAAAGTGTGAAATGTAACAACTTCTAATCTGTACCTCATTCCTAACAAAGCTTGTGTTCAGCTAGGACTGTCTTGGTTCTAGAGTGTGGACCTCTGGGCTTGAATGCTGTCTTTCTAATAAACCTTTTGAAATCAAGAGACTTTGGCTTCTTGCAGAAGGGAAGAAGGCAGACTCTGGCTAACTGGGATGCCACAGCCTGACAAAACCAACAGTGGAAACCACACTGGAGGGTCCAAATAAATAATTACAACAATAAAGTAAATATATGTTTCAGGTGGCTGAGAAGGTATCAAAGCCCATGTCTAGCATGGACTCCTGAAACAGACGACAGGACTTTATGAATAGCGTTGTGTACACCAGCAAAAATTATTAGCCTTGTGTGAACTAGCAAATATTATGCTGCATTCTCTTAAGGCCTAAACCCCATTGATGAGACTTTTATACATCAGAGAGGGGGGTTTGAGCTGTTAAAAATATTTAATTTTGGAGCTGTTGCTACTATAGCTGTGTAAGAATTGTTTTTGTGAAAATTACTAATATATGTATTATTCACTGTATGGAATATAAATTATCGTTCTGTATTTTGGATTAGATTGTTTAATATTTATATTAAGGTTAAAGCTTTGTCATTTGATGAAGGTCACACCATTTTAACAAAATTGTACTGAATGATGAATGTGTCATGATTACCTTCACATTTCCCAGCATATATGCAATTAAGTACATTTGCAGTTATGGTATTGCATCCTACAAAGGCATGCAATTAAAGATAGGTTTTTACACTCTGTTTGTGTACATAGTTCAGGATACCACGTTGTCCTTCAAACACCATATTCGTCTCAGAAACACCTATCGAGTCAGTAGTTTATTAAGCAGCAGCAGTGTGTGGTGCTTGTTAATCAACATTCATGAAATCTCTGAGTGCAGTTCATGGCTCACACCCATTGGCGTTTTTTCTTGACTCAGTTTGAAACTGGGTGAGGACTATGTTTGCATTGCTGTCGTGTTTATAAAAAAATACTTCTCCCATAGACGTAAGACAGATCAAATGTTTACTTGTTCTTAAGGCTCGATTGAAAAATAAAGTTGTCCTTAAGCAAAGATGATAAGATACATATCATCAGGGCTTTTTTTCTAGGAAAAGAGATAGTGGAACTCAGTGGTGGAACTCAGGACTGCACAATGACGTCACGTTGGGTCAGCTGGAACAAGGGGGGAGTTTTTTAAAGTTTAAATCGCCCTCGGCGAAAATGGCCACATGGCCAGTGGCCCCGCCCCCTGATCTCCAGACAGAGGGGAGTTTAGATTGCCCTCCGCACCATGCGGTGCACCATGCGGTGTGGAGGGCAATCTAAACTCCCTTCTGTCTGGAGATCAGGGGGCGGCACCACCAGTCACATGACCATTTTCTAGAGGTGCCAGAACTCTATTCCACCACGTTCCAGCTGAAAAAAAGCCCCGCATACGATCAGAAAAGTGCTTTGACAAATTGTTAGAACCTTGTCAACTGGCATAACGTTCTTGAGAAATCACTTTGTTCTTCAATGGAAAATGTCTTTAAACAAGACCTAAAGAGTCAAGCTCTACGGATTTCTCATCATTGGAAATCGCTGCTGATTCAAGTATGTAGTCACAACACAACCTCTTATCTTGCTCCATTTCTTACTTTCAGATTGCTTTACAGCTGTATTGCACTTTTAGACAAGCAGAGAATTTGCAGATCTACAATGGCCGTCGTCACACGGGCTTTTATTTAGCGCTAAAATGGCGCTATTTCCCGGCAAACACCCACCTTATTCCAACACTGTAGTGATTTTCTCTCTTCTGCTTTGTGCTTGATAGTCGCGCTATTTTGTGCCTCAGTGTGAATGCCTCACATCGATGTATTTCGCCTCGCAACGTCCTATGCCCTCCCTTCAATCCCAGAATCCATTTCTTCCTGCGACTCCCCTTTTTTATTTTATTATGTCCTTATAACGCCATAACGACATAACACAGTGCAAACTTTCTGCTGAAGTAAAAATGACTCAATCGCCATGGCAGAGTCGTCAGCATTGGGGATCACGTCAGACAGGGAGTTTTCTGTGGGCAAAGGGCTATTTATATAATTTCAAAGTTGGAAAAACAAAAGGGTCATAATGTTTTGCTCTAACGGAATGTTTATATGCTGTTATTCCGTTATAGCGGAATTAAACGCCAGAATAATAAAAAAGGGGGGGGGAGCTGCTTCTGCGCAGTTAGAGAGAACAGAACAGAGTGCTTCGGTGTGGACAGCTGGTGGCGCGAAGAGCCGTTAGGTGACCCAAAGAAACGTTACTGTGCCGATAACAGGTAAGACGCTATATGCTGTAAATTTAACGGAAGAGATGCCCGTGTGACGATGGCCAATCTGTGCTATAAATAATCTACAACTTGTGCTTGAACTTGCATATATCATTGTGGCTGCAGTTGCTGTATCCACTGCAGCAGAGAATTTTCTGTTAATGTTTGAATGGCTATTATGGTGAAGGTAACTTTGCTACACTATCATACAAGTCTTCATTGTTGACATTCGTCAAATCCTTAAGACATAATTGTACCCCGTTTACTTGAAAAAGGACTAGGGGTTTTTTTGGGTGGGGAGGTTGGATTGTTGTCATAAAAATGGTGAGTGGGTCATCTTAAATTTGCAAGGGCTATAAACTTCCCTTGGGGGGAAGTTGACATCCAGGGCTCTCTTCTCTTTGGTTAAATACAGTATGTATGTATAAATAAACGCCTATGTTTTTATTTTGGATTGCTTTCAAGGGATGGACTAAGGGCCAAGCTAGAAGTGACGAGGGAAGATTATATGTGATCGAGTGGAGTGTGAGTGGAGCACAAGTGAACAGGGAGGAATACACCTGAGTCTGTTCACTTGCCATTCAAGTGTAACTCGTCACTTCTAGCTTGGCCCTAACTGAAGTGGAAGTCTTTACTGAACTTGAAAAAACATGTTTTAGACCCATTTATTCAGATCTCTTTATCTGTGTCATTCTTTGTACAAATAGATGTGGCCAATATGACTTCCCAGTTTGGCACGCTGTAATTGGATAAGACCACTTGGGATGTGAGATGACTGTCTTCTCCCACAATATTGTAACACTTTTTAAGCCCTTATTTATGAGAGCTACTGCTCAGTTTTGTTCATTTCTGGGGCTGTTAAGCAGGATGCCATGTGAGCGGGAAGCAGAAATAATGGCGGGCTACTGCTGCTTACATAAAAAAAATTGAAAAGACCAGGCAATCGGATCAGACTAATGATGTATCTTGTCAAGCATCCTGTTTCCATCAGTGGTCAAACACATGCAGTGCTTTAAGGAAAAATCCCTCCCCTACCACCCACCCACCCCTCAGCAATTGATATTCAGAAGCACACTTCCTCTGAACTTGGATGCTCTATTTAGCTGGTACAGCTAATTAACAGGCTATCCTCCACAAATTGGTCCAAGCTCCCTTTAAATAGTCCAACATGAGGGTTAGCTCATCAGACTGCTGACATTTCAGAAAGAGTAAGCCCTGGTAACCAGCTCTTCAATAATATTTCAATTGGGATAAGGCTAACTAATAATTAAAAGGTAGAAGCAGTCCCCTGTGGAAGCAGAGTCATTACTGACCCAGGGGGGATGTCGCATCACGACGTTTTCTTGGCAGACTTTTTACGGGGTGGTTTGCCATTGCCTTCCCCAGTCATCTACACTTTACTCCCAGGAAACTGGGTACTCATTTTACCAACTTCGGAAGGATGGAAGGCTGAGTCAACCTTGAGCCGGCTATGTGAACCCGGCTTCCGCCAGGATCGAACTCAGGTCGTGAGCAGAGCAGTACTGCAAGCTTACCACTCTGCACCATGGGGATCCTAATAACTAGGTAGTTTTAAAGTCTCCAAATACCCTTATTTTCATATTTTAAAACTTTTGTTTACACTGAGATGGCAAGAATGGATCTGTTCCCACCTCCATGAATAATATGGCAGAATTTGGGTGCATTGTGTTGTTCACTCCTTGACCTGGGAAAGTCTCTGTGGAATTGTCAGGAGATCTACTTCACATCAAGAGCTGCTCCCAGCACTTTGGGGGCATATAGATTGTCCATTAGGAGGCCTTTTGTACAGAGGAGCCCCGTGGGCAAGCTCTCAGAATTAGTTCCTTAATAAGAAAAGTTAGTATGTATAAAATACCATCCATTCCCAGCCATTAAAGTTGTTACAGGTATAAATGTAAACAAATTCAAGCTCTCCCCTCTTGATTCATTTAAAAAAAAATTTTTTGTAAAAACTGGAACCAGTTTTATTGACACCATATCACAAGGGTCAAGAAAGAAAATCAACCTTGATGTACACAGTTGTAAGTTACACATGTTAAAAGTTCAAGTTCTACTCATATGAACAACATTATTTCACTATTGCCGGATTTATTCTTTTTAAGTAGTTTCCTGAAAAGCTTGCAAACTGCCTGGAATCCAGAGCCCTGCATCTCCATGGGACAGCTACTGCCATATATGTTCCCACCTGGCATAGCTAAGAAGCAGAGGGGGGAATCTCTTGCATTCTGTAAGGCTGTATCACTGGAATGCAGTCCAACTATGTTAAATGGCATACGATACTTAATTCAGGATTTTAAAGTTTAGGTTTAATATACTAATGGTAACACAGCTGAATTCCATGTATCCCCAACAGCTCAAGAAGACGCCAAAGCATTCTATTCTCTGCTGCCAGGTACACAGAACTGATCATTTTAGCTCCCTGTCAGAAAAGTTCATATACAGGTAAGAGTTGCTCTCACTCTAGCAACATGATGTATAAGATAGCATTATTGTATCACATCCGTGTAAGGAAGCAAGTCCCAGACTACCAGCACTGGTGGCTACCACAACAGTGATGAACTGGTTAGGTTAACCCTAGCAACTCTAAAGGCACCAATTTTACTGATCTGAGCACCAATTTTACTAATCATTTTCTTTTTCTTGACAGTTTGTGCTTTCAATAACTACTATTACATTTATAGGGAACATAAACGTTATTCTAAAGAACACTCATATCTACTTTGTTTTCCATTCTTCTTGGGCCATGACTAATCTGTTTCACTACAGACTGTTCTGGACTTTGGCAGTTTAAAAGAAGCAAATAGTATTTGATCATTTGCATACTTCAAATACAACAACTCATAAGAAGATCAACCCACATTAAGAGACGCTCAGGTCATAAAATATGATTAATCAGAATGGCATCTGTACAACAAAAATGTAATCTAAAAATACAAATTGAGATATTCTTTAAAAAGAGTAAATATATTTACATGTAGTTTCACATTGCAATGATTGTAATATACTCGATGAGCAACATTGGCAGAATTTACATCACCTTTTTGCCATTCAAAAATATATTTTCTATTACTTTGACATTCACAGATGTCCTGGTTACAAAAAAAGGGTTATGTTTTCAAAACTTGGGCAAGCTGTAAAATCAGAATGTCAGAAAAAGCACCAAACCCTCAGGGTAAATGGCATTTGGAAAGATACAATGCAACAACATCACACACACACACATAGTAAAAAAGGAACTGGGAGACAATGTACAGTCTCTCTCCACTGCTTTTCAAAGGCACATTGCAACATGTCAAGGGATACGGAGAACAAGTCGTGACAGAAAAGGAAGGTAAGCAATTCAAAAAGTTGTCCGTTATATTGCAGGCCAACATGAAGTAAAGATGTTCGGAACAAAATTCCTGGACTCAGTGAAAAGTATAAAAGGCCCCACATATGCAATGCCAACATTCAGGCTTCGTATTAACATGGCACAAATGTGTGCAGTTGAAAAGTTTTAAAAAAAGAAGAAACAAAGGCTCTCTCTTCCATTAATGGTGATCCAAAGCAACTGTATCCCACCTTTAAGAAAACGTACATACTAAAACTTTCTTTTCCCTCCTCTCGTTATGACTTTCGACTATCATAGTCGGTGACCATTCTTTTGATGTGTGACAGCTTGCTCTTCAGCATCTTGCAGCGCTCCTTTCGGTTCTTATAGTCTGCTGACTACAGGAAAAAAAATGCAATGCAGAGTTACTATGGAGGAGGAAGAAATCATCTTCAGTACTAGGAATGCTAGGGTAAGAATTAGATCCAAGCTACAAGTGACGAATGACACTTGCCTGGCAAGTGAACAGACTCACGTGTATTCTTCCCGCAAGTGGAGGGCAAATGAACAGGGAGGAATACACGTGAGTCTGTTCACTTGCCAGGCAAGTGTCATTCGTCACTTGTAGCTTGGCTCTGAAAGGGATCTATAGCAGCATTTAGGCCCAACAAGCTCAAGCGACCCACATGACCAGAGCTTTGCTACCCTTTCCGTAACAGCTTCCACAGTTAAAGAAACAAGCCTCAATGTTTTTGTAAAAGCCATCTGTGCCTTTAGAATTTTGAGATTGCTGTGGCAAAATATACCAATGCAGAGCCTGATGCATACATGGACTATTTCAGCAAATGTGATGCCGTGTCAGCAGTACAATTGCTGAATAAAGACTAAGGTATTAAAAACAGAGGCTACCCTGCCTGCCTATGAATGCAAACAAGCTTTCAGATCTCAAATGTAATGGGAGAAAAAGCGAAACTTCAGAAGCAACGTTCTTCCTCAGACCTTTAAAAAAATGTGGTGGCTTGTAAAGACATTGATGGGATGAGACTGATGAGGAAAATAAGTATGTCCTTAGTGGAGTAACATTACTGAGGATGGACCTGTTAGATTAGCTGTCACATTACACAGCCCTGCCGTAGCACAATCTCTGTAGGTATTAAGAGCAGAATTTGTACCATACATCTAACATGCTGGAGACACTGACATTGCTATACTAAAGGGTAAGTAGGGGGAAAGACATTTTCCTGACTCTTGTTGTGCCTATGGAATAGCCAAGATCAGAGACTTCATTAGTTTCATTTGTTATATTCTCATCCATCCAAGGACAGTTTATCATAACCACCATAATAGGTTATAGCAGTTTGCACAAGGCAACCCATTAGGCTCAGCAGTTAAGCAGAAACTTGATGCCGTTACCCACATCTAGTATGGGGCTGCCCTTGAGCCTGACCCGGAGATTACAGCTGGCACAAAATGCAGCGGTGCGTGTTATTACAAGAATGCCAAAGAAGGCGCATATAACACCGTTCTTACGCGAGCTCCATTGGTTGCCAGTGGCGTACCGGATCAGATTGAAGGTTCTGGTACTGACCTATAAGGCCCTGTGAGGACTGGGACCAGAGTATCTACGGGACTGTCTCTCCCCATATATTCCCCAGAGGACACTCCGATCAGGGGACAAACAGCTGTTGGTGGTCCCTGGCCCCAAGGAGGTCCGCATAGCCTCGACTAGGGTCAGAGCCTTTTCGGTCCTGGCTCCCACCTGGTGGAACGCTCTGTCTGCTGAAATCAGGGCCGGGCAGGACCTATCTTTTTGCTGGGCCTGCGAGACAGAGTTTTTCCGCCAGGCATATGGCTGAGGCTGGGCCTCCGCCAGCCTGGAAAAAAGGGGTGTATAAATCTTAACCCTCCCTGTGAAGGCTGTCCACCATCCTGTTTTAAATGTGTTGTTTTTAATGAACATACATTTTTAATTTTATTTTTAATATGTTGTTATCCGCCCTGAGCCCGCTCGCGGGGAGGGCGGAATACAAATTTGAAATAAATAAATACTCTAGCCACTAATGCACCATACTGGCCCTCTAATACTGGCCTTAAATACTTAGGGAATTACATGTGCCACTAAAGTGGTACTGGACTAATTCTGCCCAAAAGTGTGAAGTACATTCCAACTGAAGGACTCCAAGACATTCCAAAAGGAATTAGCATCTTGGTTAGACACAATCCATTCTTTCTGAATGAATTCGTCAAGGTGGACCTGAGGTAAATGTTGTTAGATATTGGCCTACAAATCTCCTGTCTAGGGATTATCTCAAAATGCCTAGGGCAATTTTATCCCAATCATATTGTATATGCCTGTAAAAGGTTTATCATCACCTGATAAAGAATAGAAACTTTTAAAACGTTGGGAAGTCAAGACTATAATGTAATGGCGGGATACTGGAATAAGTAATTGCTGTAGTTCTAAAAAACAGAAACTATATAGGTTGGCGTACCACTGGCACAGAGGGAATACCTGTTCAAATGTACATTTCAAGCAAGCATTAAGCCAACTTACTGCTTTTATGTCCTTCAATCTGTTGTATTCTTCAGCAGCAGCCTGACAGAAAAAGGTTTACGTTAGACAGACACACACACTTGCCCAAATCTATTTTGAGGCTAAATTACGAAGACTGTAAAGAGCCACTGCCAGCTCTGGAGACAAGAAGAAGGGGTTATTTGATTAAAATTAAGCAGCAGAGCTGGAGAAACTGCCAGATTCTATACCTGATTGCTGACATGGGCAGAGTATCCGTCTACAGGGATCTGTAGGAAAAGTCCCCTACCCGCTAGCATAAAATTTACTAGCATAAGATTTGGAGATGCCATTACTAGAAGACCTGATGACTCCGTTTCCACACGGCTTACCTTTTGCCGGGATGCAGTGTGTTCTCGCGCAAAATCGCGCGATAACAGCATCTTCCTGGCGCGATTTTGCACGCGAAGACGCTGTATCCCAACAAAAGGTAAGCTGTGTGGAAACGGCCAATCATACATGGTAAGAAAGAGGATTGATATTTGGAGTTAGACGCCTAGAGCTTCCACAACAGAGGTCATCAACAGCAACAAATACTAATTTCTACATGGTTAACTCCCACTCAACCTTCTTATTGACTGCACTAGCTTAGTAAATTCCATCATTAATGATGTCACTTCCTTTATAATTGCAGGTTTGTTATATCAAAGTGCAGCACTCTTTCCTCATTAATACAGAACTTCTCACAACTATATAGCCTAAGAGAAGATTTTACAAACCAGAGCCGTTGAGAATGCTTTATTTCTAGTTGTTGTTTTCAGTGGCAACAACAAAAAGTATTATGAGGGCTCCTGATCCTCAATCCTTATTTTAAACTTTTGGACAGAAGCGTATACAAAAAGGATCACATCCATCATCGTAATTTTCCATCCTACAGCAATTCATTTTACATTTGCATAGAGCCGGTCCCCTCAATATATCAAGCTGTCATTCTACCCCAAGGCAGAATGTTTGTCTGTCCAATGATATTTATTTTTTTGTGCATCGGCAAATGTCCAAACCAGAGGTTTTCCTCTCACCACTGCTAAGAATTTTTTTTAAAGTGGAGACACGAGAGATGGAACCTTGGACTTTCTGTATGAAAAATGTGTGTTCCTCCCTCCTTCATATCAGATTGGAATTATGGATTCATAGCCCTTAATGGGTTCGTTGCAATTAATTATGGATTCATAGGTTTTCACTTGCTAAGTAATCAGTAAGACAAAGCTGAAAAATAAGTAGCCATTTATTTTCATTTACAGAAATTAAAGATCTTTTTTGCCAGGAGAAGCCTGGTTTTAAAAGTAGGTGATAGTTTTAAACATAGGCCGTTTCCACACGGCTTACCTTTGCTCACAGCAACCTGGAACATGGCGCAAAAAACACGGAAGATCACATTTTCTTGCATGAGATTTGTGCGACGTCATGCAAATCTCGCGAAAGAAAACGCGATCGTCAGCATTTTTTGCACGATGTTCCGGGTCGTTACGAGCAAAGGTAAGCCGTGTGGAAACGGCCAATGTCTTAGCTCTTTAAAACCAGCATTTAATACTGCCACACAGACATACCAATGGTCAGTATTTAGCACAATTTTTTCAATGAATTCCAAGATTCCTCGTACTTCCAATCAACAGAATTACCTTATATTCCTCACTGTCCTCACGGTAGTCATCCAATGCTCTATCAAGGCGAGAGAGTTCTTTACTGATCTCGTCAAGCTCTGCTTGCAAGCGTTTGTATTCTTGCAGCCCTGCGTCAAAGTCTCGTTTGTATGTTTGTCTTTGATGGTCTGATGATACAGCTGGATATTCCCTGGATAAAGAGTAATGCAAAATATCATTTTTGTATAAAGGAAATGAAAAATGATAGAACTTTGCTGATTTACAGAGAAATAATATATAATTCAATTGGGAGGTAAATTCATCGCTCAGTTTGTGCCATCGTTTAGGTATAAAATTTAGATGCAAACCTTTTGCTACCCAAACTATCCTATGTCTAGTGTTTATTTATGTCATTTATATCCCACTGTTCTCCCCAGAGGGGACCCAAAGCGCTTTACATCATTCTGTTGTGATGTTGTGAGCTAGCTTAGGCTGAGGATGTATGACTGGCCCAAGGTCGCTTCGTGAGCTTCCATGGTAGAGCGAGGATTAGAACCTGGGTCTCCCAAATCCTAGTCCAACCACTACACCACACTTTCTCTAGCCATAGGAGTCTTCTGTAAAGAAATGTGACTTTAACTTTTGTGCAACTATTTTTTCCATTTAAACATAAAGAGATCCTTTCTTAATAGAAAGGGGTCATTGGCTCCAACTCAAAGCATACAAAAATATGGAAAAATACGGTCAGAGTATTTTTAACTCTGGGAATACGGTTAGCACCCAAAATTGTCTCAGCAACATACTGTTCTGCTCTGTTCTCAGACTGCACTTTGTCTCAGCGTACAGCACCCACTGTATGCTTTTTAAGTGAATCTTATATTCTACATAATCTGATTTGATCAAATGGACTGCAGTTGTATTTCAGGCACACTGTTCTTTCTTAGTGTGGTTACATATTTGAAATACTAGTACAGATGATATTGTTTCAAATCTGTGAATAAGAAGATACTGGAAAGCCAGCTCAGCAATCTAATTACAGGTGTGCATGATGGTTGCAGTTTCTATATTGAGTAACTACTCTATATAGTTATGCATTATTATTTATGACACCTCAAAGAAATATTGAGAATGCTAGGCTTTTCCTTTAGGAAGACTGCCACTTCTAGAGGTTAAAATTAGCACTTTCCGTGTATGAATATAGCTATCCAAAACCACAAATACGTTATGCATTTCAAAGGCGCTTGCTTTTCTTAACTCATCTGAGTAGGGACTGCCAGTGTTTGTTTAATAAGCAATACCAGTTTTGTTTGTGTTGACTGACTGCAACAAGCTGTTGCAGCTCTCTTAACACACAACTGAGTTTCTCAGTCAGTTTCTATAATATGAAGAGTAGGATCTCAGTTCAGTGGCACGTTTGAGACCAAGATTTTCAGGATATAAACTTTCAAGTGTCAAAGCAGCTTTATTCTGTAGATTTTATTACGGACTGCTGATTTTATGACAAGTAACAATTATATTTATTTAAATACTAGGAACAGAGCCTGTTGTAAAAATACAATGGGCTCTAGCAGCGGGACCAAGATCCCGTCACGCCTACAGAGGCAGTGGGAAGGCCAGGTGGGGGGGGGAGGGCTCCCCATGCTGCACCTCAGTCCTTGGTGGCTCCATGGCCCTGCAGCTGCTGTGGAGGTGGCAGGAAGGCCGTGGGGGGCTCCCCTGCACTGCACCTCCCCGCCAGCTCTGCAGGCAGGCCTCTAAGGGGCCGCAGAGGTGACAGGGAGACACAGCACAGTTGCCCTTCCCTGCCAGCTCCACAATTCTCCTTTTATCCTTGCACAGGCACACCTCAGGGTCCTTAGTACGCCTGCGCCAGTATAAGAGGTGAGTCGTCAGGAGTCGGACTACGGCTCACCTTTTATGTTTAAGGATATTGTTGTATTCAATTCCTAGATTTGCTAGATATGCAATTAATGTATCTTTCCTATGTTACTGTATACTGACTTAGAGCGGGACCACAAGTGACGCCTGACACAGGTTGGACACTAGTCAGCTTCCCTCAAGTTTTGATGGGAAATGTAGGCATCCTGGTCTTGCAGCTTGGCTCTCTGACTGCTGTCCAATGGACTTTTTAACTGTCACTTATCCAACATTCCGCCAAGCTGCCTACATTTCCCATCAAAACTTGAGGGAAGCTGGCAAGTGTCCAACCTGCGTCAGGCGTCACTTGTGGTCCCGCTCTTAGATTCTGATCCTGGATTATAATAATAATAAACTGAAGCTGAAACTAACAAGTACCACTTCTTCCTCTTTTATCTCTCCTGTATTTTAAAACTGTCTTGCCAGTTTCAGGATTGATTTTATTACGCTACTGAGTGTTATTTTAGATTTTTTCAAATCTGTTTTATAGTTCTGTAGGGTTAGAGGTTACCACCCCATTTTGCTTCTTGTGCTTGAGGGAAGAGCCACCATTTTGAAGAATGCTGTCGTAGGGGGCAACCCACAGAGTTTTGATTTCTTGTTGTGAGCGTTTTTTTTTACGCAAGCAACATTAGAGAAAACAGATATAGACTTAACAATGCATTCACAGTCCCATCTTGGTTCAATTGGTTTATATTTGTATGTACTAACCTATATGAAAAAAAACTTGTAACTTTGGCTCAGTAGTCGTAACTGTGTTTCCCTTTCATCACCACAGCACTAGGTTCCAATTAACAAGTGGGAAAGGACGCTGTTCTGGATCAAATCTCTTTTAAATGAGAAACTAGGCATGAGGCTACTAGGGGCCTGGATTCCAATGCCTATACTTACCAGTCCCTTTTTATACTTTCCTCTCACCCAGACTTCTGCTACACATAGTGGCAACCCACATGTGGTGAAGCCAGAACCAGGGTCTGATTTTATTTAGGCAGACTGCACACTATCGCTGTGCTAATTCCCCACTTTATGAAGTTGGCCATACCCAGTGCTTTTTTTCTGGGGGGACGCAGGGGGACACGTACCCCTAAACATTTTGTGAATCTAACAGTAGAAAGTAAAAATTTTAAAATGTTGGAATTCCTGCTAAACCAGCTCCAAACATTTAATGGCTATTTATGTGATTTGTTAAGTTTTATGTAGCGCAAGTTGACAACAAAGATGTTTAGTTATATTTAAACTCACTAGGAGCGCTATTTGTCTTACAAAAAATGGAACGTATTTGAGCATCGAACACGCCATCGATATTGCTGGCATAATCGGTGATCGTTAGTGTGCAGACAAATAAAAACAAGTTTTCTCTAAGCCACTTGGAGCTCTGGTAGTTGGAATCTAGCACGGTGATTGGTCAGTCTTGTTGCTACCCCCGATGGCGGTGACCAATATGTGTATTTGTGTATGTAAATTCATGCTTTTTGAAAGGACGACATCTGGCGACGGACACCAAAAGCAAGCATAGGAATCGGGAAGATGTTAGTGAACACAGCCTCATGCCAATCTGGAAGTTCTTGTGAACTGTGTCCTATGAGGTAATGCATGTTCTTGGTAATTTTGTCCATTGACTGCATTTATTTTTTCCGATTTGAACTATAAAATGGTGATTTTCTTGAGTCAAACTGAGAGTACCCCTAAACATTTTTTTTTTAGAAAAAAAGCACTGGCCATACCTGTCCCAGTCTTCTTCCAGTTCATCACAGGATTCCCCTCCAGTGGTATAATCGGCATCATAGCTGTCCGTGTTGATTCTTTTTTGTCTTCCTGCTTGTCTTTTTTGTGCTGGATCCTTAGCTGACCCATTGTAACTGCTGGTATTAGCATACTGAGACTGTTTGGTTAAGGGATCGGGCATCCTATTACAAAATCAGAGTAACAGTTTCTAGTTTCATGTCAAGTCATCACGAATACATAAAACAGTTATTAAAAGAGAAAATGAAGGTTCTTAATTTGTTGGTGCTGAGTTCCTTCTCTGAAGAGTACAAGACCAAAGGAAAGACATCAACACACAGCAATTGCTCTGTGGAATCTGACTAACTGAAGCAATGGCAGCCCAGAAGGCGACGCTAGACAGACCCAAAACTCACATTTTGAAATTCCAATCAACTGATTATTTGGAAGAGTTACTCCGTTTTGATTGCCTCCTAATAAAATGATCTAGTTTAATGACTTGTTGCAAAGATGAATTAAATAAAGATCAGGATTTGCATACTAGAAATACTTGAAGAGAAAACCGGCAGAGAAGGAAACCCAGATGCCTTGTTGCCTATACATCTACAAAATTGAAAACATGTGTTGGGTCACATAATAGTGCAGGTCTAAAATGTGGCTATCCAAGGTTTAGGAACCGTTGCAACACAAATCTGTAAGCCCCAATTACACAAATGATTGGATCCTATGACTCCATTCCATTTTCTTCCTGCACAAGGAGTTGTCTCATCTACTTACAAGAGCGGAAGACACCTTATGATAGAGTAAAGGGTTTCCACTGCTGGAAAATAGGATCCAACCCCAGTTACCAATAAACTTATCCTTCGTTAATACTGGTAACAGAGAAGGCGCTTTCATGTAGAATTATAGGCTTTATCAGGAAACTTGGCCCGGTTACCCAACATGAAGCTCCCTGAAAGACATACAATGCCTGCATTCATTGGTTAGGAATAATGTCCACAGGACAAGTTGTTTGGCACCATTTGCACTTCACTTCCTCACCCCACCCAGCATACCTACAGACAATTCAAGGAGTTGCTTTTGAATATGATCTTTAACTTGCAAGATCCGTTTCAACAAGACTAGTGCGTTAAATCTTTCTGAAATCAGACCTACTCCCAGGTGACTGAAGGTCCTTTCATAAGAATGCATTTTCATTTGTCCTATTTTTATCCCACTCTGCTTCCAAGGCAGCATATAATGTTCACTTTACTCTCAAAACCCTAGGAGGGAGGTCAGACTGAGACGAAAGCTCGGTTAAGATATGAAGTGAAACCAGCAAGTAAACACTAACTATTGTTAGGCTATTCTAACCATCACAGTCCATCAAGCTGATACCTGAAATTATAGTTTGAAGTTGGCCCATGGTTTCAAGTTAAACTGTGGTTAACTATAGTTGTATGTGACATACGAATGCAGACACTGACTTGTTTCCTGATGCCAGCGTCATTCATTCCTTGGCTACAGAGATGCCTAGCTGAAGCAAACTGAGCCAGAATTTCTGGCCCAATATCATCCATTAAGCTTCATGAATGACCCCAGATTTTCCTAGTCCCACATTCTTCTATCAGACTCTCAAAGGACTGCACATACTGGTTGTCACTACAAAAATCTGGAGTTCTGTTAATGTGGTACAGCCATTGTTCAACTGAATATATATTCTAGTTTGTTCATTCAATACAAGGACCCAGAAAATGTAATTGTTACAAACACATAAATCTTACCTGTAAAAAAAACCCTAATTATTCTTGAGAAACTGAAAATTTGTAACCAGAGGGGATGCATATTACCCCATCTCTCAAAGTATGTGGCTGATAACCCCTCATTAGTGCACATCTTTATATAATGCATAGGAGCCGCGTGGCACAGAGTGGTAAGCTGTAGTACTGCAGTCCAAGCTCTGCTCATGACCTGAGTTCGATCCCGGCAGAAGCTGTGTTCAAGTAGCCGGCTCAAGGTTGACTCAGCCTTACATCCTTGCGAGGTCAGTAAAATGAATACCCAGTTTCCTGGGGGTAAAGTGTAGATAACTGGGGAAGGCAATGGTAAACCACCCCGTAAAAAGTCTGCCAAGAAAATGTCATGATGCAACATCCCCCTATGGGTCAGTAATGACTCGGTGCTTGCGCAGGGGACTACCTTTATTTTTACTTATATAATGCATTAAAAGCATAGAACAGGTGAACTATAACATATTCTAGATTTGTATAGAATATAGCCGTAACGACCATAGGCAAAACGTAGGATCCACATACTTGCAGATTATTACCTCTACTAACCAAATAGACACTGGGAAAACTCCTATTGCACACAAGCCATATAGCTGTAGGGCACAATGAACGATATCACACCCAAGGAAAACCAGATGAACCAGTGAGACATTGGAAAACCAAGAATGGTAAACCAGCTTTCTAAATAAAGCTAGACGTCACAAAGGCAGAAACCTGAAATGCATATCTGAAGCATATTGTGGGTCAGATCCAGAACAAGTTTTCCCACCAACAGCACAGATTTTTTTCTGTCCGTTCTGTCCCATTGCCACCTGCTGATCTTCGCAAAGCGATGCTCCTGGGCATAGGGGACCTTGAACAACATGGTAGGGGGCTTGCAGCAGGAAAGGGGAATTGGTAGAAATTGTTCCTTCACTGCATGAAAATTTTGGCCCGTTTCCAACCCCATTTCCTTCTAATGTACCTAAGCTGATCTTAGCTCTCATTCTGACATTCTTCCAAAAACGAACACACACACTTACACACACAAACCAAACTCAGAAAATGAACAAGACCTTAAGTTTTAAAAAGCTGTTTCTTAAAGATGAAATAAGATCTTTTAAAGCCTAAGTCCGCTGAAGTCAATAGGCTTATAAGGGTATATAACTCTGCTTAAGACTGTAAAGCTATTCTATGTTTTATACAATTTGAAAGCATTTGCATACCTTAGAAAGTTCACTATATCATTCAGAATAAAAATAAGCAAGATCCCACATTTCTTTGAGGAAGCTAAATGAATTCTGTATGAGGAAACCAACCACTTAAATGAGATTTATTATGGATTGGCTGGATTTTAAAAAATCCTAATTATTCCACTTACTCCATAGCCAGTGCAGAAACACCAGCAATGTGGTTAAACAATTGTAAACAGGTGGCAGAACTGTGCACTCTAGAGGCAACAGGTCCCCCATATTGCCCCATTAATGAAGTCATTCCTGGTGTGACACGGAAGCAAATTCAGAAAAACTGTTGCCAAATGAAGTGTCTGGGGCCAATTTTCACTGCATCAGCCCCTTGTCACACAACCCATCGCTTCCACATCGTACCAGGAATGAATCTCAATCCCAACACAACATGGAAGAGTCCTGGAGCATGCTCCTGAATTACCAGCCCTGTTCTCACACCTTTCCTTCCCCGCCAGCCAAATGAGAGGGGTGAGGGGTGGAGGCTAGGAGGTAGTTCTCCCTGGGTGACCTGCTCCCACTGGGTGACCTGTAACCCTAGTGCACTTCCCTGTGTCAGCCTTTCTGGCATTCAAATTCCTCACACAAGGCCTAACCTTAATTAAAATAACAACGTAATCAGTGCTGATTCTGTGAACCGAGGCAGATCATGAGAGGGAGGGCAGGAAGGGTTACATCAGTGCTTAGTTCTTGTGGCCCTTTCTGACACGCCCAGGGTAATGCCAATCACCACCTTGGGGTCAGGCAGAAATTGGCCAGAGATCCTGGAGGTTTTTTGCCATCTTCTGGGCATAGAACGGGGTAGCTGAGAATTTCCTGCATGGAGCAGAGGATTGGATTAGAAAACCACAGAGGTCCCTTCCAACTCTAAGGCCTGACCAGTTTCTGTTAAACTCACAATCTGAAAGCGTCCTTTCTTCAGATCTTAGGTTAAGCAGAAACTCTGCTTCACCTTTACTACAGAAAATCATCTTCGCCTGGCCGTCCACCGCCAGCAGCGCTCTCTGGAGGCAGGGTCCGACCACTCACTCGCGCAGGCGCACCGGGATAAATGTGAGTCGGCGGAAAGACGCTAAGAGAATTATGTTATAGGATTATTAGTCTTCTGCTAGATCCCTACCATGTGAAAAAACAGGAGGAGTTTACTTACGGAGTAGATCTGTAGTTATTGTCAGGATAGCCACGTTGCGCAGGAACATCAGAAGTTGAGTAAGCCGCAGAACTAGCAACTCTGTCAGGATAGTCATTTACTGGCATGGGTGATGAAGGCTCTGCATTTATATTTTTCACCTGGAAAGTGGTGCAAAACTACATTAAAATGTGTAGAACAGAACAGGATACCACCATTTCAGGACTTAATGTTTTGACCTAGTAAAGTATTAGACTCTATAAAAGACGGCTGAAATGACAAAAAAATCTCTTAAGAGTAAAAATTGCCTGCCAGCTGTTCACTCTCAGGAACCACATTAAGAAACTGCACCCCAGAAGGAATGATGACTTTTTCAACTGCCAACATTCAGCACCAAAACCGAGGTGCCTGGTACTGCAGAGGCCAAACCTGGGGGAGGGGGCTGGGGGCAGTTGGTACTTACTGCTTCTGCACAGACCTGTTGTGCCAGAAAATGACATTTTCTGGTGCAATGTGGAAGCTACAGGTTGCATCAGGAGACAATTCACTAAAAACTGCTCCCAAAAATTGCTTCCATGCCACACCAGAAAATATTTTCCAGTGCAAAGAGGAAGCACACGTGCACTTCACAAACATGCCCCCCCATGCTTCTCCTTCTTGCTGGCCTGGTGAGCAGAAGCAGGGGTTGGGGCAAGGGATCTACCCCCATCAGTGGGGGGGGGTGGCAACCCCACACCAAAATAAGCCCTAGCTTTGTATAAACTTGAGGCAAAGTCACATTCATGTAACTGTTTCCTTGCTGTTTTTGCAGGGCGAATATTTTATTTATATAGTCCATTATTATCTTTTCTTTCTTCCACGGTCCTTAAGACAGTATATATAGGTAGCCTTTCTATTTTACTCTCATAACTAACACATAAGTTTAGGCTAAACAGAAAGTCCAGCCCAAAGTTACCCAATGAACCAGAGTCCTACACTTCAGCCCCTATACCAAACTGGCTATTCTCAGTCTTCTTCCATGTGAAGAGACCTGAGAATGTAAAGTGATAGCCAAAAGATATGCCACACAGACACACACAATAAAAGCCGTATTTCAGTAACTTGTATTTATCAGTTCTCTCAAGCTTCCCCCCCCCCCCAAAAAAACAGGCACAGAGAAGAAAATACAATTTATTTCATTCTGGCATTTAACTGCTGCCGTAAAACAGCATACACCATTAAGCCCAATTAAAAAGAACCTCAACAACATTGAGCCACTGAAATAAAAACAAACTCCCGTGGTCCAACAACAAAGTCATCACAACAGTTTAATCAACCAATTAAAAGCTGAAGCAAGCTCCAACACAAGCCAAGTCAGTCAACGCAAATGCCCTCAAAAATGGTCATGTATTCACCGTATTTTGTTTTTCAACAAAAATCAGGCAGATCACTCTAGGAAGCGCACACCACAGAGAAGGCACAGCCACACAAACAGCCTAATCTCGACACCAACTGCTGTTGACAAGTGGAGAACAAAGATGAGCTTCATCGTTCTGTATAGCTAGAAACATACATGTAAGGGTCACTCAGCCCACGTTTTTTTTAGAGCTTTGAACTGGGCCCACAGGCAATTAGGTAACAGGAGAAGGTGAAAGCGTTCTGTGCTGGCTGTTGCTTCCAAGACATCTTCAACAATCAAGTCCAGCAAAGAATGACTGCCCTAAAAGCCGAGTGTATGTCTGGCACAAAGATTAACCATTTACAAGCAAAGGAAGATGATAACTGCACCAGAAACTCCAATGAAACACAGCAGTCAGTCAAACCATTGCCACAGCCCAATTCCTGCCTTGAGAGTAACAGACAGACCATTGCAGCTCCGGAGAGGCAGCCCTAATACGGGCCTTCCTCTGGCAGTCAACAGAAGCTATACTTCAGGACAGCGTTCCTGAATGTGGCCCCCATGGGTAATGTGTTTCCTGGAGTCCACACAGATGATTTTTATGAGATAATCGCTGGGGTGTGGAGTGTTGGCCCCAGTGGAGGAGAAGGACAATAAGGAAGGCACTGTTTGCTATCATGTGTAATGATTTAAAAAGGAAATGCACCAGTGAAGGCTGTCATTTTGAGACTGGCCTACATCAGAGCCAGTTTGGTGTCATGGTTATGAGCGCGGGACTCTAATCTGGAGAGCTGGGTTTGATTCCCCACTCTTCCACTTGAAGTCAGCTGGGTGACCTAGTCACAGCTCTCTCAGAGCTCTCTCAGCCCCACTCATCTTACATAGTGTTTTGTTGTGGGGATAATAATGACATCCTTTGTAAACCGCTCTGAGTGGGCATTAAGTTGTCCTGAAGGGCGGTATATAAATCGAATGTTGTTGTTTGTTGGTGGTGGTGTTGGTGGATGGTGTTTGTGGTTGTTATCCCCATGAAGCCATGTTATGGTAACACTCACTACCTTCTCTCAAAATTCCAAAAGAGTCTACAAGTTCAATATGGACAGGGACACCTGCTCAAAGCTAAGATATCAGGCAAAGCCGCAGTAACTTGTCAGTATGAATTCCTCCTCCTCAAAAACTCAAAAAACATACCTGCAGCATGATATAGTTTGTGAACAAGACACAAATAGATCAAGATCAAGAGTAAAAAAGTAGTGTAATTAGCCTAACAAAGAACTGTTTTATATACAGCTGGCTCCTAATCTTCAGTGTTATGGGTTCTAGCTTTGAATTCATACCTGTGTGTCTTCACCTTAAAAAAAATATTCAGACAGAAAAGCAGCACAACTAGTTTTTCAAGATTTATACGAGTATTTGCAGAAGTTTCTTCCAAGGGGGAGAAAGAGAAGGGTTAAAAAACTGTAATTCTGTCACTGTTTACGCCATGTGGCACTAGCCTTAAAGGTCTCCAGTGGTTAGATATAGAGTTTCTGATAGCCTACGTCTCTCCACAGCCTTTGCACAACTTGTCAATGTAAGTTCCCAGGACAGGGCAACAGAAGGTAACACTCCCAAGAAATCATTTCATTGTTAGAACTCTAACTCGAATAATTCTATAGAACTAGCCATGTTAGCCTGTAGCAGCAATATAAAACAGGAGACCAGTAACACCTTAAAGACTAACCATTTATTCTAGCATAAGCTTTTGTCGAGTCAGAACTTGCTTCATCGGGTACCATTACAGTATAAACCCATCAAGCTGATCTACATGCAAAGCAGAGGGGGAGGGGGAGTGTTTCAAAAAAAGGATGGTCCCTACCAAGACTGTGTATTGTTGAAGGCTTTCATGGCCGGAGAACGATGGTTGTTGTGCATTTTCCGGGCTGTATAGAAATCTCTGTCTTTTGGTGCTACACCTCTGAAGATGCCAGCCACAGCTGCTGGCGAAACGTCAGGAACTACAATGCCAAGACCATAGCAGTACAGCCCGGAAAACGCTCAACAACCTACCAAGACTAATCAGTTCATTCAAAGTAGGTGTGACACATTTAGACTACATCCTTAAGATGCAAGAACAGCCATTCTTAAACAAAAGAAAACAGCTTCAAAAATAATTAAACCAGCTTGTTAGTTTCCCCACCATTTTACACTCTGAGCAGGAAAGTCCCACACAGCTCCCATTCTCTCCACTCCCCAACTATATAATGGTCATTACACCATTGTAAAGACAGGGAGTAAGAACACATCAGGATTCCTCAAATCACCTACAGTATAGCTGACAAAACATATACAGCCCCACCCCTGACCCATAACAAAGGGGAGATTGGGACACAAGGAACCAGTATTACTCAAGACTACAAGATCCCTGCAGGATCAGGCCAAAGGTCCATCTAATCCACCACCCCCACGATGGATAAACAGATGTCTCAGAAAACCCATGAACAGCCTCTGTCTCCCTGTTGTTGCTCTTGCCAGCAACTAGTATTGTCCATTAATATGTGTTTTTAAAACCTCCTAAATTAGGGGCCATCTTGTGACATTGCCCATTAGCTGGCTATTTCGAGTGGACTAAACTATAGTGTTGGGCTAGGCTCTTGGAACTCAGACTCAAATCCCCACCTTGCCATAGAAGTTTTGCTGGGTGACCCTGGGCATTCACCTACAACTGAGAGCCAAGCTACAAGTGATGAATGACACTTGAACAGCAAGTGAACAAACTCACATGTATTTCTCCCTGTTCACTTGCGCTCCACCAGTGATCAAGTGGAACGCAAGTGAACAGGCAGGAATACACGTGAGTCTGTTCACTTGCCGTTCAAGTGTCATTCATCACTTGTAGCTTGGCCCTCAGGATAACTTACCTCACAAAGTTGTTGTGAGGATAAAGTGGAGGACACCAGAATGATGTAAACCACTTTGGATCTGTACTGGGGAGAAAAGCAGGGTATACATGACTACAGAATAAAATAATCATCTATAAAATTTAAACTTTCCTTGGGGTTAGGATACTTGGGAGGGCTGGCATACAGCAACAATTAAGGACACACCATTATGATAGCAAACATTGTTCATGGGCTGTTTTGCTGAACATGCAACCATAAAAGTTGTAGCAAGTCATCCTCTTCTTCTATGGTTATTTTGAAACTACATACAAACTCTCCTTTAAAAAGTAGAGCCAGAACATTCACAGCTGGAAACTGCCAATTCAAAACAGACACCTAGAAACACAGACCTGGAAGGTACCCCAAGGGTCATCTAGTCTAGCCCCATGCACAACTCAGGAAATGCACAACACAAGAAATTTGCAGCTATCCCACACACCTAAAACCATTAAAGCCGCTGACTAACGTATCACAGAGGTACAGTTGTCAGGGGCAACAATTAACTGCAGATTCCTATTCGGTGGAAAAATTTAAGTTAGTTCATATGTGAAATTGTCATGAGCGCAAATGAATATGTTGTATTCAGATATCAGTGTACTGCCTCAGCAGACCTTGAAGGGAGAAACAAATTCTGGAACTCCTAAACCTCCCGTGGACACTACCCTTGTGTAACTTTGGTTTAAAAACTACTTGCCGAAAGAAATTAGCTAGTTGAAAAGACTGTGGGCACTTCCTAAAGCAAAAGAATTATAGGGTGCTGTGAGTTTGCTGGGTATATTTGTAACTTTTCTAAGATATAATGATGAAAACACTGCTCACTCAGAAAATTACAAACCTTTCCTAATGTAAACAACAAAAATATCTCCCAAAGTATTAAAAAAATTCATTTCTTTACCCAAAGCCAGCTTAGATAGCAGAAGTTAAACAAGTTTCTATACCAGGTACATACTTGAAGATAGCCACTTAGGCATAACCAAACAAAGAGCCACTGAGATAGTTTATTCACCAGGATTTTTTTTTGTTTGAACAAAAGTTCTTGACTTGCTCCTTTCCTACCTGAGAGAAACATGAGTAAACAACTTCATTAGCTAGTAATGAACACGCCCCGAAACTGTCTCACCGAAACATTTACCTCATATCATTTAAAGCACTCTATGAAGTAGTCAGAGTCTCTCTATGCCAAGGCACCAGATAAAGGTCAAAACAGCCAAAATTACCAGAGTCTTTTAAAAAGTGTACACTGAATACCATATACACACTTAAAAACACAACAGTTCTCAAAAACATACACAGATCTTGAAGTTAGCTAGTTAAACAACCATCTCCAGGCTAAATAAGGTGGGCAGCTTTTTAAGCTTGAGGAAAGGGTTTATAGATGCTAGAGTTGCCAGCCTCCAGGTAGTGGCTAGAGATCTCCTGGAATTACACCTGGGCCGATTCCAGACGACTAACCGGAAGGCGCTTCATGCCGCCATGTTCCGGATCGCGACGGGGAAATCGCGAAATATCGCATTTTGTCGCGCCAAACTCGCGCAAGAAAATGCGATATTTCGCGTTTTCCCCGTCGCGATCCGGAACATGGCGGCATGAAGCGCCTTCCGGTTAGTCGTCTGGAATCAGCCCTGGTCTCCAGGCCACAGAGATCAGTTCACCTGGAGAAAATGGGTACTTTTGGAGTGGACTCTATGGAATTATGCCATGCCAAGGTCCTTTCCCTCCCCAAACCCCACTTTCTCCAGGTTTCACCCCCCCAGATCTCCAGGAATTTACCAAGTTGGAACTGGCAACCCTAGTAGATGCTTGTCATGAGAATAATTCTCACGACAACGCTCATGGTTACATTAGCACAGTTACCTCAAGGAGAGGATGTTTAAGATTGGGATGCAGAAACTAAAAATAAGTTCCCAAAAGGCATAAACAGCAACATAAACCAAGGGACAATTAACTACTGCCTATAGCTCTCTCTCTGCTCATAGTGAACAACTGATCTTGCGTGCTTGTTCTGACTGCAAACTGAAATTTTGCTTAATGCCACTCAACTATAAACTACTTAGCACAAGCATGGCACAATATGGGCTGGGAAAAAGCACCTGCCCTGCCGTCATAGCATAAATTACCCCTACAATTGCTATATCAACATACAGTAAGTAAGGAAGGGGATTAACTGCTATACTTGCACAATATTGCCGCAGAATAATGAATTCAGTTGTTTAAAGACTATGATTTAATGCACCATAACGTAAGACGAGTTCAAAAAAGCAAACGTTGACTCACCCATTCTTCCACATTGGGAGCTTCTTCATAATCTTTTGTGTTATCCCACAGGATATTTATTTTACCATAGCGATTCATCTTATTCCGTGTCTTTACCGCAAAGAATATTATTATGATAAAAGCTATGACAATCAGGAACCCTAGGACAATAGCGATAGCCTAGGAAAGGAACAGATAATCAAGTTTTGTTCCATTTTAAATTCGCCAGAGACACAAAAAATATTCTTAAGACAGGCATATACCTCTCAAGCTAAAAGCACGAGAGCCAGAGAATGGATCAGAATCGAGACCAGCCACAGGGACTTTGGGCAACTGTCTCCTATATGCAGTTCTCACTAATAATCCTTCACAGAATTGTTGAAAGGGTTAAGGGGCCACTGGACTCCTGTTTTAGTCTCTTGAATTTGTTAAGTATTTATATGCAAAGTGCTATAGGAATCAAGCAGCACTTTAGTGCAGGGAGAAATTTCTTCAACATGGGCAATTTCCTCAAGACATCCCGAAGCTTGTCAGTTTGAATTTCAAGAAACCAAGTTTTAACAAGGCAGAGGGAGATAACACATTAAAGGGCTGAGAGTGAGGTGTTCTCCCAGTAATTAAAGGGACATATTTAACTTCCAGCGTCAATTAGCCGTTAACTGAACTCGAGTATTTGAAAATAAGGCACCCTAAGGCAACTTACATTTGTTTAACTGGCAAAAGCCACAATTTGTACACCTGTGAACGATTCAAAAGCACAGCCGTTTTTGAGCTCCTACTCAGAAGTCCCTCACAACAACACAAATAACCCCCAAATATCTCAGAGAAAGGCTACACCTCTGTAAATAGGGGGGGGGGGGTTGTTAATTCCCCCCCCCCGGGCCAGGGCTTTTTCAGTCCTGGCCCCAACCTGGTGGAAATCGTCAGAGGACACCCAGGCCCACCAAGACCTTGCGTCCTTTTGGCGGGCCTGCAAGATGGAGTTGTTCCACCAGGCATATGGTTGACGCCAGTCTTTGACTTTCTGATTCTTTAGGAGCCTCCCTACTGGTCTCCCGCCAGGGGGGCAACAGTCATCTGCCCCCCTATAAGAGCAGTCACCAGGATATTATCAAACTATGGCCCCCACCCACTCTTCTTGGTTCGTTTATACTATGATTGGGGAAACTGGAGGGGGCTGTTTATGAATTTATGTTTTCTGGATTTTAAAATCTATCTATCATCTATCTAATCAATCAAATGCTCATTGAGCATTTTATTGTATCCCGCCCTGAGCCCGTTTGCAGGGAGGGAGGGCTAAAAACCGAATACATAAATAAATATTTGCTTGCTTAGCTCCTGTCCGTTTAATTTTGAAAAAAAGTTCTACAGAAAGGGTTAGTGTTTCATCAATTTTCAGACCTATGATGCATATAAAAGAAGAAGAACCAATAAAGGGGGCATTTTCATCTCATTCTCTTTGGCAAATCCCCCCCTTCCCCGCCCCTCACAAAAATATGCCTCAGTTCTTAAGTAATTTGCAGTGGAACCTTAAGCAGAGTTATAGCCTTTTAAGAAAATGGACTTAGAAAGGTTTCAACTTTGCTTCAGGCAGCACAGTTATGTAGCTGAATAAAAAGTAAACCTCGTTAGAATACAAAGCTTATAGTCAGGAAGCAAACCTATTGAACCAAGACTAATATAACAGCTAGAAGTACTGAGTCCAGCTACTTCACAGCAATGCATTTCAGAATCTTAACTAGAATGCTGAGACAGGCAGGCCGGAACGGAAGATTTCTGACTGGGAGAGGGATCCAGCTAGGACTTCTAAGAGCGGGACCACAAGTGACGCCTGACACAGGTTGGACACTAGTCAGCTTCCCTCAAGTTTTGATGGGAAATGTAGGCATCCTGGTATTGCAGCTTGGCTCTTTGACTGCTGTCCAATGGACTTTTCAACTGTCACTTGTCCAACATTCTGCCAAGCTGCCTACATTTCCCATCAAAACTTGAGGGAAGCTGGCAAGTGTCCAACCTGTGTCAGGCGTCACTTGTGGTCCCGCTCTAAGTCTGCACAGCAGTCTGTTCTCTTTAAATACGACTTTCCACTTTATAATTTAAGTTCATTTATGTCTAGAGATAAACTATAGTAATTTGCGAAAAAGCATAATTCATGAAAGGGAAATTCAAGATCTGCCCACGCCCTCCATTTTCCCTACCATAAAGGGGAGAATAACTGCATTGTTGTAAAAGCTTACAAAACGCTACCAAACAGTGACGGGTACAAGTCAGCCAAATAATTCTGTTCTGTTACTAGTTTTAGCTGTTCCGGCATAGTTATCTGACAACAACCAGACCCAGGTTCGAATACAACTAGAGGTTTTACATTTGGAAATGCTTCAGGAATCACGTTAAGTGTATACCTACCTCCTGAGGCTCCACTACACAATAGTGATATAAATATTGATTCACAAAGATGGCAGCATTTGTAGGAGCATAGTATTGGCTGCAGAGAGTATAAATTTGATTGTAGAACACCGATCCTGAAGCCTGTGCCGTTGGGTTGACGGCCAACACATATACTATGGTAGCAATGAACATCAAGAACATCAAGAGAACGCTTCCTATGATGATTATGAGATAATACTTCGTTGTCCTGGCCATGCTATTCTTGGTAACACTTATTACGAAAACCACCAGTCCAGCAATAAAGCAGAAAGCTGCCATTGCAAGTATAAAACCTTTTGCAGCACGTGGTTCGATATAATTCCCTCCAAGGCCGTAAGCGCTGCCGTAACCACTGCCATAGCCATAGCCATAGCCGTAACCATAGCCGCCTCCGAAACCAGATCCACCGTAGCTAGGGTATCCCATACCAGTCCCCAGAGTACTTCCGTACATGTCTAGGTCCCAAGGTAGTGTGGAGGCAACACAAGCAAAGACACCAACACACATTACGATTATAAGAATGGACATGATCTTGATTATTCCTGGGGGAGAGGTCCATTTGTAGAAATGATGCACTTCTTCTTCTGGGTAGTAGGAATATGCTGGCTGGGAGAACATGGGCTGAGAATGGAATTCACCACCGTATGTGTTATTACTCGGTGCATAATGTGAAGGTTTGCTACAAAGACAAAAACATTTGCCATCAGCTATGAACAGTTATTCGCCTCTTATGCAGAGTATCACGAAGTAACCATTATCTTTCAAAAACGATGCTTGAGATTTTAGATTTTTTATATAATTTGCTACGAAATACCAAATTTACAGTAGGCACTCATGGAGATGGGCCCAGGCTAGCTTGTACAATCTCGAAAGCTAAGCAGGGTCAGCCTTCGAGTCAACCTACAAGTGACGAATGACACTTGACTGGCAAGTGAACAGACTCACGTGTATTCCTCCCTGTTCACTTGCCCTCCACTTGATCAAGAGAACAGGGAGGAATACATGTGAGTCTGTTCACTTGCCTGGCAAGTGTCATTCATCACTTGTAGCTCGACCCTTAGTTAATATGTGGATGGGGGACCACCGAGGAAGTCCAGGGTTGCTACACAGAGGCAGGCAATGGCAAAGCCCCTGTTTGTCTCTTGTCTTGAAAACTCTATGGGGGTTGCCGTAAGTTGGCTGTGACTTGACAGCGCTTTACCTACACATTATAAAGCACATGGGTGGTAGGGGGAAGACATCAACATAAAGCAGGGAATAGAAAAATCAGCTTGATCAGCAGGAGGCCTGCTGTGGGTACTTCAGTCATCCTATCGACCCCAAAGCCTCCTTGCTTCCGAAAGGACCCAAGGTTATAGCACATGTACACAACGTTTGCTTGAAGGAAATCCAGATAAGTCACCATGTTATACTGTAGCAGCAGACTTAAGACTGGAGCCTAATGACATTTTAAAGGCTAACAAAATTACTCCTGCATAAACATCTGCAAGACAGATCTCACTTCATTATATGCAGGAAGTGAACTGATTTATATACACAACAAAAAGGGGTGGTGGGGGAGAGATGTTACAAAAAGAAGACCAATTTAAGATCCAGTCTTGGGGAAGAATAACCAGTTCATTCAGAATGAGACACTCCCTAGTGTTAAGATAGGCAAACCTAAAACCTGATCAGAATGAAGAGAGATAAGAAGAAACAATAGGCAGTTACAGAGATACAGCTGACATAGTAAACACCCCTTACAAATGTAATAACATAAAGAAAACATCTACAATTGAATAAATTTTGTTAGTCTTTAAGCTGATAATGGACTTCTGTTTGGCTTAGTTTGAATTGTAAAATGCTTTGGGGAGCTCTCTGGCTATGAATGCACTTAGAAAGGAATGGAAAAAGAAGAAATGTCTCTCTTTATACAGGCAGATTACACATCAGCATATCTCTAGATCAAGAAATAATGGTAACTTTTCCCTCTGATCACATGGTGTGAAAAGAGAGACTTCCTACTTTAAAAGATACACAACTGTACCTTGGAAAGTACCTGCCTATTTTTTTCATATGCCTCCCTGTGTGGTACTAAATTTCAATCATCCCAGAAGTTCTAACAAGCCAATTTGTTTGTTAGGCTACTGCATTTTAAAAAGGTAATGCAAACAGTCTTTAAAGAAGTAACACAGGTAATGGCAAACATGCACTGGGATGGATCCACTCTGTTGACAGTGGAGTCTTCCTGGATATACTGAACACACCAGGAGGGTAGACTCCACCATTATCAAAGAATAGAAACTTTAGTTCCTGCCCTAATAATATTCTTTCAGAAGACAGGGATGTCCTTGAGAAAATAGTTTTAAGATGCCAATAAGATTAGCAGCTTTACTCATGCTTTTCAGAGTTTTACTGAGATCTCGGGGTATCAAAGAAGGCACCCTTGAGCTGTTCCAAAAGGTGGAACAGGTCATGGTGGGGAAAAAAAGCAAAGCAAAGCAAAACATACCTTGCCAAAGAAGGCAGTGAGCACAGAAGAAGAGTGAATAAGCCATCCTTCAAGAGTGTGTAACAGTGGAGCAGAGTCCTGTACACCACTAAGCCTGCAATCTCCAATAGAGGGCTGGCTCCAAAGGTTCCATTCCACTAACTGTGTAGCCCTATCCTAGTACAAGGAGCCCCTCTCTCAGAAAAGGTGCATTGTATCAAAGGAAGGTCCCAAGCTCTGGAGGATGGTTCCATTGTTAGAGCAACAACTTTTGGATCCAAACCACCATGGATACCTTGTGTTTGGAGATCCAAAAGATGCCTGCTTCTTTACAACCAGTAAAGAATGCAAAGTTTGAGCACCATGCTATCCAGCATAACAGCAGTGACGCCACCTCAGTTTATTCTCCTGGCATTGAAAGCTACATGAATCCGTATCTCTAACAGTGTACACAACTTATCTGCAATAGTTTGAACTGGCAAGAAGAACAGAAAGGTAGATATTTACAATTCGTCAGGTCGATAAGGTGGCGGGCTTTCAAAAGGTCTGGACGACATGGTGGACCGTTAAGTTGAAAGACTTTGTGTCTATAATGGAAAATAAAATTGAATAAGACATTAATTCCATAAATGAAGCCATCTTAGTTTGCTACAAACCTTAGAGATTTGTGAGACACTGCTCACTTCATCAGATGCATCAACAACAGATGCAACAAAAACAGATGTTAGAATACATTTTGTTAGTCTTTAATGTGTCAGTGAACCTCTGATCTAATAAGACATATTTAGTATACCCAATGGAAATATCAATATTTAAAGACTAACTGTACATTTCTAGAGTTAAAAGTACAACTTTGAGAACCCTGCCCAACACAAGACGTTTGACTGCAGAGCCTTCTATCATCATAGATGTTGAAGATGGAAGATCACCTTTTTTGTAATTTGTAGAGCACTGACTAGATTAAATATTTACAATGTACCAAAATCCCACTCTGCAGATTTCCATCACTAGCTTGCTTTTCAAACCATTAAAATCAAGTTGGTCTTCTACTCCTTCAACTTAATACAGGCTTTTCAAGATATGGCAGCAGAAGAAATGACACAAAACATACACTTCTATGAGCCACTCATTCTATAATGAAGACAAGCAGATCTGTATATGCATTTTTGGGGCACATCATTAACTTGATCAGGATTTACTCATGTTCTCTAAACACTACTAGAATCCTTAAATGTCCAGTTTTTTAAAAAAAAATGTGTAATTGTAGCCTTCATATAGGGATGAACTCAAAAATATGACTGCAAATTCACGAACAGTCCCTAAATCTTGTATGTTGTAAACCTATCTTAGGCCTTCAGAAGGACCAACCCAAAGGAATCCGCATACTTATTATGCTAGGAAATTTGGAATTGTTAAAGGTAACAAGATGACCAGTTGTTTTCCAGAAACTATTGTCATGTTGCCAAGACTCCATGGCAATGTGGGGATTTAAAGCTGTTCTGGATCCCAGTCCAACACTCTAGCCAGTTCAGTACAGTATACTGGTTCTGCCTATGGGAGGCAGTGACCCAATGTCAAAGGGACACAGTCACATCAGCATGTACCAGTTGGCTTTCTTCGTCTGCTTATCATGGGGGTGTCAGCAGCATGCCACTCAATGATTGGTGGCTTGCAGTGAGGTTACGCTGAGCTCCAAAACACCTGCTATGCTCTCTGCATATTCTCTCTCTGCAAAAAAAGTATAGGATAGCAGTCCCAACTCTATAGGATAGCAGTCCCAAAGTATAGGACAGCAGTATAGCTAGCAGTCCCAACAATGTGTTGGCATCAAGGTCTTAAGCTTTGACTGTCTGTTATGCACAGCTAAAATATACCAACTAATCACTGTATTCCAAACAAAGTTGCCCTTTTAATAACTTGCTGCCCATGAATACACAGTGAGAAACAACCTCTTGAACAATACCCGTACTATGAATTGAAACACGTTTGCCACAGTCTTGCAATAAAAAAGATTAAAAGGAACAATCAGAGAAGGGGGGAAAATCTACAGCGGGATCACACATTGCAAGTGGTTGTGGTTTCAATCTATTCAACCAGGCCAGACTTACTTGTGGT
Source organism: Eublepharis macularius (assembly GCF_028583425.1). Taxonomy (NCBI): domain Eukaryota; kingdom Metazoa; phylum Chordata; class Lepidosauria; order Squamata; family Eublepharidae; genus Eublepharis; species Eublepharis macularius. The sequence continues at coordinate 8,224,046 of NC_072798.1, forward strand.
GTTATTTAGTTCTATAGCAAGTCTATGTATGGGCATGGTTTAAAGGAAACCATACCTTTAGGATCCCCTTTTCCAATTTCAATCCTTCTTGGCCTGGAAGACAAACTTATATAGCTTTCTACTACAATATTTACAATATGTAGCACTTGATGATGTACCCACAGGACTCTTTCAACTCACTAGAAGTTCTGCTCCGTTGTACTCAGCAACCAGATAGAACCAATAAGCTCTCAAACAGTTTTCAACATTGACTGCTTAGTTAGGGCCCTTAACACAGAAACCTTAGGAACCAAAAAAAAAGCAGTGACTTAAAAGGTAAATCATATGTACCAGATTACAGATATCTCAAAAAGGCGTTTTCCCTCCTCACAGCTGATGTACTGAATTGGAACCCGGGTTGGTCCTAAAACGAAGAAATCTGCAGCAGTTCCCTCAGGCAGCATACGTTTGGGGTGCAGCACCATTCTTTCGTCTCTTGAGAATTTGGCTATATTTCTAGATACCTGTTGCTAGGGCAAGTAAAACAGTGACCAAACTTGTGAGAGGGAAGGCAATCTCACAAGAGTTCAGAAAGCCCTAAAGGGCCTATAGGGCCTGTTAAGCTATTTTTTTAAAAACCTGAGATAGCAAAGAGGTGAGAGTGACCACCAAGGGCAGAGGAGGGGACTACTACCACTACTGCCTGGAGCAGAGAAGAAGGAAGCTACATATTTTAATCCAGTCTAGGGACTGTAAATAAAAGCAGTTGCTCCCTATTGACTAATGCGCCTTAAGCAATTGCTATCTTGTGTAAGTGATCCTGGAATGTGCACTTGCTAAAGAAACGTTGGATAAAGTGACACAAGGGCAGCACACCTTTACAGATGGGGGGATGCTTTTTGGTAAAAATTTCGAGTACTAAAGAATACTCATTATCCACCTGATGCTAAAGCCCTCTGAGATCAGTACCCAGCAGCAGAGCTCTGCTTCCAAACACTTTCACAGAGCACAGCCCAGAGGAAACGAAAACCACTTCTGAAAGCAGTAAAGGAAAACTTCTGAGGATGAAAAAAAGCCTAAAAACTTACTAGAGAACAGGCTCCATTTGAAGTGGACTGAGCAGTAGACAAATCATATTAAAATTCACAAGACCACCAATACTGAACCTCTTTTAAGAAATCAAGATAAAATCAGCGTTCGAGGAGTACTGGCATTAAAAACCGGTCAAACCTGGCATTAAAAACCGGTCAAACCTCATTCACATGCAGTACAAATTCATCGGGGATACTTCCTTCAGTTCGCCAACCAACTAACCTTTTAAGACACACGCACCATGGCTCAACCACAGCCCAAGAGAATAACAAAATAGTGACAGCCAGCTTGGGTAAAGTTAATGGCCATCAAAGTGGTTAAAACCCAACCCCTATTCGTCCAGGTTGGGTTTGGAGGTCACAGGAGGAAGCGAGCCCACAAATTCCCACTCCCGAACAAATTTACCTCAGAGCCGGTCTGAAAGTTTTCACCCAACCTGCTCAGCCTCTCTCGTCGCTCTTAAAGAATCACATCTCTTTCTTCTCCTCCTCCAGCAAGCAGGCGCACACGCCACACCCAGGCACAGGGCATGCGCACTGCCTTGCATACCTGGGGAAAGGGAGGGGCGGGAGAGGTGACTACACACAGCCCAACCCAGGCTGGAACGAGCGGGCGAGAGCGCCTGCTTGGAATGTGCGCAGTAGGAGGCACAAAGCGCGCCCCTTTGTTGGCAGGGCGCCTTCCGCCAGCCCCAGGCTTGGGTGTGAGACCCGCTCACCTGAAACCCTCCTGTAGGGAACAAACAGGGCAAGAGGGCGCTTAAAGCGACAAGGACCTGCGTGCGGTTCCGCTCCGGCTGTGCTTCACTCGTTCAATGCAGAGATGATAGATAAAAAAGGAGCCCAGCGGCACCTTTGAGATGGAAACTTTGATTGAAAAGAGCTCTGACTGATGAAACTTCTACTGGAATAAAGTGCGTATCTACTGAAGAGAACCCAAAATGTACTCTTCAGGCATCTGACTGAAAATAGATCTGACTCAGGAAAACGGGAATAACTTTTGCAAGTCTCTGAATTATACTTGGTTTTTGTAGACTGAGATGGTGACCCTTCTGGAAAACTCAGATGTTCTTCAAGAATGAATGTGGAAGAAGAGAATATAACAATAACAACATTCACTTATATAGTGCCCTTCAGGACAACTTAATACCCACTCAGAGCAGTTTACGAAGTCTGATTAGACAAAACCCATCAGGATCCACCCGCCTGATCTGTCTTAAACAGGAAGAAAGTAAAATCAGGATCCACACAGATCCTCATGTTTTTTAAATAGGAAAACCAAAAATGAAACATCAAATCACGTATCACAGCCAGGTCTACGGACTGAAATATAAAAAACACGGATCCAAAAATATTTGGCGCCGCAACGGTGAAAAAACAAATCTGAGACACGGATCCTCGTGAATTCATATGATTTTTATATTGAAATAAAACAAAAAGGCTGTCATATTATAGATCATGTCCTAGTCTACAGAGAGCAACAAAACAATCATGCCTCCACGAATCTGTGGTGCTGCCACGACGCAAAAACATGCTTTAAAAGCACAGATCCTCATGGATCCTCTTGATTTTTACAGGAGGCCACCCAAAATCCACCATACCATCCCAGATCATGTCCACTGACACAAATGGAATAAAAAAAATCAGCCAAACACAGCTTCGTGGTACCATCACAACACAAAAACATGCTTTAAAAGCACGGATCCTTATAGATCCTCTTGATTTTTACATGGGGCCACCCCAAATCCACCATACAATCACAGATCTTGTCCATTGACACAAATGGAACCAAAAAAAATCAACCATTCACAGCTTCATGGCACTGCCACGGCACAAAAACTTGGTTCAAAAGCACGGATCCTCTTGATTTTTACATGGGGCCACTCAAAATCCACCATACAATCCCAGATCATGTCCATTGCCACAAATGGCACCAAGAAATCCAGTCATCGACCGCTTTGTGGCACCGCCACGGTGCAAAACCTTGGTTCAAAAACACAGATCCTCATGGATCCTCTTGATTTTTACATGGGGCCACCCAAAATCTACCATACAATCCCAGATCATGTCCAGTGCCACACATGGCACCAAGAAATCAGCCATTCACCGCTGCCTGGCACCACCACGGCACAAAAAAAAAAAAAAACACGGATCATTACAGATCCTCTTGATTTTTTACATGGGGTCAAACAAATCTCAAGATGAAATCCCGTATCATGTCTATGGCCACAAATTGAACCAAAGAAATTATGCACCTTTGACATCCATGACCAAATAATGCACCGTGTACTGTTGATCCACCACCTTTTTTCACCACTATTACTCCAAACATGGATTCTCGTCATCCTCAGGATGTTTATACATTCCTCACCTTAATTCTTAATGTCTCAGAAAACATCTCTGGGCACAGATTGGACCATAGCAATCACAGATCCAAGTATCTGTGGCAGTATTTTGAAAAAAAATGCCTAAAATTTCCTGCTTTAATGTTGTGATGATTAATTCCTACAAAATCACTGTGCAATAACATACCACATCAAAATCCATGGAGTGATCCCGCAAAACAACAGGTGTAGCATTTCATGCGTACACAACACTTTTTTGAGACTGAGAGCGGGACCACAAGTGACGCCTGACACAGGTTGGACACTTGTCAGCTTCCCTCAAGTTTTGATGGGGAATGTAGGCAGCTTGGCAGAATGTTGGACAAGTGACAGTTGAAAAGTCCATTAGACAGCAGTCAGAGAGCCAAGCTGCAAGACCAGGATGCCTACATTTCCCATCACAACTTGAGGGAAGCTGTCAAGTGTCCAACCTGTGTCAGGCGTCACTTGTGGTCCCGCTCTAAATTAAAATTCATGGATCCTCAAGAATTATTCTTGGAGCACTATTGATATTCACTGTGTAATGTAACAGTAGGGCCACTAGGCTATAGTATTTAGTATGTTGGTATGGGATCTGTGACACCCAGGTGTGAATCCCTCTTCCGCCAGGGAAGCCTGCTAGTCAATGTTGGAGCTCTGTGATTCTTTGGATAATCACTAACAGTCAAGCGCGGGGAGGGGGGGAATAAAGTGGATCATCAGTAGATATGTAACAGACAAAAGAAGTTCATTTTTACTTAATTAATCATGATTTAACTAAGATTTCAGTGCTAGACAATATAATGATTGCTGCTATCTTTGATTTCCTTTGAAGGAGATTAGAAAAAATCATGGAGCAGAGGTCCATTGATGGCTACTAGCCAATAAAACTACAGGGAACCTCTTTATTCAGATAAAGTCACAGAAGTGTCTGCAGTACATGACCAAGGTTTGAGTCCAGGAGTTCTTCAAATAACAAGAGTTTTAGTACAAGGAGGCTGTTATCCTAGTCCTATTACATTGCTTAGTAGAAGTGATGCATCCTTGTAATTACACATAGATCTGTTCAGCAACTATAAGAGTTGCACCATTCTCTTGAAACTTTTTACCCACACTTCAGGCTTTTCCTTAATCATTCTCATCTGTTAGATGACCTAATAATTACCCAGGCATTCTTTACTAAAATATTTACCTTGAAAGCATATGTTTGTTTCTCTTCTTCGAAGGAGCTCACAGGGAGTTGATGAAAAACTAGTAAGTCAAGCTTATGATTAGCTAAATACAATTAAAGATTGGCAAATGTTGGAAGCCAAGCTAAGGTACTTGCTGCCCCAGGTTATAAACCTCAAGTCAGTACCACAAGTGGTAGAACTACTGCTTAATTTTGCTGAGATGTTAGAATACAAACATTTCTGAATACCACTGCCTCCTTCCAATCTCTGTCCGTCCGTCTTCATTTATATCCGACCTTTCTCCCCAATGGGGACCAAATAAGACGTACATAATTTTCCTCTCCTCCATTTCATCCTCCTAACAACCCAGCGGGGTAGGTTAGAGGTTGATTTAGTGTGACTGGCCAAAGGTTACCAGCAAGCTTCTGTGGGAGAACAAGGATTCAAACCTGGGTCTCCCAGATCCTAGGTGTCATGGGCCAGCCTGGGCTGAGTGATATCAGGACTCCTCGGGAGAAGAGGAGCCCTGGCTGCGTAGCCAGCCAGGACTTAGAAAAAGAGGAGCTGCAGAGTTCATGACCAGCACCTGGGGCAGACCAACACCAGCTTGTGCAAATGCAGCAGGTAAACAGAGTTCACAACTAGCAGTTGGAGCAGAGCAACTGGCATCTCACAGTCCTGAGACAAAAAGTGAAGCTCAGCCAGTCACTTCCAGACCACCAGGATCCAGGGATCATTTCGTAGAAAAAGAGCTGCAGGAACTCATTAGCACAACTCATTATCATATGCCATACCCATTGCCATCACTGGAAGTGTGTTATTAGCATAACTGATCTCTATATGCCACACCCCCTGATCTCACCTATCCTGGCTGTTTCGGACCCAATCCTCGCCATTCCGGGCCAAAATTGGGCCCAGAATGGCAAAAAGCGGCTGCAAATGGCTGAAAGGGGGCCCAAAATGGTCAGAATTGGGCAGCTGCTGAGCGGGAGAGTGATCCACCACCTGTCAGAGGCCTAGTCCTGGCCATTTTTGGACCAATCCTGGCTGTTTTAGGCCCGATCCTGGCCATTTTGGGCCCAATCGAGGCCCAAACGGGACCCAAATGGCCAAAAATCAGATGGGCGGGGCCACCTGACATGTGACCGCTTTGGAGAACTACTGGAACTGCATTCTTGCGCATTCCTCCTCAAAATGAGCCTTGCCAGGATCACTTACACCCTTCGAGTGCTGCAGACGGAGAAGACGGGTGGATCTACAGGAAAGACAACACAGTACGTCTCCTCCTAACCCAACACCAAGCTATTCATCAGCAAGTTATTCACTGTTGTAAGGAACTATTGGGTGTGGAAGCAACAGGCCGGAATCCTATTCGTGCTATGACTACTTCACCAAACCTTTGGACCATGCCCTGACTCTGCCTGTGTCTAGCTCTTGAACTTGTTGGTAACTAACCTTTGAACCTCCTGACCTTGCTATTTGTACTGCCCTTGGACTGGACCATAGACAACTCTTGGCACTGTCTTTGGACCAGACTTTGACCACGCTACTGCACTAGCCCACGACACTAGATCCAAACACTACACCACACTGGCTCTCTTTTTGTGCAAAGCAGCATAGGACCAGTCCGTGACAGCAACAACTTGCTGCAATATACTAAAATAATGTCTTAACACTATGTTGAATTTTTGCTCCAGTGTCATTACAAGTCCAGTGAAAATACCTAGTGAGGTTTTTTTACTTTGCTTTTGAACAGCAGGACCCTCCACACACAATAGCACAGGCCGGTGGTAAAAAGAGCAAGCTTAGTAACTATTTAGTGGCTTGAGAACAAAACTATCCTCAAAAATCTATCCTGAAAGCATTTTAATCAGCCAAAAAATGATGTATTGTCGAAGGCTTTCACAGCCGGAGAACGATGGTTGTTGTGGGTTTTCCGGGCTGTATTGCCGTAGTCTTGGCATTGTAGTTCCTGACGTTTCGCCAGCAGCTGTGGCTGGCATCTTCAGAGGTGTAGCACCAAAACTCTTACAGGATGACTCAGCTCAACCCCACCCCTCCTGAGTAGATACAAATGACCTACATCTTTTCCACACTGTGACACAGAGATCTCTGTCTTTTGGTGCTACACCTCTGAAGATGCCAGCCACAGCTGCTGGCGAAACGTCAGGAACTACAACGCCAAGACCACGGCAATACAGCCCGGAAAACCCACAACAACCAGCCAAAAAATGCATTTCAATTTTCCAAACACAACTGTTTCAAACACTATCCCCAGGCAGAGCCAACACATGGGTGCCTTTTTTGGGAGTGATTTTATCTTCAGCAGTTGTCATCATGCCATATTCTTCCACTTAAAGAGTTTTTTTTTTAAAAAAAATATTGAAACTGTATAACACACAAAACATTACTTGATAAATTTTATCATATAACTTTTCTGAGATAAAGTGTGTACCAGATTTCAACTGTAGGGCTGGATTTCGATTTCCATAGAGTAGCTATTGCATCCCTAGCAGCTACGAGTAAAGTTGCTATCAAGTCTTTCCTTAACTTGGGTATATGGGCTTGGTATGTGTCCCATTGGTCTAAGAGAAGAATTTCTGGAGACACTGGAACTACATATCCCGTTATTTGTCAAATTTCTTTTAGGACCTCTTTCCAAAACAATTCTATGTATTGGCATCTCCACCAGCAATGAGCAAAATTCTCTTCCTCTCGACAGTATTTCCAAGAGTTAGGTGAAGTTGAGGACCCCCACCAAGTCCCTAACTTGTATAATCTACCTTCAGCAGAAATTATGAGAGATATTCCTGGACTGCCTTCAACTGTCAATTTGTTCCATGTGCCAAGGATTGGAGGAAAACCTTTACCTTCTTAAAATTCCCAGTAAATGAGTGTTCTAACTTGCCACAACTCGCTTCATATTCATCTACATAACATTCATAAGACATTTTGTCTACCACTAAACCAATTTCATCAGCAAATCTAAATTCCTAATATTTGTCAGACTGTAAATATAATTAACTTACAACATAATTAGATTAACCTGACCTAATAACCTTCCTGCTGTGACTCAACTGGGACATGCCATTGCATTATTATGCATATTTTTAGGATAATGGTGCTAGTGGGACAACCCCTTTGATCAGTTGTAACAATTATAAACTGGACTGGAAAATTGATAGCATACATGCAAATATTCTCTATTCGTCACAAATGGCAGAATTAAAGCTAAGCTATATTAATGTAAACTGCAATAAATTAGTTTGTTACATTAATACAACAAAAGCAATCAAAAACATTTTCGTTGAAGTGATAACATCACAAATGACAATGGTTCCAAGTTTCATCATTATAGAACAACCAAAAATAATGAATAGTGAAGCTTAAATGTAAATGTTGATGTCACAGGGAATGTTTCAGTTCTGATCATATCAGTTCTTGCTCAGAATTTATTTTTGCACATACAAAATATACTTACATTAGAGAAACCTATTCCAAAAAGGCAACAAATGATTGGCAGATACTTATTGAACCTTACACTGAAATGTAAAGTATTACGTCTGTATTATTACTAACCCCTGACTCCTGTTAATTTAATGTTATGTTTCACTAACAGTATAAATGTTTTTAGTATTTTCCTAATTAAATATGGGAGGGTGATAAATCGGGGCTGCTGTTATCCAGGCCTCTTCCTCCTTCGCCTACTCCAGTTTCAGATCTGAAAACCATAAGCCAATATTTTCCCCTGATGGTTCATTACACTGAAATTCATTGCTTTGTGTTACTTATATAAGCCAAAGCCAAAAACAAAACAGTGACTCTGGTAATTACTTCACATCTGTTTGCTAGGTAAACTAATCCATGGACTAAATTCTTTGAATGTCTTAAAAAGTAGGATCAAGAGAGAGATTACAGTAAAAAGGATGTACAGATTAATGCTGCTGACCATTAAAATTTATTTTTGTTTGACCATCATAGGCAACCTTTGTCCAGCAGTCAAAGAGAAGAGAAGCTCAGAATGGAAATCTTTAGAAAGACACACTGGAGGTGAGAGGTATAGGTCAACCCCCATTTTTGTTGGCCTCAGCCTGAATCTATGCCTATACATCTCAATGAAAATGGATTTCATGTGATTTTTGCTGTAATTATTTACCAAAATTGTTATCCAGATTTGACTCATTAAGTAATGAAGTTATTATCTGTGTTTTCTGCTAAGGGTTTTACATAGAGATTGAGTAGCACGGGGGATAGGATTGCATTCTGAGGAACCCCACACGACAAATCTCCCACTGATGTCAAACTGGTGTCGGATGGCAACCCTTTGAGTCTGGTCTTTGAGGAGTGTGTAGCCATGTTGGTCTGTGGTAGGAAAGCAAGATTTTGGTCCAGTAACACCTTAAAAGCCAACTAGCCACCTGAAACTACATTTCTTCAGTACGAGCTATGTTACTATCAGTAAAAAAAAATGGTCACAACTAAAAATCAACACAACTAATACGGCTTGAATTTAGGAGTCAGCAGAAGTCAGGATATTTTTTATTTATTTATCTTTATTTCAATTTATATACCGCTCATCCCCAGGGGCTCTGGGAGGTGAACAGTTTAAAATAAATAAAAACAAGAAAACAATACTAAAATCAATATACAAAACAATAATGAAATAAATTAACCAAGTGCAATGGTGCGGAGAACCCAACCCCCACCCCGAAGGTGGGAGGCCGACATGGCACCGCCCCCTTCAACCACTGAACGCCTGGCGGAACAGCTCTGTCTTACAGGCCCAGCGGAACGATAATATGTCCCGCTGGGCCTGGGTCTCCATTGACAGAGCGTTGGCCCTGGCCCTGGTTGAAGTGAGGCGGGCTTCCTTAGGGCTGGGGACCACCAGTAAACATTTATTTGTTGATCGAAGCGGTCTCCAGGGAACGTACAGGGAGAGGAGGTCCCAAAGATATGCCGGTCCCAACCCGCTCAGGGCTTTAAAGGTAAGAATCAATACCTTGAACTTGATTCGGAATTCAACCGGAAGCCAGTACAGCTGGCGCAGAACAGGTGTGACATGTGACTGGTAAGATATACCAGTCAGGACCCACTCCGCCATATTCTGGACCAGTTGTAGTTTCCAGATCAGGCCCAGGGGTAGCCCAGCGTAGAGTGAGTTACAGTAATCTAGCCTGGAAGTGACTGTTGCATGGATCACTGTAGTCAGGTCCTGGGGCGTCAGGTAGGGGGCAAGTTGCTTGATCTGATGAAGATGGAAAAATGTAGACTTGGCAACCGCCGTGACCTGGGCCTCCATCAACAGGGAGGCATCCAGGAGCACGCCCAGACTGTCCCGTCCAGGGCAGGGAGCTGGATCCCAGCATCTGGCAGCCCCGTCCCAGCTGCAGGACCTCTGCCTTCACTGGGTTCAATTTCAGCCTGTTTCAACCATGCTGTCACAGCCTCCAGAGCTCTGGTCAGATTGTCTAGGGCCGTGTCTGGCCGGCCGTCCATCAACAGAAAAAGCTGGGTGTCATCCGCGTATTGATGACAGCCCAGCCCAAACCTCCGCACCAACTGGGTGAGGTGGCGCATGTAGATGTTAAATAATATCATAAACAAATTGGGATGGTTGGGATTATATTGTCGAAGGCTTTCACGGCCAGAGAACGATGGTTGTTGCGGATTTTCTGGGCTGTATAGCCGTGGTCTTGGTCGTATAGCCAGTCTTGGTCTGTATAGCCGTGGTCTTGCCAAGACCATGGCTATACAGCCCGGAAAACCCACAACAACCATGGTTGGGATTGTTATCTAAAATTAAGTTGCCATTTTGTTGAAATGTTTAGAGGCAGAAGTAGGTATCCGTGGGTGTGCTTTGAATGGGCTTAAATAATTCCTTACAGACAAGACCCAAAAAGTTGTCAGAGACCAGTTGTCACTCATCAGTGTGGGATTTGTACTGTTCCTCAGGGTGTAATCCCGTCTCTTATGCTACTCAATCTCTATGCAAAACTCTTAGGATAAGTCATTCATGTTGTTGAAATTGGATGTTATCAATATGCTGATATTAAAAAAAACAAGGAACATGGTGAATGTTTACACAAATTATAAAATGCTCGTCAATACTACACTGATTCAAAACATATTACATATATACAAGGAAATTCCTAACACCAAACTAAACAAGCGGCAAGTGACACATATTTTTCACACAAGTATATTTACATATATGGTGGTATAAAATATGCTGCTTACACCCCACTCTAATTCATTGCACAATGGATAATGCAACCGAGAACAACCAACAGGAATCTAGTATCATATCTTATTTTGAGTTTTTTTTCATCAGAAGAAAACCGCAAAATTTAAGTCAAATGTGTTTCCCATTGATAATGTTTCCTCTCATGATAGTAATAAAAAATGCTGAATTCAGGGGTTCACTCCCACCAGACAAAATGTCTAAATCTTTGTGTGGTCCTTAACACAGCAGATAACTTGTTTCATGTTGCAGCTGATACCCTGAAATAGGTATAAACATGAACCGGACTTCTAAACATTACACCACATTACAAACGAGCAACATCAACAATGGTCTGTACACACGCATTCTCTGTTGTGGCCTCTACCTTGTGGAACAGCCAATGTGAGGAGGTGCTCAGGAAGGCTTCCATGCTTCAATTATTCCACAAACTATGTAAAAAAAAATTATTCAGGAAGGCACTCATTAAAAAAAGGGGGGGGGAGAATGTGAACTATATCACTTGTGTGTTCTATGTTGTCAAGTTGCTTCCATCTTATGGCAATGCTATGAACGAATGCCCTCCAAAAAGTTTTGTCATTAATAGCTTTGGCTCAGATCTTGCAGACTGAAGGCTATATAGTGCTACTATGTATAGTATATAAGTATTATTGGTTTACTTTACAGAGTATTCTATTCTCACTGACCTGTTTTTATGCTTATGTAAATACCACTTTCTGCATGTTTAACAGAATCAAGTATCATATGCTTCAAGACTGCTGTAATCCCTAGTCCTATAACTGAACTGACTTACACTGAGTAATCCACCACCTTGAGTCTCAGTGAGAAACAGAGAATATAAGTAAAATAAACAGTAAATAATGTACTACACATTATTACAATGTTTCATCTTTATTCTCGACACTTTCATTGTTCAGAAAGTATAGCTCAATAGAAATTACCTGACTGTTCTGGATTTTAGAAATAAAACACTATTAAGAATTAAACAGTCAATAACAACTTGCAACATCAAAACATTTAAAAACATTAACACCATGGGTAAAATTTGTTTCTTACAGGCTAGAAACTCTCTTAAAAGATGAAGAATATGGTATGGTAAAACATTTGCTTATAAATTAAGATTCAGTGTAGACAGGCACATACTGTTCATTAACAAGACTTCCCCTACAGACATACATATTTCAAGACATTTCTACTTATAGTCACCCATATACTGCAGCAGCAATACACATACAAAAGCAGTTATCTACTTAAGGATCTGCTGTTAGAAGTAGAAAGCGATGTCTTTGCTGGGGGAAAGAAAGCAGTAATTCTACCCACTTCCCCATCAGAGATTACAGGACTACCGCAGTTTACAGAACAGAGTATCTCCTCCTGAGCTATTGTCCTGTAATATGCTCAAGATCAGAAAAATATCCTTGACAAGTTCTCAAACAGACTACATATGTGATTGGTGACAACAGGATGAAAATTTACCTCCTAACTTTTAAAAGGTCACAAACTCAACATCCAGAAATGTTTGAAGAATATAGCATAACATTAACCTAATGGCTTTAAAATTCCACACTAAATATGTATGTGTGATATTAATCTCTTCAACTGTCATGAAGGCACATTTTTATAAAATTCAGCAGGATAAAAAATTATTTGGAAGTCTGATCAGCCAGTTCCTTTGCTATTATAGATTGTAGTGTGTGTACAGAAGCAGGCTTCTGTTTATAAATCCCATATACAAAAATTTCCTGTCTACATTATTGCAGGAGCTTCCAGAACTCAATAGCACACAGAGAGATCCTTCACTGGGAACCATGTGTAACAGCCAGGGCTTTTTTCTGGGAAAAGAGGTGGTGGAACTCAGTGGGTTGCCCTCGGAGAAAATGGTCACATGGCTGGTGGCCCCGCCCCCTGATCTCCAGAGTTTAGATTACAATCTCAACTCCCCTCTGCCTGGAGATCAGGGGGCGGGGCCACCAGCCATGTGACCATTTTCAAGAGGTTCCGGAACTCCGTTCCACTGCATTCCTGCTGGAAAAAAAGCCCTGGTAACAGCCAAATGAAAGATAGCTCTGTTCACCCTCACCATTTCACTTTGCCTGATTTGGGGGGTGACATTAGCTCCTTCTGCACTGGGAACATAACTCCGTCCTCACTATCCCAAAAGTTAAGCATGGAATCAACTTGTCCGGGTCCTTTTGCACCTCTCATGTTTGGTCTGTGTGGTGCCATTCCTTAGTCTGCACTGTGTCAAAACGCGTCGAGATCAATGAGTGCTGGTGTTTTCCTCACTGATGCTGTCATTGGTGATGGAATAGCACCAGCCCTTTCTTTCTGCACATGCAATGAATTGATGCATTGTTGGATCAATCTATTTCCTGGATTTCTCCCTCTCGACCCAAAATAAAACAGTGGGAGAGGAAATGGGAAGGGGGAGGAATAGAGAGGAGGGGAAAGGACTGGCTAAATAGACAACAGCAGCCCGTCGCAATGAAATGGGAGGAGGGGCAGAAGGTGGAAGACTAAAAGGCAGAATAAAGAGGATCCATGGGAAAACAGCTGACTGGAAAACAGATTTTTTTTAAAAAAATGTTGGGGTATAAGCACTCCCAGGAAAGCAGTGGAAAAGCTGCATAGTAGCCAGAGTGACTACTCATAGCAGCAAATCAGATGCAGATGGTCATTAAAAAAACACTGCCATATAGGAACTGAACTGGTGAAATTGGCCCATGCAGAAGGGTTATTGTGAAGTTAGGTATTGTTATTCTTAAAGGATGAGGAAGGTTGCATGATTCAGGCTCCCCTGCTCCACTCAAAACAGATGATCAGCCTTACCAAAGCTGACAGCATTGACTATCTATTGGATGACTAGGCATTACACAATTATGTGTACGCAGCAATGCCCGGGCTTGTGTGTAGTTATAGAGAAAGGTGTGGGCTAAATTCACAATATAGTTCTCTCATATTAAATTCATTATTACAACCATACATATACAAAACACCGTTCACAATATTATATTCAAATACAGAAATAAAAACATCTTAAAACAAGAGGAAAGCAAAAGAATACATTTGTATATATGATCAAAAGAACAGGATCATAAAAAATACATAGAAGTAATACACTATTTACACTTTATTCAAGATGATGAAGGTTATTAATAGATTACTTAAACTGTGGATAGTGCTCAATTAGTACTTGGTCTCACAGAAGAATATTTGCACAGCAGTGGCAATAAATAGTTTTTTTAAAAAAAAAGAAAGAAACCCTTATAGGTAAAGTTATGTCGCTACTAACTATTCCAATTCATGATTTTGTCATACTCCTGAATTCTTTGTTTTATGTGAGAAAGTTTGTTCTTTAAGTATTCACAACGTTCTTTTTTCTCCAGAAAGGTAGGATCCTGCAAAACAAAATAAATCAATTATTGTTTCATGCTGGACTTTGGAACGTCAAGTTAGGAAAGTGTGGGAAAATTTCATTGAATTGGATTAGGTATCATTTAAAATGAAAAAAGATCTAGGCAAGACTTTGCCCTTTGTCTTGAGATGTTATTTTCCTTTTTCAACATTTGGTATGGTATATACTAGATCTTATGCCATCAAAATATTGCATGATGCACTCCTTTTTGACCAAAAAAAATCCATTCATAAAGAGTAATTAAATCTGAACTCTGCTTTCTCACATACTGAATAATGCAGCTCGAATCCACTTGCAATGAACTCAGCAATACGTTTGCAAGTGGATTCTCCTATTTCACACAGTAAAATCAGTTGCAAAGTGGACTGAAAGTGCATTATTCATTGTGTGTGAAAGCATAATGAAGCAAATATAAATAGCCCTTTTAAAAAGAACAAATACTGGAATGGATCCTGTTCCCTGGCCTATGACTCTGCTAAGCAATGTTTGAAACGATGGTTGTTGGGGGTTTTCCGGGCTGTATTGCCGTGGTCTTGGCATTGTAGTTCCTGACGTTTCGCCAGCAACTGTGGCTGGCATCTTCAGAGGTGTAGCACCAAAAAAAAAAAAAAAACTTTTTTTGGTGCTACACCTCTGAAGATGCCAGCCACAGTTGCTGGCGAAACGTCAGGAACTACAATGCCAAGACCACGGCAATACAGCCCGGAAAACCCACAACAACCATCGTTCTCCGGCCGTGAAAGCCTTCAACAATACATCCACATCAATTGTTTCGATCCTGTTTCCATTCTGAAAACACACCATGCCGAGGGCAATTCAAACTTTAAAAAACAGAGATCTCTCTGTCTTTTGGTGCTACACCTCTGAAGATGCCAGCCACAGTTGCTGGCGAAACGTCAGGAACTACAATGCCAAGACCACGGCAATACAGCCCGGAAAACCCACAACAACCATCGTTCTCCGGCCGTGAAAGCCTTCGACAATACAATGTTTGAAACCTTCCTCCAAGTCCAAAAATACCTGGCTTACCACCATACCACTGTCAAAACCAACCCCAAAGTGTCTGGTTAATTTCAAAAGACCACCTTAAACAATTAGGTGTTGTCAAACAATTAGGTCAACACATTCGGCAGGTCCCAGGTATCCTCAGAGAGTGCATTCCACAGGGTAGGGGTCACAACTGAGAAAGCTCCTCCCCTAGTGACAGCTACCTAAACCGCCCTGGGGCTGGCCACTGGCAAAAGGCCCCGAGAAGATGACTGAAGGGAGTGTGGGGGGTTATAATGGAAGAGACGATCCTGTAGGTATGAAGATCAGACGATTAAAGACTTTAAAAGTTAGCATCAGTACTTTAAATTGGATCTAGATACTAATTGGTAGAGGCTGTAAAATTAGAGCAATATGAGCTGACTATGTTGTTTTGGTTAGCAACCTAGCAGCTGCATTCTGGACCACCTGCAGTCCCCGAAGCAGTTTCAAGGGAAGCCTTACATAGAGTGAATTACAGTAATCCAGTCTGGAGGTAACTGTTGCATGGATCAATGTGGCAAGGTCAGACCCAGACAAATAAGGAGCTAGCTCGCAGGCCTAACATAGATGATAAAATGCTGCCTGTGCTACCATACACACTTCTTTATCCAATGATAGCACAGAATCCAACCCCAAGGCTCTTTAAAAGAGTCTTCAGCTGTCAGCTGCACATCATCAAGTCTCAGAAGTGACCCTCTAGCTAGCATCTCAGTGTTTCCTAGCCACGTGACCTCCATCTTAGATGGATTCAACTTCAGCCAACTCCCCCTTAATCAATCGACTACTGACTGCAGGCACTGAGATACTGCTGACAGCCCTGCTGCTGGCTGCTTATCCAGTCGAAGGAAGAGCTGAGTGTCATCAGCATATTGATGGCACCCAACTCCAAACCTGACAATTTTGGCAAAAGAGTGAATATATACATTAAATAACATCACTGAGGAGATTTAACCCTGAGGGATGCCACAATTCAGGGAGAACATCTCTTCTCCAACAGCAACCCTCAGAGAGCGTGCCCGATGAAAGAAGAGAAATGCAAAGTCCAGAGGAGTTAGCCGTGTTAGTCTGTAGTAGCAAAATCGAAGAGTCCAGTAGCACTTTTAAGACTAACCAACTTTACTGTAGCATAAGCTTTCGAGAACCCACAGATCTCTTCGTCAGATGCATCTGGACTCTTTTTGATTTTGCAAACTTAAGTGTACTTCTATACAAGGCACAGGAGATCTATAATCAGGATTGCCTGCAGGATCTGTGGTTGGGACCTTCTGTAGTAGAGTAAGAAGCAACCATATGCATGTGTGGTATGCATGTGAAATTGGATTCATGGTGCTGAGCAAGGTTTCTTAACACAATACAAATAAACTGTGTGTTCTGTGTTAAAGACTGGGTGTTTCACAACGTACAAGTAAGTATTGAAATATAAAATTGAAATATAATAATATAAATTGAAATATAATAATAATAATAATATTGTGAATGCTCTACAATTTTTATTACATATTGGAAAGAAAAATAGATAAGACACATCCTTTTACTTTTCATAGACACTCCTTTTCATAAACCCATTTTCTTTTATTTCTCTCCTTTTTTATCAAATTATTTTGTGTAACACATGTAATAATTACAATAAAAATCTAAAATAGAAAAAAAGAACTAAGTGCTTCAGATAAATTATATCTCTAAAGTCATTACCTGCCCACTGCCACAATCGATACATTACAGATTAGATAATTCTTGATACGTCAACTGACTTCGACATGTCTTATTCAAATGAATGCAGATTTAACTTTTCTTAGTCATTACTCTTTTAAAGTGTATTATACCTGAATGGTACTATATAAACAAATAATAGGTATTTCGTAACACTCACGTTCTTTTTCTTTTTATATTCTTGCAAAACCTTTGAAATTCTATCATGTTCCTAAAAGGGGGGAAAAACAAGCATTTTAAAATCTTGTATCTTTAATACTTTCTGTTCAGGCTTTTTCTCCTAAAAAAAGTAACTCTACCACTGAAGTTTGGCGTATCATCCTAAAACAGTCACTGGGTTGTCAGACAAAAGATGGCAAGGATTGGACAGCTGCAAAGTTTGATTATAGACAGGCAGGCATATCAAATGGAATAAAACCATATGGTGATCACGAGTTCTAGTAATGTCTAGGCTGGGCAACTGTTTGTCAGCTACCAAATAGTTTTCTGCTTCTCCCCTGTATTTATTTATTTACATTATTTATAGTCCACCTTTCTCACTGAGACTCAAGGCAGAATACCTAATATACAGTCAATACGATCAACAGGATGGGACATCCAATAAACCATACAATAGGGTCTGGATTGCAGAAGTCTGAAAACAAGCAGATATCTGATACAGAGCTGGAACGAATCATAAGGATTTAAACATGTTAAACAATGGAGAAATTACACAGGCGCATAGATATATCATACAGATCTCTGGTTCTCAAAGAAGGACAAGAGGCCACTGTACAGAATAAGGCCAAATTTATGTATAAATATGCCTTCTTAAAATGCTCATTCTATTGAGTACTTACAAGGGTGTTTCCAGGATGCTGAGGGAGCTTCCTCATCAACGCATCCAGCTCATCAAATTTCTTTAAGACTGCCTGAACCTCAACAGAAAGTTCTTTATATTCAGCAAACTGATCATTAAAGACAGCTTTATAACGGTCTCTTTCCTCATCGCTCCGGATTACTGGATATTTTCTGTAAGAAATACAATAATGAAAGCCATAATATTACCTGTCAGAACAAGATGCAAACGTATGCTTATTTTATGAAAACGTGATTTTTTTAGGATATAAGATAAAAAACAGAGTAATGTGTATCCAGAAGGACATAGACTCTGCCCTGTTTCTACCATGTTCAGCAGAGAATAACTTGACTCATCTGGCCATCCGAGTAATTTTCCAAATTTCTCCCCTTGTCCTTCTTATTCTGCCCTTTCTCCAATTTTATTCCAAAAACCTTTGAGGTCGATTAGGCTAAAATGGAAAGAGAGACTGAATGGTCCAAGATAACCCAGGCAGTTTCAGGGATGGATGGAAATTTGAACCAGGTCTCCCACAGTTGCCACTATCCTGTACACATTGTGCGCCTTGTACATTTTATTTTGGATCTTCTTGTAGCCAGACTAGTGTTGATCTGGGCTAAGGAGCACAGACATTACAACAAAGTGATTGATTAGATTTTTAGTTAATTTCAGCCCTATGATTCTATTATTTCCAACTTTCTTAATATCAGCTAATACAAAGTCAAGACTTACAAAGAGTATTTTTTCTTGATCAACATTTAAAAATTCAATATAGGAAATCATACCACAAGGTATTTTATTGTATAAAGCAAATTCTCTAAAAGGAGAAATGCAAAATTCTTTTAAATTAACTATATTAAATTTGTACACTAAAATCACTCCCCAAATTATAATGAATGTGTATGGAAAAATTCAGTGAGAAATTTAGTAGTACGAGACATTGGTATCTAGATCTAAGATTAAAGAGAATGAAAGAATATCCCAGTCCAAGAGTAAACTTCGTAAGGAATGCTGCAGAGGCACTCACGCTAAGTAGTCCGGCATCACTATAGGCTTGGGAATATGCCCTGCTGGTATATGGCCATTAAGCAGTTCAGGTTTCATTTCCAAAGTTATGTTTTTCTTTTGATTTTTTGCTTCCCTGGGACTGTCACCTTCATCTTCATACTAAATGAAAATAATATCAAGCTTAGTCTTAACACTATATATATATATATATATATATATATATATATATAGATAGATAGATAGATAGATAGATAGATAGATAGATAGATAGATAGATAGATAGATAGATAGATAGATAGATAGATAGATAGATAGATAGATAGATAGATAGATAGATAGATAGATAGATTTAAAAAGAGCTTTGCTTAGCATAGTGAATGGACAAAAATTTACATATTTTATCATTTCCAGATCACTGAGTTCCAAAATCAATTTCTTTTACCAATAATGGATCAAATGTATAATTCCAAGATGATGAAATTAGCAAAAGTAGCATTATGCAAGATGCTTTGTCCATCAACACAATATTAACTTCTCACAATATAGGAGAAGGAACTTTTTGGTCATCCATTATTTTTTGTTTTACGGGAATATATAGAAGACATAAGACACACAGAGACTGGCCATCATCAACTACAGAATAGTGCTTGACAAATCACAATTATGAACATACAAACGGTAGACCAGCAAGGAATCATGGAGGGAGAGGCAAAGACGATGTTTAACTAACACACACAGATACACGCACATCCTATAAGCTCTCATATGTCTGAGAAAGCTGATTTTTCTAACCATTTTTTCTTACCTGCTCTCAACTTTCCATCTATTATGGAGATTTTCAGTTCTCATCAGGCCACAGGAGGTGTTTTTAGGTGCACAAGGTGCATACCTGAAGATTCCCCCAAGCACACAGACAGCCCCTCATTATTTGCAAGAGGCCCGGAAATGCTGGTCTCATCCACATAAAAAATTAAACTTTGCTCAGTGGAGCAGTAGGATAAGGCAGGATCCCTCTCACTGTCAGAATGTGTTTTCACCAACAACTTGATGACAGCAGGCAACGCAGCAATGAGTTGTGAAGCGGAATTCCTTAACTCTACTGGCCTATTTACCATGGCTCCCCTCCACCCAGCACGCACCCCAGCTTCTTCTAGATCTCCTTCTACCGGGACATTGCTGGAAATTACACTGCACTGCCGGCACCTCTGGCAAAAGCCTAGCAGGAAGACAGACACATTTTACCTCCTTTCTTTCCCAAAGTTCCCCTTGGTGGTCAAGAGGGATATTTTCTCACTCGTGTTGCCTTTTGCAGGGAGCTCTAGCAGGAGTGAGGTGCTACTCCTGCAAAAACACACGAGGGAGAGAAAATACCGAGAGAAAAAAGTTGTTGGAAGCCAAAGCAAATCTGTTGACTCCTACTGGAAAAAGCTACAGCTTCTAATGTTTTATCAGTGCACGTCTCAGAAATACCAGCCTCTCCCATATTTTCCCAATCATTCCGAAACTAAGGTAGCTCAGACTCTGTAAATTTTATAAATTTCCGCACACGCACGCACACATGAGTATGTTCACAGACATACTATTCTTACCATTCTTTTCGGTAAAAAAGATTGTGTCTTCGTCTAATAAAAAAAAAAGAAGATATCAACATTAAGCATGTAGAGTGCAAAAACAAAAACCCTTGAAATACAGTACATATGTAACTGTAATTCTCAAAAGTAAATTCATTATTTGTATTGATGGTTGTTGTGGGTTTTCCGGGCTGTATTGCCGTGGTCTTGGGCCCAAGACCACGGCAATACAGCCCGGAAAACCCACAACAACCATCGTTCTCCGGCCGTGAAAGCCTTCGACAATACATATTTGTATTGAGTTAGTAAGATGAGTAATGAAATCATTATTAGTACTGATGAATAAGGAAATATGAATCTTGGTTGTGTACATGTAATTTTGTGAACATATAATACAAATCTCTGGACTTTGGTGTTTGATCCTGAAGCATCTTTCAAAATCTTGAACTTTTTAAGAAGCAGAATAGAGTTTTAGGTGTTATAGCATACTTCATCAAAACTATGAATTTGTGTATTCCAAACCAATACCAAAACACTGAATTAAGCATCTATAGTCATTTAATAATATTCATGACAGCAAGCAACAACTTTCAGAGCATCTCAAGCTGATCCGGCAGAGGCAATCTGGGTGGCTGAAACAGTCCTGGAATGTGGCCCCACCCCTACACCTGATGAATGGCCGGTGCTTCTCTCCCCCCCCCCAAGATGCAGTTCGGCAGGAGACTCACCAATTGGGTCAATTAGGGTTGCTAGCCTCCAGATGGCTGGAGATCTCCCAGAATTGCAACTGATCTCCAGGGGACAGAGATCAGTTCCCCTGGAGAAAATGGCTGCTTTGGAGGGTGGACTCTATGGCATTATACCATTCTGGGGCCCCTTCCATTCCAAAACCCCTTCCTCTCCAGACTCCACCCCCAAAAACTCCAGGAATTTCTCAGCCTGGACCCTGGCAACCCCAGGGTCAATGGTTACGGGGGCAGAGAAGCAGGGCACCAAACCACGCACCTCCGCCCAGCTGTGGTGTCCCCACTGCCTGCCTCTATTTCCCAGTCTTCAGTCTGCCTGATCTCATTGTCCTCTACCCCAAGCAGGATGGGGCCCAGGAGAGGCCCACACAGCCCACTGGGCTTTCTCCTAGTGGCCAATCCAGATGTCATGCTACTACAGTAACTTAGTGCTGCTACGTCAATAGTTACTAACATGCATAATTTGAAAAAAAAAATACCTGCAAGTTAAAAAAAGTCATCCTCACCTCGCAAAAGACAGGGCCAGGGTGACCAACACAATCAAACATTGCAATTTAGTAGAAACCTTTTTATAATGTTATTGTGTGGGCTCGATGGATTTCCCTCGCTTGTCAGACACATACCGACACCAACCAAACTTATGTATTGTCACAGATGTAATAGGTGAGTTCTGATAGCCTGTAGAACGATTCTGTCCTAATTCTGTAGAGAGCGAGCAAGCCTCCATATCTGTTTGATAGTTAGTCCAGACATTTGTCTCCATAAAAACTGTCTATATGATGTTCCTTTAGCTACAAAAATTTCTGCATGTATGTTATCAGCAATACCTACACAATCATTACACCAATTTTATTTGATGGTGTATATGGAACCTAAATCTTTTAATGAGCATGTATTATTTGAGTAGAGAGACCTAAGACACGAAGTGAATGAAAGACAGTAATTTTCAGACCGAGTCTTGAATAAACAATCAGATATTCTGTATCCAAAAGAAGACTTACCTCTTGTTCCAAAAGCTGCCTGTGTTTTCGTGCACTTTCATGCCTCCACAGTTTTAGGCAAATAACCGCACCAATAAGATAAATAATTGTTGTTACAAACAGGAAGATAATTGCCGCTGTCTGTCCTCCTTCTATACGGCAAAATGAGGCATTCATTGGCGTGTTAAATAACGGGTAGTAGCAGAGTCCTCCTCTGTTGGCATCATTTACATAGACTATAGCAGCTGACATGTACAGAATAAACAAAGCAACATTGATCCCAAATTCAGTTAAAGGCCACCAGTGAGAATCCAGGAGAATGGTCCTGTAATACATTGACATGCCAAGAGCTAGAAGGATAATAGTCACAATCCAAGCAAGTCCTGCCACAACAAGAACAAAGGGTGTTTTAGGTCCGCTGTAATAATAGCCTCCATACATACTGCTTGTCCCATAGCCATACGACTGCGAGAAACCATACATGTTGTACCATTCATTGTCTTTGTGAATATAAGCTGTGACACAAGCAAACACAGCTGCTCCTAAGAGTAGTTCAACAACACCCAGGATCCTTAGCAGGCCTGCCCATGATTTCATGTACGAGTATCTCAGATTATACGCTTCTACCTTCTCACTGTAAGCCACAGCTGTTTGAGTTTGCCGCCCCAACGACCCATAGGGATCAGAAGGAATCATGGCTTCGACTTCTTTGTGTGAATTGTAGGTCCCTCCTGATCCTCCATATGGATCCTGGTAAGAACTGGGAACTGAAGTTTGTTTAAGTGTGGGCGATGAGGGTGGAGAGCATTCAACTGCATCAGAAATGGCAGGTATTGGTTTGTCCCATTCAGGGTCATTTTTCTTCCCCTTGAAAAAGTTCTTCCATGAGTCTGGAACAAATTTTCTTACTGGCTTGAGATCAGAGACTTCAGCTGGTTCTTCACTGTCACTTGGATAAAATTCAGGCCCAAAAGGTGGTTGCAAAGGAAGAGGGGGCGGCGGCAAGGGAGCTGCATTCAGTATTTGTCCATTATCCTGAAAATCTCTTTCAGCATCTTCTAGAGAAGGGGAATCAACATACACTTCGTCATAATGCACAGATCTACCAAAATGCCCTGGTCTGCGTTCTGCTGTGTTCCTTGAAGACATTTGCAACCTTTCACCCTGTTTCAGAAATTAAAATAATGCGCAAGATTGAAGGCTATTTATTGTTCCTCGTATGGTTTCTGGCAAACGGTATATAGTGGTGGGAGGGCTTCAAGTGTATTTGGCACAAGAAAAACAAGACTTCAGCCCCCAAGCCTAACCGTTTAAACAAACGTTTTAAAAAACATACATTTTTACAGTCCAATTCCAGGTTTTTAAAAACAGGACTCCCACTAGAACTTGGGCTCACCACGGCTGAGCTACTGAACCCATGAATTGTCCAGGACTTCAAAAGCAACAACAAAGAGACTGACTTCTAGCGTTTAAAGACTGTCCTTTCCACACCACTTTTCCTGCATTGAAGTCACAGCGCTTCCTTTTGGCACTGAATCAAAATTCAGACGTGCAAAGGAAAGCGAAGCTCAAGCCCGCTCCCCTATCACGCCACCCTTTCCCCTTGAAAAAGACAGGAACTTTGACAAAAACACACTCGTTGCCGGGATCTGCCAGGAAAACGAGACCGCCAAATACCTCACAGAAACATGTTCGTGTCGTAGCCTAGAAATTCCGGGTCTTTCAGAAGGCAGGACACCGAGATTTTTTACTCCCTTTGCTTCCTTCCCGTTTCCCTTCCCCTCGCCTGGACAGACACTTCCCTCAGGAACCACCGCCCGGCATGCTCTGTCCTCCCGCCCTCCTTCAGAGGGGCGTGTATCCGTAAGTCCCAGCTCACCTCAAGAAATGAGGCAGACAGAAAAGTCCCTGGAATGGCGGCAGGAAAGCAATTCTATGGCCTAAGGACAGCTTCACAACAGGGTCTCTTCTCGCTAGTTGTGCGCTTAGCTTGACCTTCATCTCACCCACCTGCCCACTATAAGTAAAGGCATACCTGTCGGACCGCCCCCTCCACCTGAAGACGTTTTTTGCTTCCGCTCGCTCGAGAGGACTTTCTCAGCCAAACGTCCCTCCGCCCCCACCGCAGAAACTTTAGAGTGATCTAATTTTTCCCTACCGTGCAAGCTCTTTGTACGTGTTGCGCAGCAGGTGGCCTACTAATGGTAGCAATGTGAATAGCAAAATAAGCTATCGTGGGGAGATTATTTAAAAAGGATTCTCATGAATTCATGATTTTTATATTGAAACAAAACAAAAAGGCTGTCATATTATTTATCATGCCCTAGTCTACAGCCAGCAACAAAACAATCATGCATCCACCAATCTGTGGCGTGGCCATGGTACAAAAACATGGCAATAAAGCACGGATCCTGATTTTTATGTGGCGCCACCCAGAATCTAGCATACAATACCAGATAATGTCCATTGCCACAAATGGAACCAAAACATTCAGCAATCCACCGCTTCATGGCACTGCCACGGCGCAAAAACATGGGTCAAAAGCACAGATCCTTATGGATCCTCTTGATTTTTATGTGGGGCCACCCAAAATCTACTATACAGGTCCAGATCATATCAATTTCCACAAATGGGACCAACAAATTCAGCTATCCACTGCTTCGTGGCACCGCCACGGCGCAAACACAATTCAGAAGCATGGATCCTCATGGATTTTCTTGATTTTTACATGGGGCCATCCAAAATCCACCATGCAATCCCAGATCATGTTTATTGCCACAAATGGCACCCAAGAATCAGGCACCCACCACTTTGTGGCACCGCCACGGGGCAAAAACATGGTTCAAAAGCACAGATCCTCATGGATCCTCTTGATTTTTGCATGGAGTCACCCGAAGTCCACCATACAATCCCAGACCGTGTCCGTTGCCACAAATGGGAACAAAAAATTCAGCCATCCACTGCTTCGTGGCACCACCGTGGGTCAAAAACATGGTTCAAAAGCAGGGATCCTCATGGATCATCTTGATTTTTATGTGGGGCCACCCAAAATCTACTATACAGGCCCAGATCATGTCCATTTCCACAAATGGGACCAACAAATTCAGCCATCCAGTGCTTCGTGGCACCGCCACGGTGCAAAAACTTGGTTCAAAAGCAGGGATCCTCATGGATCCTCTTGTTTTTTATGTGGGGCCACCCAGAATCCACCATACAATACCAGATCATGTCCATATCCACAAATAGGAACAAAAAATTCAGCCAAACACCTCTTCGTGGCACTGACATGGTGCAAAAACTTCGTTCGAAAGAACGGATCCTCATGGATCCTCTTGATTTTTACATGAGGCCACCCAAAATCTACTATATAGACGCAGATCATGTCCATTTCCACAAATGGGACCAACAAATTCAGCCATCCAGTGCTTCGTGGCATCGCCACGACACAAGAACATGATACAAAAGCACAGATCCTCATGGATCCACCGCTTTGTGGAACCGCCACGGTGCAAAAATACTGTTCAAAAGCACGGATCCTCATGGATCCTCTTGATATTTACATGAGGCCACCCCAAATCCACCATACAATCCCAGATCATGTCCATTGCCACAAAAGGGACAAAAAAATAAGCTATTCACCGCTTCGTGGCACCCACGGCACAAACACATGGTTCAAAAGCACAGTGCCTCATGGATACTCTTGATTTTTACGTGGGGCCACCCAAAATCTACTATACAGACCCAGATCATGTCCATTGCCAGAAATGGGAACAAAACATTCAGCCATCCACCGCTTTGTGGCACCCCACAGCGCAAAAACATGGTTCAAAAGCACAGATCCTAATGGATCATCCTGATTTTAACATGGGGCCACCCAAAATCCACCATACAATCCTGATTTTAACATGAGGCCTCCCAAAATCCACCATGCAATCCCAGATCATGTCCATTGCCACAAATGGCACCGAAAAATTCAGCCAGCCACTGCTTTGTTGCATGGCCACGGCGCAAAACATGATTCAAAAGCATGGATCCTCATGGATCCTGTTGATTATTACATGGGGCCCCCCAAATTCCATCAAAAGTCCAACATCACATCCATTGGCAGAAATGGCACCAAAAAATCTAGACATTGACTGATTTGTGGCACCGCCACGGCGCAAAAACAGAGTGATTTTGTAGGAATTAATTTAATCATGACAATGTTCAATCAGGATTTTTTAGGCAGTTTTTTTCAAAATAGTGGTGTCACAGATACTTGGATCTTTGATTGCTATGGTTCAATCTGCGTCCAGGGATGTTTTCTGAGACATTAAGAATTTAGGGTGAGTAATGTACAAAAATCCTGAGGATGAGAAGAATCCATAGTTTGGAGTCACAGTGGTGAAAAAATGTAGTGGATCAACAGTACACGGTGCATTATTTGGTCATGGATGTCAAAAGTGTGTAATTTCTCTAGTTTAATTTGCAGCAATGGACATAAGGGATTTGATCTTGAGTTTTGGTTGACCTCATGTAAAAAATCAAGAGGATCTGTGATGAGCCGTTGTTTTTAAATGTGTTTTAGCACCGTGGTGGTGCCACGAAGTGCTGAGTGCCTGATTTTTTGGGTGCCATTTGTGACAACAGACATGATATGGGATTGTATGGTGGACTTTGGGTGGCCCCATGTAAAAACCAAGATAAAACATGAGGATCCGTGCTTTTAAGCATGTTTTTGCACCGTAGAGGTGCCACGAAGTGGTGTATGGCTGGCTTTTTTGGTTCCAGTTGTGGCACAGGAAACGATCTGGGATTGTATGCTGGATTTTGGGAGGCCCCACGTAAAAATTAACATGATCCATAAGAATCCGTGCTTTTGAACTAACTTTTTGTGCTGCAGCGGTGCCACAAAGGGGTGGATGGTTGTATTTTATGGTACCATTTGTGGCAATGGACATGACCTGAGATTGTATGTTGGATTTTGAGTGGCGCCATGTAAAATTCAAGAGAATCCATGAGGATCTGTACTTCTGAACCAAAGCGGGGGATGGCTGGATTTTTTGTTTCCATTGGTGGCATTGGACATGATCTGTGATTGTATGTTGGATTTTGAGTGGCCCCACATAAAAATCAGGAGGATCCATGTGGATTCATTCTTTTGAACAAAGGTTTTGCACCGTGGCGGGGCCACAAAGCTTTGGATAGCTGGTGTTTTTTGGTGCCATTTATGGCAATGGACATGATCTTCGTCTGTATGGGGGATTTTGGGTGGCCCCATGTAAAAATCAAGAGGATCCATGCTTTTGAATCATGTTTTTGTGCTGTGGCAGTGCCACAAAGCAATCAATGGCTGGATTTATGTGTGCCATTTGTGGCAATGGACGTGATCTGGGATTGTATGGTGGATTTTAGGTGGCCCCATGTAAAAATCAAGAGGATCCATGCGGATCTGTGCTTTTGAACAAAGGTTTTGCACTGTGGCAGTGCCACAAAGCTCTGGATGGCTTGGTTTTTTGTTCCATTGGTGGAATTGGACATGATCTGGGATTGTATGTTGGATTTTGGATGGCACATGTAAAAATCAAGAGGATCCATGTGGATCCATGCCTTTGAACAAAGGATTAGCACCATGGCGGTGCTACAAAGCAGTGGATACCTTTTTTTTTGTGCCATTTTTGGCAATGGACATGATCTTGACCTGTATGAGGGATTTGGGGTAGCCCCATGTAAAAATCAAGAGGATCCATGTTTTTGAACTACGTTTTTGTGCCATGGCAGTGACACAAAGCGGTCGATGGCTGGATTTTTTGTCGCCATTTCCTTTGGTTATGATGTTGGACTGTATGATGGTTTTGGGGAGGACCCATGTAATACTCAACAGGATCCATGAGGATCCGTGCTTTTGAATCATGTTTTGCGCTGTGGTCGTGCCACAAAGCAGTGGCTGGCTGAATTTTTTGGTCCCATTTGTGGCAATGGACATGATCTGGGATTGTATGCTGGATTTTGGGTGCCCCCTTGTAAAAATCAAGAGGATTCATGTGGATCTGTGCTTTTGAATCAAGTATTTGCTCCATGGCGGTGCCACAAAGTGGTGAATGGCGGGAATATTTAGTTCTATTTGTGGATATGGGCAGGATCTTGTAATATATGGTGGATTTTGGGTGGCCCCACATAAAAAGCAAGAGGATCCATGAGGATCCATGCTTTTGGACCATGTTTTTGCAACGTGGTGGTGTCACGAAGCGGTGGATGGCTGGTTTTTTTGTCCCATATATGGCAATGGACATGATGTGGGATTGTAGGGTGGATTTTGGGTGGCCCCATGTAAAAATCTGGAGGATCCAAGAGGAGCTGTGCTTTTGAACCACATTTTTGCGCCTTGGCCATGCCACGAAGCGGTGGATGGGTGAATTTTTTGGTCCCATTTGAGCAAACAGACATGGTCTGGGAATGTATGGTGGACTTTGGGTCATCACATGGAAAAATCAAGAGTATCCATAAGGATCCGTGCTTTTGAACCATGTTTTTGTGCCGTGGCAGTTCCACGAAGCGGTGGATGGCTGAATTTTTTGGTCCTATTTGGGGATATGGACATGATCTGGTATTGTATAGTGGATTCTGGGTGGCAGCACATAAAAATCAAGAGGATCCAAGAGGATCCGTGCTTTTGGACCATGTTTTTGCGCCGTGGGGGTTCCAAGAAGTGGTGGATGGCTGTTGTTTTTTTGTCCTATTTGTGGCAATGGACATGATTTGGGATCATGTGGTGGATTTTTGGTGGCCCCATCTAAAAATCTAGAGGACCCATGAGGATCCGTCCTTTTGAACCGTATTTTGCACCGTGGCAGTTCCACGAAGCGGTGGATGGCTGAAGTTTTTGGTCCTATTTGTGGATATGGACATGATCTGGTATTGTATAGTGGATTCTGGGTGGCAGCACATAAAAATCAAGAGGATCCAAGAGGATCCGTGCTTTTGGACCATGTTTTTGCGCCGTGGGGGTTCCAAGAAGTGGTGGATGGCTGTTATTGTTTTTTTGACCTATTTGTGGCAATGGACATTTTTGGTGGCCCCATCTAAAAATCTAGAGGACCCATGAGGATCCGTCCTTTTGAACCGTATTTTGCACCGTGGCAGTTCCACGAAGCGGTGGATGGCTGAATTTTTTTCCTATTTGTGGATATGGACATAGTCTGGGATTGTATGGAGTACTTTGGGTGACCCCATGTAAAAATCCAGAGGATCCATGAGGATCTGTGCTTTATTGGCATGTTTTTGTGCCGTGGCAGCACCACGGATTGATGGATGCATGATTGTTTTGTTGCTATCTGTAGACTACGACATGATATATGACAGCCTTTTTGTTTTGTTTCAATATAAAAATCATATGAATTCATGAGGATCCGTGTCTCATATTCATGTTTTTTTCACCATGGCAGTGCCAAATATTTTTGGATCTGTGTTTCAATCTGTGGACCTGACTGTGATATGTGATTTGATGTTTCATTTGTTTTTTTCCAAACTACTCAAACTGGGTTATTATGAGAATTGAAGAGAGAAGGGAGGAGGGTAAGCACTCATACCACTCTCACACCATATAATAAAATGCTGGGTATCTAAGAGGAAATCCTAATTATATACACTTTAAATCAATGATTATTAAGATGAGTTAGCCATCAAGCTTTCAAAGTAGAGGGCAGCTCACACAAATGAAATTATATATTTGGTACACATCTCTCATCAATGCTCCTTTTTTTTTAACATGCCCAATTTCCTTATATAGGGGGTTGCTTTCAAAAACATCAAAAATCTCTATAAGAAACAAATACGTGATGCTAGATTTCAATTTAACTTCTAGAGTATCAGTGGCGTATCTTCCACTGGCTTTACTGGATGTAGATTGTACCCTTTTGCTCAAGATCTTGGACAGCTTCTCATTCATTATAAAGGATACAGATCACAATGCCAAAGATGACAATTGCAATGTACAATTGTTGTAAAAATATTTTCCAGCATTTAAATGTTTTGTGACTGGGAAAAAAAAACTCGATTCCCTTCCTTCTCCAGTACATCAACTGTGTTAGGAAGCTCATCCTGGGATACGCTGGAACAATACTGGATAGTGGCCATACCACCATTCTTTGATGTTTATGTTGAGCAGCTATTTGTATATGAAAACGCAGCTCTTCAAATTATCCCTAATACTGTGATAATCCTCAAATATATGGATTTGCCCTACATCATCTTGCCAGTTTTTACAAGGGGTGGTGGTGATTAGAGATGCAGACATGTACATTACTTCTTCCTCACTATCTCTGTTCATAAAAATAAAGCAACATGTTTAACATGAGTGATTAAGGACTACACTGAATATGCAAGCTATTCTTAAAGAGATTATTAATCTTTTTGTAGCAAAATACCTTGCTTAAATGCTATCATAGATTCAGTGATAAGGTGATATTCTGATTACCAGGGTAAGATTGAACTACTGTGAAATGTTTTACAGATTTACAAAATATTTTATAATAGTTTTCCAATATTAAATGCTATTACATGTGTTATGATTTCAACAGTTCTTAAATATTGTTTGGTGTTAAAAGTACTATCAAGTCATAGCTGACTTATAGCACTCCCTCCTGGGGTTTTCAAGGCAGAGACTAAGAGCCAAAACACACGTTAAGAAATACCTAGGTTCAGCACGTGTTCTCTTACCTCAAGGTTTGCCGGGATCTGTAGGTGTCCTGGAAGCTTAAGTTTAGCATTTACAGAGCAGCAGGGAGGGAAATACAGGCGCCTGTATTTCCCTTCCCCTTCCTGCTGCTCTGTAAATGCTAAACTTTAAGCTTCCAGGACGCCTACAGATCCCAGCAAACCTTGAGGTAAGAGAACAAGTTTAGCATTTACAGAGCAGCAGGAAGGGGAAGGGAAATACAGGCGCCTGTATTTCCCTTCCCCTTCCTGCTGCTCTGTAAATGCTAAACTTTAAGCTTCCAGGACACCTACAGATCCCAGCAAACCTTGAGGTAAGAGAACAAGTTTAGCATTTACAGAGCAGCAGGAAGGGGAAGGGAAATACAGGCGCCTGTATTTCCCTTCCTGCTGCTCTGTAAATGCTAAACTTTAAGCTTCCAGGACGCCTACAGATCCCGGCAAACCTTGAGGTAAAAGAACACGTGCTGAACCTAGGTATTTCTTAACGTGTGTTTTGGCTCTAACAGAGGTGGTTTAACATTACCCACCTTGCAACTCTGGTCTTCTTTGGAGGTCTCCTATCCAATTACTTTTTAAAAGCCAAATGTTATTTAACTATATGAAATTTATGCTATCATTTACATACTCTATTCTATGAAATTCATATCCCGTAGTTTTGGGGATATTTAAATAAATTCAAACTCAAGCAAGTTTCACTATTCTCAGATAATACAGTAAAAATTTTCTTTTTAAAGAAGCCAGACAGTATTATGCCCATTATAGTTCCATTTATTTCATCATCACATTTATCTATTGAATTATTGAGTGCACGGCAGCATACGTATTTCACTCTGCTTCATTTTACTCTTACAACTACAAGGTTAGGTTGACAGAGAATATCTGGCCCAACATCAGCCAGTGAGTTTCATCGTCAGTGGAGAATTGAACCTTTGTCTCCCCAGACATAGTCCAATGCTCTAAATACTGCCATAATGACAGTTTTAGGATCAATGGCTACAGATCTTTCCAGTCCAGCTGTTGATACTAAGGAGATGTGTCTTTCAGAAAGGCATGATTGTGCAACGAATCTTCTCTGAAAAAAGCCCATGTTAATTAAGGGAAAGAAAGCATGCTGGTACAATAAAGAAGATACAGACTTGGAAAACAATATTCTCCACCCTATCTTTCATGAGTTTATGTCTGATCATAGATTTAGTTCGTCACAGTGGAAATAGCAGGTTCTTCTGAAAGCAGCTATATGTTCTTGGATTAGATCCCTTACGACAACATTCAGGACATGTTTGTAAGGAAGGCAAAGAAAAGAAGAGAAGATACTTTGCAATATTCTGTATTTGTGCTTTAGGCCAAGGTTCCCGAAGAGTATGAATTAAAACAAACTTATGGAAATTGCTATAGGGAGAAAGATCTGAGCTAAAAATAGTCCATCTGAGCAAAGTCACTTGAATGGAGATAGAATGTGATGAACATCAGCTCAGCCTGGTTGGGCCACTTTCTGAAATAATGTCCATTAGAGACTCGTAGTCAGCATATTCGCTTAGGGACTGTATCATTTCATCTAGCAATTCTTCTCCCAACAGGAATTTTTCAATATGATACACTGATCTGGTTATTCTGTGGTCTGTGATTCGATCCTGTGGGAAGTTGTACGTTCTGATCTTCTCAGACCTCCCTTTGGTTCCGATCTATTCAGAAGATAATATATATTATATATTGTTATCATACATCAGTATTTGTTGAATACTGAAACATTATTTTTCAGAGAAGTAGTTAAAAGTTCCCTTGGGAAAAGATGAAATAATGTAATGTAGCATCATTAATACACATCGTAGTAACCACAAAGAAAAAACCTTGAAGAGCTCGCTGGGGAGGGGGGTGGAGGGTATGGTATCTATGAAGGACCTGGCTTGGCAGTTCAGTGAGACCTTGTTGAAATACAAAGAATCTCAACTTTCATTTAAAATATCAATAAACCTCTATCTTAACTAACATTATTTTGTGTTTTGGTAAAGGAAAGTAACACAACAGGCTACATAGTTACAAAAAGCAAATGATCCTTATGTAATTTAAAAAGCTTGAGAACCATTTAAGAGACTAACCTCCCCACAGCTGAACAGATTATGTGTGGGGTAGTATCTACTTTCAGATATGGACAAAGTAGGGGTAGATTCAATGGTACAGCAGTAACTTCACAACCTACCACTGAATGCAGAGATCTCTGGACTAGGGCACCTCCTGTGCGTGCATGCACACACAGGTCCACAACACTGGGCATTGGTAAGTATGCCCATCCCAGGAGCGAATGATAGAAGGCTCCCACTCATAACTATTCCCTACCAAGGCCAATTTGGCCTGGGTCTCAAATTAAGATGGGGCCTCAACACTTGTTAATTTTTAGGTGCACGGTTAAGTTTCATAACATGTTTTTTATGTCCATTCCTATCAGTGTGACAAATACAGACTCTCGCACACACACACACACACACACACTCAGCTTAGATCTGCAAATTTAAGCAAGTAAGATATAATTTGTTAAAATATAATTTTTGTTAATTGATAAATATTGTTATAGGAAAAGTTGTATCATCGTCTGTACTTTCAAGAATCTCCATTTCTTTTCTGCATTTCTTACTATGCTCCCATTAACTGCCTGAGTTTTCACCCTGCATCTCTGCCTTATCTCTCAACTACTCTTCTCCTCCCAAATTACATTATCATGCTTCCTCACCATACTTTTCACATCAGCCTCTAGAAATATTGTCAAAGTAAAAATTACCTGAATCTTTCGAGCAGTGTCTCTCTTTCTCGACTCTTCTTCAAGTTTGATACTGTATAATTTAGCACGAAGTATTTGCATAGCCATTTCTTTATTCCTGATTTGAGATCTTTCTTGTTGAGATTCAGCTGCCACACCTACAGTGACAAGAAATGTAATGTTAACTGCTTGGGATAAATTTTAGTTATCCTAACCTAAAAAATATAGACAGGATTCTTGAGGCGCTGTTAACCATTTTAGACCTGAATTGGAAAAATGACATACACCGTACAAAGATAAAATGATAGAGGATGGGGAAAGTGTTTCTCAGTATTTAGGAATAAATCATGAGAGACCAACAAGTGTCTGAGTATGAAAACAGATTTTGAAAGAAACTAGCTCACCTGTGGGGATATGGACTATTCGTACAGCGCTGTCTGTAGTGTTTACATGCTGACCACCAGCTCCACTAGCACGCTTTGTTTCAATACGCAATTCTTTGGGATTAATTGTCAGATTTATCTGCAGCCAGAAATGAAACACTGCTTATCCTTTGGAAGTTACTGACCACTGAGCTAATAAATTGTTTTTATTCCAACAAGCAACATAGCATTTTTTACTGGAAGATCCAACACCTTTTACAACAATTGCTCTATACTTTCTGAACACAGGGAGGGGACAAACAGCTGAACTGAATTCAAGTGGGGTCTCTGAAAACAGAATGAGAACAAAAACAAAACATCACACCTCATTTGGCTGTGGTAACACTGCTACTGTCATTGTGCTAGTATGAATGCGGCCTTGCTTCTCTGTTTTAGGTACGCGTTGTACACGATGTACTCCTCCTTCAAACTTCATGTGCCTATAAGCTTCAAGGCCTTCTATACTGGCAGACGCATGTCTCAAACCACCTTAGATTCAAAAGGGGAAAAAACTCTTGAATGTAAGCATGTACTACAATGCAACTGGAAGAGCTTGTTAAACAATTGATAGTGATGCAAAAGATTTTTAGCCGAAAAGGAAAACGTGCCTTTTGTTTTCAATTTTTACTCAGCGTATATTTTGAGGCAAGTTATATTTATTATTTAATATTTATATTTATTATTTATAATTAATATTTCTCTGACCACATTAGAGTGATGTGACGATTCTCACTACAATGAAACTTTAGAAGATCAGATTTCCTGGGAACATTAGCGACTTCTGCTTCTCCACGTCTGAAATCTGTTGCCTTCCCCATATTCAACTGGCTACACCTTTTAAAATGGCTCAAACTCATTTTTAAAGATAACCAATGATAAATCCTAACCTTGGATACAAAGATAGAAGTAGGTTATTGTCCTCTGTTCCCTGTAAATTTCCACTTACATCTATAGAAATGTGTTAAGAAAATAATACCAGATG
Source organism: Eublepharis macularius (assembly GCF_028583425.1). Lineage (NCBI taxonomy): Eukaryota > Metazoa > Chordata > Lepidosauria > Squamata > Eublepharidae > Eublepharis > Eublepharis macularius. Next base: position 8,259,045 of record NC_072798.1, read on the forward strand.
AAATGTCACTTTGATTTAGGATTTTCATTTATGGGCTGATTCCGCACGCATTGGATAATGCACTTTCAATATCAATCGTTTGAGGTGGATTTTTTGTTCCGCACACAAAAAAATCCGTTCCAAACGATCTATAAAGAGGATTGGAAGTGCATTATCCAACGTGTGCGGAATCACTCATGGTCTACCTTTCTTACTGGGATTAAATGTGGATTAAAGGTATGATAGAGCTATTTTGTTAATCCACAACCTGCCCAAAGAAGAACTTGAGCTACTTACCTATATCACTGGACATATATTCCAGAATTTCAAAATTCCATTTTTTATATGCAGCATAGCGCTGATACATGTCAAACATCTCTGCTGTGAACAGCATTGCTTCTTGCCCCCCAACTCCAGCAGTCGCTTCTAGGATGACATCACTTTCATCTGTTTCTTCTGAAGGAATCAAATGCAACACTACCTGCAACATACAACAGCATGACCTTTAAACTTTTTTTTTTTTACTAACAGTAAATTATCTTTCACCTGACTTGCGTATCTTATTGGAATGGCATAAAGTAAAACCACTAGTACATATGTACATTTATTATGGCAGTTCTTCAGTATGCCTCTGGTATTTGCTAATGTTAGTAACTCTCCTCTAATTCAGCAAATAAGGCCTCCCTCCACCACAGACCAGTTCTAGTATTTACAGCTACACATTTTACATCATTCACAAGTACCATCATTCACTTTATAGCAAAGGGAAACCAGGTTAGGCAGTGCCGTTAGTTGGTTTACTTCAGCAACAACAGGAAGCCTTAAAGCTTCATGCCCCTGCTGCCATTGAACACTTTCATATAACGATATTCCTTAAAATGACGGTGGGACCCTATCTGAATGGTCTATTGCACCTCCATTACCCATCCAACAACCACAGAGTTTCCTCTCCATCACAATACAAGATCTTGGCACTTGTTGGCTCAGAACAAGGGGAGTATTTTTAAAACTGCACAATGAACACCTGTAATTCACTGCTGAAAGATGTGGAGACAATTTGCTTAAAGGGGTAGAGAATTTCAAGAAAAATAGGTCTGTCAGTACTTGTTATCTAAGATAGCTCTGTGACTATAAGCTATAAAATGCTGGAAACAAGGAAAAGTTTCATGCTCTTCTTGAGTATCCACAAGTATCTACCTGGTCATTAATGAAAACAAAATACTAGTCTAAATAGACTAGAATATCTGATCTAGAAAGCCAGTTCTTAAGATTCTCAAAATTATTATATAGAATAAATTTCAGATTGGGGTGTGGCGATTAGAATGTCAGACCAGGATCTGTAAGACTCAGGCTCAAATTCCCGTTCTGTCATGGAAGCTTGCTACGTGACCTCGGTCCAGTCATACACCTTCAGCCTAACCTACCTTAAAGTATAGAGTGGAGGAAGTGAGAACAGTGTAAACCAGTTTGGGTCTTTATTGGGCAGAATGGTGGGATTCAAGTGAACAATGTACTCTACTTTTTTAATAGTCAGATTTGACTGAATTACTCCCATGTCCTCATCAATTTCCCCACAATTCAAATTTTCATCTGGGAACAATAACTGTTCCATGGCAAGTTTCCGTGTCATCTGCTGTGCTAGATTTCTCACCACAGCCCTTAGTTCATCTTTCATACCCCTAAAATCACTTTAAATGTGACTTACACAATATGGATCCCTTGACATACATTTTCAACATACCACCCCCCCCCACCCCACCCCCGGAGCTAATTACCCATGTGACCCAAATATTACTGAATGGAGGGGAGGAAGAAATCAGCTTTGCAGTAGCAACCACACTTCAAAAGGTGGTATACGTCCAAGAGAGAGAGATACTCTATTTGGGAAATATGAAACTCCTCCATTGCTGAATATTTGTTATTAAGGAAACTGTATTAACCAGAAGACTGATGGTTGTTGTGGGTTTTCCGGGCTGTATTGCCGTGGTCTTGGCATTGTAGTTCCTGACGTTTCGCCAGCAGCTGTGGCTGGCATCTTCAGAGGTGTAGCACCAAAAGACAGAGATCTCTCAGTGTCACAGTGTGGAAAAGATGTTGGCAGGTCATTTATATCTACTCAGGAGGGGTGGGGTTGAGCTGAGTCATCCTGTAAGAGATGTAACTAGAAGACTCTCTGTATGCCTTTGTTCACCAGGACGACCACACTCTTTCTAGGGAACATTTATTCATAGAGATTAATTCCTGACCTTTAATATGACAAAACATGGGTGCTATTGATTGTATGGCAGGTATCTTTTCCTCCACTCTGCTGGACAGTACTTGAAAAGTATGATGAGACTGTGTCATGTTATGAAGGAAAGATGAAGTAATGTAGTGACAGCTGTATGTTTTCTTCAATGTGTCATCCAGCCCCAAGACACCGCTCAATGAGAAACACCTATACGAGTATCCAGTGGAGTTTAAATGTACACTACCTAGTTAATTATGGATAATTAGCCACTCCAAAGAGCGAGGATTTGAACCTGGGCCTTCCAGATTCTAATCTACAGCCACTACACTATGTTGACTAGGCAAAATAGTATTTCATATCCCTTCTGACTGATAAAATAGGGTTGCACTTGCCTGTAACTGTTGTCCATCGAGTGTCTTCCATGCGGGCACACATGGGACTGTGCAGGCCAGCTGCGGAGGTTCAGTCTGACAACATTTTCTAGACCCCCTCCCCTCAGTATGAGTTGGCCTTTCCTGGCCAAACCTACATGCAACCAGGATGGGGGGGAGAGTGCTCCTCCTTCAGTCCCTGCAGCTGTCCTGGGACTACCCAGAGGACATGAAGATACAAACACTATGGCTAAACCTGTTAAAAGTTACAATTTAATCCTTGCTCTTCAGCAATGACAAATGAACGCTTACAGGATTGTGAATGAAATACCTGGCGTTTTAATTCTGCTATCTCTTGGTAACAGGAAGCAACTTCTTTTTCTGCAAGCTTCCGCAAATCTTCGTTTTCATCTAGAACAATATAGTCTATTAATTTGTAGCCGCAGGAGTTTATATTTTTTTCATTAACATCACTGCTACAAATACTGTGTTAAACTTCATAGCCACATTCCTGTCAGAAAACATTCATCCTTTGTTGTTTCTACGTTTGGAGCATGTACTAACATATTGCAATTCTGTTCCATGCAGTAAAAGTGAATGCTATGTAGACTGGTCCCTAGCTCCTAAACACATTTATCCCAAAGATCCACGAACATCCATAGGATTGCAGTTTGAAGCTTCGTATCATATTCCTTAACAGATGAAATGAATTCCTAGGAAATAAACCTGACTTTCAACTATGTATGTTTAGGGTAAAAGATATCGTCTGATCCTCTCCTACACAATTAATAGTAAATTTTTGTTTTTAAGGTCTGATAGAAATATTTTTGCCTGCTATATTCTTTAAAATGTGTTTAAATGTTTTTCTTATAAATGTTTTTCAAGTGGCCATTTTCATCCGATTGATCCATCCAATTGATCCATGATAAATTGATAATGGCTAATCTCTTCATTCAATAATTCAGATTGTATTACAGACATCTAATGTGATTACTGCTGACACCTGGACACAATGCGCCTGGTCTCAGTGCTTGGAAATCACTGAAATTTACATTTCATACCACCTCATAGCCCACCCCTGACCCTTGGATCAGTCACTCACTCTCACCCTAACCTGTCCCAATGGCTGTTGGGATGATAAAATGGAGGGAGAATGATGCTGTAACCCCATTTGGTCCCCACTAAGGAGAAAACCAAAGTATAAATATCCCATGAAATAAATAAAGTGATGTGGGAGTGGCCATACAACTACTTTCTCCAGTTATATTCCTGTATCTGTGGAGGCCATCACCTTCAGGTCCTGGTCTGTGAACTTCCGAGAGACACCTGGCTGGCTACTGATGACCACACCATGTTGAATTAGATGGGACTTCAGGTTTTGCCAGACAAAGATAGCACAGACAACGAATTATTATTTAATTAATTGTGCAAATAGGAGATAGCAGATCCATGATGATCTCTAAACATTTTTCTTAAAATTAAAAACAGCTGCAGGAAGGTATAATTTCAGTGGTATACGAAGGCATCATTAATTGATGGATGGCCCTACTTAACAACTGCACATCTATCAGATAATTAAAAGCAAGGGTTCCACAAAGACACATTACCCAAGGCTTGCCGGCCCCAATAAAGAACCTCATTGGTTTTGGAGGTAAAATCTATTTCACGGTGGGGGAGGAGCAGGGACAGCCAGCACATAGGCCAGGACTTTGTACAATATACTCCTCCATCTGCAGTTATATTTATTTTCATTTACTTCATCTATATCCTGTCTTTTTTCATAACGGGGATCCAAAACAGCTTACATCATTCTCCCCTACTCCACTTTATCCTCACAACAATCATATGAGAGGTTAAGTTGAAAATGTGTGACAGGCCCAAAGTCATCTGTGTGCTTCCATGGCAGAGCAGTGATTCAAATCTGGGTCTCCCAGATCTTAGTTTAAAACTCTAACCACTACTGTTGAACAGTAGCAAGTATCTGGACCTGCCTGACTCATGTAAATTGCGCGGTATTAAATCGCCCAATGGTTGCTGCTATCCCTTGCCCTGATCAGCCCTCCCTCAAAGGTCAAAACAGCTATGGAAAGGGCCCTTCCCCTTTACTGAAAAAACCAAAGCTGAAAAGCCTGGTGATACTGTTGCCATCACCTCACAACCCCCACTGAAGGCATTTCTTTCTCCAAGCTGTAGGTGCTACTTTTATTATTGGGGGGAAGGTGAGATGTGCAAACCTTGGGCATCTTGCCCTATTTCATGCACTGGATTTCCACAGACTTGGCAATGTTGTAAATTAGATGTTTTTATATTTTAATCTCACTTGGCAGTTAAGAACGGCTCATGGGAATGTGAAAAACCAATGCAAATTCCATCATGTTGCATGGGAAGAACGTTCTTAGCCGAGGCAGACCAGGACCAGATGGGAGAGTACCTAGCAGCACCCTCTCCCTCTTCAGAAAGTAGCGGGATAGGAGAAATGGGTCTCGATTGGGATGGAGTGAGAAGCAAGCATCACCTGCTGAATTTTTGCCGGGCAGCAAAACCCCCTATATAACACAGACGACTCTGCTGTCATGCACAAGCAGCGGGCAGTGCCCCTGGAAGCAAAAGGCGCCGCCGAGGGCTCACCTTCCTGTGCCAGGCGCTCCGTCTCACGCAGTTCCTGCTCCTTGGCCCCCAAGAGGCGAATCAGCGCTGTTAACTGTGGCCGGGGACTGCTGCAATGCTCGGGCTGTTGCTGCCGCTCCATGAAGCGCTGCAGAGCCGGCATAGCGAACAGTTCGTGCAGGTTAGGCAGACTGGTGAGCGAGCAACAAGTCGGGTTCTGCCAGCCCAGCCTCCACACGAGAATGGCAGAAAGGCCACATTGTCTCCTTCGCCGCCACAACAGACTCGGTACCCGACAGCGCCACATGCCGAGAACAGCCAAGGCCTGGGCTATGAGGAACCCGGTTCCGGTCACCAAGCAAGTAACTTCCGGAAACAAATCCACCGGCTCTTCATTCAAGAGACAGGGAATTAACTAGACACCACCCGCTTCTGGTTCTCATTTGATCAAATGGCATTTTTGGGGCAGAAACAATAATGGACGGCCGCCATCTGCTTGTCCCTCTTGACGATTCACTTTTAAAACAAAAAGCAAGGCAAAATAATGAAATACTTAAAAATAAGTTACAGCTTTGGGAAGGGTTGGCCAAAACCCATGACTGCCACACGGACATGGTCCTGGCCAATTAGTTTAAAAGAATTGGCATGTAGTGCTTACTTTAAACCTTTTATAATTAAAGGAATATTTTTTAATAAATAGCTAAAGTAACTGGTACTTGTTAGTAGGATTTTGTGCCTTCCTTTCCCATGCAGTCAAGAGCCTCTGCACACACATTTATGACTATTGGCCTGAAGATGAAATTATTTTAAATGCAGCATTGATTCTGATTGTTCCCCCATTTTTCTTTATATAATGCTATTTTTCTGGATCTGTGTGGCACAGTTGAGCACAAAATAATAGAATGGTTTTGTGGCATACTAACAAAACAAAAGGCTGTCATATTATATATCATGTCCTAGTCCACAGACAGCAACAAAACAATCATGAATCCAACAAATAGCGCTGCTGCCACAGCACAAAAAAGCATGGATCCTCATGGAAGCTTGATTTTTACGTGGGACCACTCAAAATCCACCATACAATAGCAGATAATGTAGATTGCCACAAATGGAACTAAAAAATTCAGCCATCTACTGCTTCGTGGCACTGCCACGGCGCAAACACATGGTTCAAAAGCATGAATCCTCCTGGATCCTCTGGATTTTTAAATGGAGCCAGCCAAAATCCACCATACAATCCCAAAACATGTCCATTGCCACAAATGGGACAAAAAAATCAGCCATCCACCGTTTCGTGGCACCCCCACAGTGCAAAAAACTGGTTCAAAATCACAGATCCTCATGGATCCCCTCAATTTTTACATAGGGCCAGCCAAAATCCACTAAACAGTCCCAGATAATGTCCATTGCCACAAATGGCACTAAAAAATTCAGCCATCTACCGCTTCGTGGCCCTGCCACGGCGCAAACGCATAGTTCAAAAGCATGAATCCTCATGGATCCTTTGGATTTTTAAATGGAGCCAGCCAAAATCCATCATACAATCCCAAAACATGTCCATAGCCACAAATGGGACAAAAAAAAAATCAGCCATCCACTGCTTCGTGGCACCCCCACAGTGCAAAAAATTGGTTCGAAATCACAGATCCTCATGGTTCCTCTCGATTTTTACATACGGCCTGCCAAAATCCACTAAACAGTCCCAGATAATGTCCATTGCCACAAATGGCACCAAAAAATTCAGCCATCTACCGCTTCGTGGCACCGCCACGGCACAAACACATGGTTCAAAAGCATGAATCCTCATGGATCCTCTGGATTTTTAAATGGAGCCAGCCAAAATCCACCATACAATCCCAAAACATGTCCATAGCCACAAATGGGACAAAAAAAATCAGCCATCCACAATTTCGTGGCACCCACACAGAGCAAAAATCTGGTTCAAAATCACAGATCCTCATGGATGCTCTCAATTTTTACACAGGGCCAGCCAAAATCCACTAAACAGACCCAGATAATGTCCATTGCCACAAATGGCACCAAAAAATTCAGCCATCTACCGCTTCGTGGCACCGCCACGGCGCAAACACATGGTTCAAAAGCATGAATCCTCTGGATTTTTAAATGGAGCCAGCCAAAATCCACCATACAATCCCAAAACATGTCCATTGCCACAAATGGGACAAAAAAAATCAGCCCTCCACTGCTTCGTGGCACCCCCACAGTGCAAAAAATTGGTTCGAAATCACAGATCCTCATGGTTCCTCTCGATTTTTACATACGGCCTGCCAAAATCTACTAAACAGTCCCAGATAATGTCCATTGCCACAAATGGCACCAAAAAATTCAGCCATCTACCGCTTCGTGGCACCGCCACGGCACAAACACATGGTTCAAAAGCATGAATCCTCATGGATCCTCTGGATTTTTAAATGGAGCCAGCCAAAATCCACCATACAATCCCAAAACATGTCCATAGCCACAAATGGGACAAAAAAAATCAGCCATCCACAATTTCGTGGCACCCACACAGAGCAAAAAACTGGTTCAAAATCACAGATCCTCATGGATGCTCTCAATTTTTACACAGGGCCAGCCAAAATCCACTAAACAGACCCAGATAATGTCCATTGCCACAAATGGCACCAAAAAATTCAGCCATCTACCGCTTTGTGTCACCGCCACGGCGCAAACACATGGTTCAAAAGCATGAATCCTCTGGATTTTTAAATGGAGCCAGCCAAAATCCACCATACAATCCCAAAACATGTCCATTGCCACAAATGGGACAAAAAAATCAGCCCTCCACTGCTTCGTGGCACCCCCACAGTGCAAGAACCTAGTTCAAAATCACAGATCCTCATGGATCCCCTCAATTTTTACATAGGGCCAGCCAAAATCCACTAAACAGTCCCAGATAATGTCCATTGCCACAAATGGCACCAAAAAATTCAGCCATCTACTGCTTCGTGGCACCACCACGGCGCAAACACATGGTTCAAAAGCATGAATCCTCATGGATCCTCTGGATTTTTAAATGGGGCCAGCCAAAATCCACCATACAATCCCAAAACATGTCCATCGCCACGAATGGGACAAAAAAAATCAGCCATCCACTTCTTCGTGGCACCCCCACAGTGCAAAAAATTGGTTCAAAATCACAGATCCTCATGGATCGTCTTGATTTTTACATAGGGCCACTCAAAATCCACTAAACAGTCCCAGATAATGTCAATTTCCACAAATAGCACTAAAAAAATCAGCCATCTACCACTTCGTGGCACCGCCACGGCACAAACACATGGTTCAAAAGCATGAATCCTCATGGATCCTCTGGATTTTTAAATGGAACCAGCCAAAACCCACCATACAATCCCAAAACATGTCCATTGCCACAAATGGGACAAAAAAAATCAGCCATCCACTGCTTCGTGGCACCCCCCACAGTGGAAACAATAAACATGTATGAGATCATGTGGGGGGGAACCCTTTGTAGGTTGTAACTAATGCAGAGACCGGTCAGCACAAAGAACCTTGTATATAAAGAGCCCAAAGATGCTTTCAAAGCTGCCAGTTCTCTTAGTTATGCAGATTAAGAACGGGTTAGAACAATGAGAGTTTTCACATTCTTTGTAAACTGGGTCCAGCTGCACAGGTAACAGCAGAATACAGAGAGCAGAATACAGAGAGACAATATAAACATATCCATTCCTCAGCTGGTCAAACTTGGGGTTTTTTAATGGATTCTAGTTATCATAGCTTAATATATGTTAACTGGAAACAATGCTGTTTTGAATGGGAATGACTTGCTGGGAGTACTATCTCTATATACTAGCTGCAGCCTTAGTTGAGACAGGTTTCATGGGACAGCACCCTAAAGGCTTCATATGTAGTGTAATTTTGGAATATTGAAACAAAATACTACTTTTTAAATCATGCTCTCTCAAGGTGACTTAGTTTGAGCCCTTGTTTTGCATTTTTTAAAAGTAAAACATCAAAGTAGAATGATATGGGTTTTGGAAATTAATGGGATTACTTTTAATTACTTTTATAACTGGAATATTTTTATGAGAGACAAATAACCAAAACCTTTACTTTTTAAGTTAATGCAAAGCTGTTCTTTGTTGTTCTTCCACAAATGCACAAAAGGTAGGATCCATGTCCATTTGAATACTACCCTACTGTAATCATTCGCCCTTGCCAAGTAGTCAATGATTACAAAACTGTGGTATTCAAGTATGTGTGGATACAGCAAATGCCATTTTTTTAAAAATAAAAAGACAATAGTTTTTTTAATAGAAAAATGTTATTCAGAAAAATATATTATTCAAAAAAGCAGCTAAGCTACTTTGGCACAGTTGAAATTTTTTTTGTTAACAAAATACAGATCCTCATGAATTCATGTGATTATTTTTATATTGAAATAAAACAAAAAGGCTGTCATATTATATCAATTCCTTATCTATAAACACCACCTAAACAATCATGTACCCACCAATCTGTGGCACCACCATGGTGCAAAAACAAACTTAAAGAGCACAGATCCTCTTGATTTTTACATAGGGCCATACAAAATCCACTATACAGTCCCAGATCATGTCTATTGCCACAAATGGCACCAAAAAAAACAAGCAACCATGACTTTGTGACACTGCCACAGCACAGAAACATGGTTCAAAATCCCGGATCCTCATGATTTTTACATGGGGCCATCCAAAATCCACATACAAGCTCAGATCATGTCCACTGCCATAAATGGCACCCAAAAAACCAGGCAACCATGCTTCGTGGCACCTCTACGGTACAAAAACATGGTGCAAAAGCACGGATCCTCATGGATACTCTTGACTTTTACATGGGGCCATCCAAAATCCACCATACAATCCCAGATCATGTTTCTTGCCACAAATTGCACCCAAAAATCAGGCACCCACCACTTCGTGGCACTGCTAAATGACAAAAACATGGTTCATAAGCATGGGTCCTCATGGATCTTCTTGATGTTTATATGAGGCTACCCAAAATCCACCATACAATCCTAGATCAGATCTATCGTCATAAATGGCACCCAAAAAATCAGGCAACCACGCTTCATGGCACTGCCACGGTATAAAAATATGGTTCCAAAACACGGATCCTCACAGATCCCCTTGATTTTTACATACGGCCACACAAAGTCCACTATACAATGCCAGATCATGTCTATTGCCACAAATGGCACCAAAAAAATTAGGCACCCACCACTTCAAAGCACTGCTATGGCACAAAAACATGGTTCAAGAACACAGACCCTCATGGATCCTCTTGATTTTTACAAAGAGCCACCCCAAATCCACCATACAATCCAGATTATGTCTATTGCCACAAATGGCACCAAGGTAGTCACTGATTCGTAGCACTGCTACAGCACAAAAACATGCTTAAAATCCACAGATCCTCTTGATATTTACAGAGCCACCCAAAATCCATCATACAATCCCAGATCATGTCTATTGCCACAAATGGCACCAAAAAAAATCAGGCACCCACCACTTTGTGGCACCGCCACAGCACAAAAGCCTGTTTCAAAACCACGGATCCTCATGGATTCTCTTTTATTTTTACATGGGGCCACGCAGAATCCACCATGCAATCCCAGATCATGTCCATTGCCACAAATGGCACCAAAACTCAGGCAACCACCATTTCGTGGCACCGTCGCAGCGCAAAAACATGGTTCAAAAGCACGGATTCTCATGGACCCTCTTGATTTTTACCACCCAAAATCCACCATACAATCCCAGATAATGTCTATTGCCAAAGTCAGGAATACATAGAGGCATGTTCATTTTGTGCCCTATGACAACGTATGTCTGAGAAATACCTGTCCATAGGCTTTTCCTTGATAAAGTAGAAAAATAGTTATCTCCATATATGATCTTATCAACACAACCGTATGTATATTTGATGAGGTGTGCTACCAATATTCATCTTAATCCAGAATTATGCACTCAAGTGTTTCTGCCTCTCCAAATCCCTAAAATAACTAGGGCAAAGCAACAAAATGTTTCATTTACAAAATTAAAAAATGAGCAAAATATAAAATCTAGAAAATCAAAACTAAGTCATTGCCATTTAAGACATATGTTGCAACTAATCTGTCTTGCATATTCTGAGACTTGAAATATTTGAACAAAAATGTGCCTGCTGCATTTCAGAAAATTTGTGCTGTAGAATGTATATAGATAGGTATAGATATATATACACACCCCTTTAAAAATGTTCCCTTTAAGTGCCAGCTATTTAAAGTTCAAATAACTACATCTTTATCATGGAAAACAAATTATGCCATAGGATTTGATGAATTGTTTCCTCTTTCTGGTTTTCATTTATCTGAATAAAAATATACATGGAATCTACTATACAGGTCAATGTTTTACACAGATACAGAAAAAATGAGAATGATTTAACTTGTATGTCATAAATGCCTTATGTAAATATCTTGTATCTTTATTGTAGGAGGAACGACAAAAAAGAAATAAGATTTTAACTAAGTCTTTTGTTGTTGCAATCTATTCCACTTTTGCCTTAAAAACACCCTCAAGTAGCCAGGTGTCATGTTTTTTAAGGAGAGGGTGAAGTGTATTACATAGTGAGGTAGCCAACAAAGAATGAATGTAAACATAATCAAATGTAATAAAAACAATCATTTGTATTTTATTAGAACTCCTGGCCGCCTGCATAACTTTCCCCAAGAGCTGGGGCTGTTACGGTACCCTCTGTATTGCTATAAAATAGGGATGTGCACTTCCGGTTTCAGATTCGGGAAAAATATCCGAATCTGGCCCGATTCAGAAATACAGAAGCACAGCTTTCCAAAGCAATTTGGGTTGCTTCGGAAAGCTTTAGGAGCAGCCAGCGGCACTTTGCAAACAGCCAGCAAAATTCTGAGTAACTCACTACAACCACCTCCCTTCCTCCTCCTGTCTGGTAAAAAAAGGTGGGAAGATTGAAAGCTTAAGTTTTCTTGCTGTTTGCCAAGTTACTTGCAAGGTATAAGGTATGTGATGCTGGAAGAGTTTTATGGATATCAAGGCTAACAAAAAAAATTAAAAAGTGGGTTCTAGATCAAATCAAGCCCAAGTTATACCTAGAAACTAAAATAACGAAGCTGAAATTGTTGTATTTTGGTCATAAACTGAGAATACAAGACTCATTGGAAAAGACAATAATGGAAAGAAAAGTGGAAGACAGTAGGAAAGGAGAGCCGCTTTGGTGTAGTGTTTACCATGTCTGGCTAAGATCTGGGAGAACCATATTCAGATCCCCATTCAGCAGTGGAAACTCACTGGGGGGACCTTGGGCCAGTCACATACTCTAATTTACCTTCACAGGGTTGTTTTGAAGATACAACGAAGCCAAATTATATTAGGTGTGACGAACTGCACTTTTTAAAAGCTTAGAAATGCTGTACTTTGAAAAAACAGAGAGCCTTGAATTACAAGCTACTTTAAGGAATCTGATTGGGTAGCATGAGCTGAACATGGAGAGACTAGTTCTGAACTGAATGCTGGGGGGAGAGGAGTCTGATATCAGCCCTAGCTAAGAGGAGTCCTGTACTGACATTTTTCAAGACCCAGTGCTGACTTGAGTAGTTTTAGACTGACAGAACTGGAAAAAGTTGGCACGGAAGTTTGGGGAGTTGGCACAGCCTACCATTCTGGCAAAAAGAATTTCCCTACCCAGTCAAACAGGGAGTTCTTTCTGAAAAGTGAAGATATCCCTGGTCTGGTGTAATCAGAAACTGCCTTTGGACACCTTAAGAGTCAGTTAAAAACTCTTAACAAGTACTGTTGTTTCAAGAAAATTTACTTGGGTACTAGAAAGAGGACAGCAGACCTCTGGAAACCAAAACTATTAACAGAATACTTAAAGTGTACTTGAGTGTTCAGGAAAACATTAGAACAAAAATATATTAAAATGAAGATTTAAGTAATTGTGAAGAGCTTAAGAAACTCTCATTAATCTGGAACATTAGACCTTAAGTCTATGTTTGTACTTACTTTATCTCAGAGTTACCTACATTCAGTTAAATTTTGACCTGCTTTCACCTCTCCCTTCTATGTTAAAATATTTTGTTATTTTGGAATTTGAAAACACCTCTAGTGCCATTTAAGTTGTTTTAAGTCAAAAAAGGAAGGGGGGTGAACCCTCACAGTAAGCTATCTTGGGTCTTCATTGGGGAAAAAATGTGACTGGGGAGAAAGCTGTAGTTTAAATCAAGTAAAAAATATTAACGAAGATAACCTAAAATGAGATGACTTAACTCAAGAAGCCACAGCCTGCAGTTTGCATGACCTGAGCAAGGCTGTTAACGATAGTACATTCTGGAAGGCATTCATTCATAGAGTTGCCGTAAGTCAGGACCAACTTGACAGCACATAGAAGGTATTAAGATGTGCAAGCTTGTCTCCCCCCACCCCCGCTTCTCTCTGCTCAAGCTTTGAAGATGGTTGCAAGACTATCCTTTTCTAAGCAAAAGTTTAGTCTGTAGAGAACAAAATTGTTGGGAAAACTTGCTCCAGAAAGCATTTGAAATCAGGATGGCCTATAGTCCAGTTTATCCATGCTGATTTGATTGTTAATAAACAAATGACTACCAAACTTGTTCAGCCTCCCACCCCAAAGAGTAACAGCTAAAAGCTGTGCTATACTCTATCATCTTAAATAATAAGGTCATCTGGGAAAAGTGCTGACATACCAAAGTGGTTATCAGACTTATTCTAATCCCCAGCACCTGTTCTGAGAGCAGCCAGGCAAAAACCTCTGAGAAGCTCCCAAGATGAGCACAAAAAGCTCCACCCTCATCTAATCTGAAGAGGTATACTGCCCTTGTGTATGGGCACTGTTCTTGTGGTGCAATAATTCTGAAGAGTTTAAGAAACTCTACTTAGTCTGAAACATAAAAGCTAAAGTCTGTTTATGTTGAGTAACCTCAGAATTTTTCAACTCCATTTCACCTCACCTTTCCCCTCTAAGTCAAATAAAATAGTTATTTTTAAAGTGTATCACTACTGTCGGCCACAAGCTAAGTGGACCTACCCTTTTCATTAACACCCTTTTTTCCCCTCACTAAAACCTGCAAATCTCAGAAGCTCCACGACCTTCTTGAGCCAGAACTAAGAATAAAAAAAATAAACCACCCCCCCCACCCCAGAAAATTTTTTCGATAGGTCTCTGCTGTAATCTCCTCAGAGAGAATTTCCCCCTCAAAACAGAAAAGGAATCCCAAAATGGCTGAAACGCGCCCAGCTTTTTCACAACAGGGCGCTTAAAAATTAAAATAAAAACTCTGCTCTTCTCAAAGCGTTTTAAATCATAAGGCTCGTGCTCCGTCCTAATTTTTCTGTCAAACAAACTAGTTCTCTCAGTCAACAAGCGCGGAGCCCATGAGGAAAAACGCCCCAGCTAAACAGACCACCACCACCCACAGAAGAAGCACAAAACGCAACTGAAGAAAAACGACCCGCGCGCTCACAAAAGGCAGAGGAACGTGCCAACCCCGCAGCTCAGAGGGGTGGAGGGGGAAGAGCCTCTCCGTTTCTTTAAAGGGAAAATCCACCCAAAGGCTCTCGATTGTCCCTTTTCACTCTTATATTTCCAAATACGGCATCTGATGCAATCGTTCAGTCGATAAGCCCTTCCAGGAGCAGTTTTAACGCGATTCCTGCCCTCCCCCTTAACCTTCGTTTGGAACAGCCCGCCCACTTCAGCGCGGACCATTGCTCGTTCGGGGTTTCCCTGGTACTTCCAGGGGTTAGAAGACCCGTTAACTGTTTATTTGCTGGACGGGATGGAATGGCATTTTTTGGCACAGGGCAGCCTATAGAAAGAGCTGGAAGAGTGCAGTGCAATGCATGCCAAGGCAACACAGTAGGGTGGCCCCAGAGTAAAAAAAAAAACTTAAAAAAAATCATGGCAGATGTCTGACCTTTCTCCACACCTGCAGATAGTCTAGGAGGGAGTAAAGGTGCCTTGTCTTAGGGTCAGTGTGTGATATGCTCTGGCTGAGACTGGAACAGGGCTTTGTCCCAATTTATTTGTAAGGCATCTTAAAGACCTAATTTAGCCTACAGGCTGGGCAGCCGGGCTTTTTTTCTGGGAAAAGAGGTGGTGGAACTCAGTGGGTTGCCCTCGGAGAAAATGGTCACATGGCTGGTGGCCCCGCCCCCTGATCTCCAGACAGAGGGGAGTTGAGAGTGCCCTCTGTGAGCTCCAGCGGCAGTACATCCAGAACCTGAGACGACAGTACATCCAGAACCACTTCTAGCTGCAGCCTTGTGATTCTGTTTTTGAATACTATTTTATATTTTTAAAACTTCTTGCAAGCAAAAAAGCAGTGCATCATGGAGAAAGGGGCTATCATGGCACATTCTCTAGCACACTATTTTTTTCTAATTGGAGGGTATCCTTTTTTTAACATGGGAACAATAAAAAATGTGACACACATCCCTCTGAAATGTGAAGTAGTACAGTCCACTCTACCTACACAGGATTCTACCACCTCTACTTGTATAGACATCGAAAAGAGTCCAGTAGCACCTTTAAGACTAACCAACTTTATTGGAGCATAAGCTTTCGAGAATCACAGCTCTCTTCGTCAGATGTATCAACTGCCGTTCTCGAAAGCTTATGCTACAGTACAGTTGTTTAGTCTTAAAGGTGCTACTGGACTCTTTTAGATTTTGCGACTACAGACTAACATGGCTAACTCCTCTGGATGTATAGACATAGAATTATATATGTACAGGGTGGCTAATAGTCTGGAGGAAAAAATATATTGTCCCTTTAACAGAGCAGCAGGATTGGAGTTCAGTGGCACCTTAGAGACCAACATGATTTTCAGTGACTGCCTTCCATAATGCTAGTACTTGGGAGCATCTAATAATGGTAATAGAGGTAGGGTAAGAAAAGAAAGTAGGGTTCCTTCAGTTTGACTCTTTCAAGTGCAAAATGACAGGCAAAAAATTGTAGACATGATATATTAATGGAGCAATGGGAAAATATGTGGACAAGAGGGCTGAAATTTACATTAAGCTCCAGTATTAAAGAAAATGTTTACAAAATGATGTATCATTGGTATATGACTTCTGAAAAATTGGCTAGAATGTATAAGGGGGCATCAAATGTATGTTGCAAATGTGCTAAGCAAGAATGGACATTTTTTCATATGTGGTGGACATTGATTTTTGATTGCAGATATAATCATCAATACAGAAGATTTTGAAGATTAAACTTCAGCTGAAACAAGAAATTTTTCTGTTGGGAATAATGGACAGCCAGTTGGAAAAAAGTTTTAGAACATTGTTTTTATACTTTATTACAGCAGCAAGAGTACTTTATGCACAAAAGTGGAAAACTACAACAGTGCCTACAGTGGAGGAATGGTTGACAAAAGTTTTGGAGTTTGTGTTAATGGCAAAACTTACTGCATTAATTAGAGAAAGGACATTAGTTAACTTCTTGTCTGAATTTAAACCGCTAATAGACTTTTTGCATGAAATGGATAACAACGATTTGATGACATCTGGATTCATGGATTAAGAAACAGGAACAATAGAAAAAAGAAGGGTTTTGTGACTAACGGAGAATAAGTGGGACTCTAGAAATGATATATACTTGTTGCGGAGAAAATCGGAACTCAGCTTCTAGTGTAATTTAGGGTTTTCCTTTTTCTTTTCCTCTTAATTTTATAGATATATGTATGTTATGTTTAGAATTGTGTTTTTTCTTGTTCTCTATGTTTGTTGTTTATTGTGTTGTGGTGTGTAGTTTATCTATCTATATAACTGAGTAAGCGTGTTTCAGACAACTCACTTTATACCCTGGTGCACCACCAGAGGGCGCTGCCGCAAAGGAAAGCCCAGGTAACTCACCATATCTCTCCAGAAAACATGTCATGATGGGACGCCCAGGCAGGGAACAGGAGCTGAGCAGGTGGCAATGCCCTCCCCGCGCTTTAACCCACTTGATATTAGGAGTGGAGCAGGTGGCAATGCCCATCCCCTTCAGCCAGCTGGTATTAGGAGTGGAGTAGGTGGCAATGCTTGCCCCATGCTTTAACCCAGCTGGTATTAGGAGCGGAGCAGGTGGCAATGCCTACCATTGCCTTAAACAAGCTGGTATTAGGAGCAGAGCAGGTAGCAATGCCTGCCCCCTGCATTAACCCAGCTGATATTAGGAGCAGAGCAGGGGGCAATACCTGCCCCCCTTCACCCAGCTAGGATCAGGAGCTGAGCAGATGGCAATGCCCACTCTCTGCCTTAACCCAGCTGTTATTAGGAGCAGGTGGCAATGTCCACCTCACCTTAACCCAGCTGGTATTAGGAGCGGAGAAGGTGGCAATGCCCACCCCACCTTAACCCAGCTGGTATTAGGAGTGCAGCGGGTGGCAATGCCCATCCCCCACCGTAACACAGTGGATATTAGAAGCATAACAGGTAGCAATGGCCATCCCCGCCTTAACCCAACTGGTATTAGGAGCAGAGTACGTGGCAATGCCCAGCCCACTTCAGCCACCTGGGATCAGGAGTGGAGCAGGTGGTAATTCCCACCCCTGCCTTAACCCAGCTCGTATTAAGAGTGAAGCAGGTGGCAATGCCAACCCCCGCCTTATCACAACTGGCATTAGGAGAGAAGCAGGTGGCAATGCCCATCCCCCACCTTAACCCAGCTATTAAAAGTGGAGGTAGTGCTTGCTCCTCCCTTCACCCAGCAGGAAACAGGTGGCAATGCCCACCCCCCTTCACCCAGCTGGGATCAGGCTTGGAGCAGGCAGCAATGCCTGCCCCCCTTCACCCAGCCATAATCAGGCACAGAGCAGAAGTCAATGCCCATTTTCCTTTCACCCAGCTGGGATCAGGAGTGGAGCAGATGGCAGTGCCTGCCCCCCTTTACCCAGCCTGTATCAGACATGCAGCAGGTAGCAAAGCCCACCGCCCCTTCATGTTGCTGAGATCAGGTATGGAGCAGGTGGCAATGCCCCCCCCCCACTGGCCAGGGTCAGTGATGGAGGAGGAGGGGATGCCTGCCTGTCCGCTCTCCCCTTTCTAGAGCCCGTTGTATTTTCCCCCACAACGGGCTCTGTTTCTAGTAGTTTAAATAAAGAATTTTTTTTAATACCAAGTGCAGAATGACAGAAGCCCAAACAGGATCCAGTCCTTGAGGCCCAATCCTCTGAAAACCGTGTGCAGAAAAGCCCTAGGATGCAAGATGAATAACGAACAAACGATCAGGCAGAACACACACTCTTGGGGCAAAGAACTTGCAATGCAAAGAGTTTGTTGTTTTGGAGAGGCAAGATGAGTGAGGCTCCAGACCCGTTGTTGGTTCCCTTTGACGACTTCTTGCTCGAGGGCGAGATGGAAGATGTTGGGGCTGTTGGAGGCACCCCACTGCAACCTGTGGGGCGACACAGCTCTCTTTCTTTTGCTGAAGACGTTCACCGAGTGCCCAAGGTGGGCTGAATGGATCGCAGAGACAGTTTATGCAAGGAGCATTGTGCAAAAAGGGTTTTGTGGTATAAATGTTTATCGTGTTCCTAGCAGATTATAAATAGCATGTTTCAGTTAACTACTTTAATCAGCAGTGGCAAGAATGCTAGTATTCTTATCTCTCTCTATCTTGTCCCCAGATTTCATGTCCAGTAAACATTTTATCGGAATATCACAGTGATGACAGATTAGCGTGGAAGAAAAACTGCCACTTGTCATTTTCTTGTTAGGTTTGAAAAGAATTTCGTTCTCTTATTTATTTCATTTTACTTCATTTATACTCTGCCTTTCTCCCCAATGAAGGAGCGGCATCCAGCTTCTCAGGTGCAAGCAACCATAAAACTGGTAAATAGTAGAGTCCAGTAGCACCTTTAAGACTAACCAACTTTATTGCAGCATAAGCTTTCGAGAGCCACAGGTCTCTTCGTCAGATGACGAACACCCTCTGAGTGGGTGTTGTTGTCTTGAAGGGCGAAGGGCCATATAGAAATCGATTATTATTATTAAAGATCTGGCTGTCCACCTGCATAAGGGTTTTAATGTATAACTTCATAACTCTATAAGGTTTATAATTTATAATCCAAGTTTATAATTTATAACTTTCAAATGTTGTGTCCCCCCCGCCCCGCTCAGAACAGCCATTTGGTGCCTCCAGGCAGGCATGAGTAGAGCCAAACTACAAGTGATGTCTTACACAGGTTGGACACTAGTCGGCTTCCCTCAAGTTTTGATGGGAAATGTAGGCATCCTGGTCTTGCAGCTGTAATGGAGAGCCAAGCTGTAAAACCAGGACGCCTACATTTCCCATCAAAACTTGAGGGAAGCTGACAAGTGTCCAACCTGTGTAAGGCGTCACTTGTAGTTTGGCTCTCAGACTTGAGTGAGTACCTCTATGCTAATCTGCTAACAGTAGATAAGAAGAATTTAAGAACCAGTGTTGGCATTATATTTTTAATAAGGAAATGGAACTGGGTCGCTGACAGTCCAATCCTAAATTACTTCAGTCTAAGGCTGTTGATTGCACTGGGCTTAGACTGCAGTAACTCTTCTTAGAATTGCACTGAAATATATTTATAATGCTTTCAACCATGTTAAATAAAAATTTCCAGCATCCCACTTGGACTTACACATTCTCCCAGTGCATACGGAAGCAATCCACATTGCAGTTCAATTTGTCTTATCCCAACACCCTGCTCCTTTACCTCTGCCAGGGCGAAGTAGTGATGAAAATGGCAGAGTAGGATGTGGGAGACTCTAGTTCAAATCCCCACCACGGATTCTTGCTGGGTGACCTTGAGCCAGTCACACTATTTCACCCTAACCTACCTCACAAGGTTGTTGTGAGGATAAAAGGGAGGAGAGGAGAACTTTGTGAGCAGCTTTGGATCCCTATTGGGAAAAACGAGAAATAAAGTAAAATAAATAAATAATACCTTTAAGTGCCCAGTGATGTGTGCTGTATATATTTGATGGTCCATATAGTCTCTAGCTCTATGACACGAAAATAGTGCCTGTTGATTTCTGTCCAGTGGTACCTTAGAGACCAATAAGATTTTCGTAGTGTAAGCTTTCATGGGTCAGATACCCTTTCTGCAGGTCAAATACTAATAAATGTGTAAGAGTCCAATTCCTTTTGGGGGTCAGTTGGCTACCCTAGATCAGTATGTTCTCTTCTGGGCCTGCAACTTATTTTTTTCTGGATACACACTTCATTTTTATACTCAACATAAAATACGGACAAATTCTAATGCATGGATCCCCTACATGGACTCTGCCAACTTTTTTCTTGGTGACCATCAAGTGTTTTTAGAAAATGGGTGGGATGAGGTTGGGCTGTTGTCCAACAGGGTTTCTGATTGGCCATGCCGATTAAAATACATTTTGTTTCAGCAGCAGTTGCCACCACAATGTCAATTTTATTCACTCTCACTGATCTTTCCTGGTGTATTTTTTAAATTACCCCACTTCTTCTCCGTAGTTGGGCTTCCTCTATGGTTTCCAACCACCAGATGGGGGTTGGAGATCTCCTGGAATTACAGCTGATCTCCAGATGACAGGTTTCCTGGAGAAAATGGCTGCTTTGGAGGGTAGACGACCCTATGGCATTATACCTTGCTGGAGTCCTTCCCCTTCCTAAACCCAAGTCCCCAAGCCCCATCCTTAAATCTCCAGGTATTTCCCAAGCAGGAGTTGGTAACACTAGCTTCCTCTGCTTGTGTGGCTCTGCCTCCAATGGCAGCTATTTTGTGGATGACTCTGCCTCCAATGATAGCCATTTTGTGCATGGCTGTGCCTCCCATGGCAGCCATTTTGGGGTTGCACTCACCCCACCCTGTGCCAGAATTCCAAAGGTGCCCATAAGTTCAAAATGGTTGGGGAACCTTGCTTTAGTAGAGGACAAAGCCTTTAGAAAATGGGTGGTATTACTAAAGCAGGATGACACGGTTAACTAAAAACTTTAAAAACCTCTCTTCTTTAGTCATCCACTTATTTACATATAACATAATTCAAAGCATGACGGTATTTCCCCCCCGACTCTGAGCCTATGCTGCTTTGTGGTCTAGTGGTTAGAATGTCTGGTTCAGAACTGACACACCTGCATTCCAATCCCCACATAGCCCAGTGTGCCTTTGATCCTGTCGCTCAGACTACCCGACCTCTTAGGGTTGTTGTGAAGCCAACATGGGGGCAATAAGGCTATGGATACTTCCCTGAACTCCTCAGGGGAAGTGTGATAAAATGGACTTGATTCTCCCCCAATCAGTAAAGGATACAATGGTGTTTTCTGGGTGCTGTTGATAAGCATATGGGGTTCAGAGGGAATGCGGGCCACATCAGGGAGTTCCAGGCTGCCCTTCATTCCTCTTGGAGGATAATATTGGTTCCCATATATTTGAGTCAGTCTGTCTAGCAGTTTCTGCATTGTCCTGTCTACACCCAAGTCCCAAAAGAAACAGCTACCTGGCTCCATTCCACACATCTGGTACCACTCTTTTAGATACGGTTGCCAACTCTGACCTGAGAAACTTCTGGAGTTTGGGGGGCAGAGCCTGGAGAGATGGAGTTTGGGGAGAGGAGAGAGATCAGCAAGAATGTGATGCCATACAGTCTACCCTCCAGAACTGCCATTTTCTCCAAGGGAACTGGCCTGCCTCATCTGGAGAGCTCCTTTGGAGGTTTTTAAGCAGAGGCTAGATGGCCTTCTGACAGCAATGCTTATTTTGTGAACCTAGGCAGATCATGAGAGGGAGGGTAGGAAGGGTAACATCAGTGCTTAGTTCTTATGGCCCTTTCTTACATGCCCAGGGTAATGCCAAGCGCCACCTTGAGGTCAGGCAGCAATTTTCCCCAGACCAGTTTGGCTAGGGATCCTGACAGTGTTTTGCCATCTTCTGGGCATGAAGCAGGGGTCCAAACCTATGGTTCTATGATTCTATGATCAGTTGTAATTCCAGGAGAACTCCAGCCCCCACTTGAAGGTTGGCAACCAAACTTTTTAGGCACCAGGCCAAACTGTTATCTGTTTATCCAGGCTTTTTCATGGAAGGCTTGAACTTTAAGCACCATTGGTATAGCATGCTTTAAGCCTGAAAACTGTTCAGTTAATTTTGAGACGCTCAAAGAGGTGTTGGATTTTTTTAAAAAAATGCTCTGGCTGGGTTTTCAATGCTGGGTTTTAATTAACAACTTTAAAGTTTGGTGTTCTTATGTTTTATATGGTAAGGTATCTCTGGCTGGTTTCCTGGAAAGGCAGGTGAAAAAAATTCCAAAGAAATAAATAATTTGGCCAATCCCAAAGGTTGAGAACGTATGCTGAAAACACAAAGTACTGTGGGATTAACTCTCCAAAGAGACTTGGGCGGAAATGTCCACTTCTGGCTAAACTTAACCACAGGTACATGCCATTTCCTCCAAATTGCTGCTAAGCTACATAACGCTTGGGCAGAAACAGGACTTCCTGGAAGAAGGCAGCTAACATCTGAGGAGAACCCTTCACGGGTTCTTGAAAGGCTAGGGGAGTGTTCGATAGTGTGACTAAACTGGTAACAACTCTTAGATAGTTATCAAAAGACTTTCTTCTCATCTGCCATTAGTCAGACCGCAAGCTTTCAGTCAAGAAGGGAAAACTCCTGTCCTTGCAAAATCCATTGGGGGTTGAGAAGACATGAATAGCTTCGGGTTAGGATTGCTCATTTTGATATGGAGAATTTTCAGATCCATTGAAGGAGCTGCTGGAGGTAAGACCCAACCCTATTGCTATTGGCACCCAGCAAATAAAACATATGCAGTATATTCTAGATGCTTTAGATTTCAGATATTGTTCCAATGTTGTTTAGAGTAAGTATCTTATCATGGCTAGCGTCGGGCTAGAGTTTGGGTTTCAAATGTCAAGAAGCTCTCCGGGTAACCTTGGGCCCTGCATTCTCTCTCAGCTCAACCTACCTCACAGGGTTGTTGAGAAGATAAAACGGGAAGGGGGAGGAGGATGAATACCGCCTTGAGCTCCTGGGGCAGGGCAGGGTAAAAATAAACCTTATAGTAAGGGAAAGAGAATACAGCTTCCAGAACTTCCATTTTTAACAGTGTGTGAAACTGGCAACTTTTCCCATCCTGACGATGGGTGCTCTGACGCTAGAAAGCTCATACCTTGGAAATATAGTTGGTCTTTAAGATGCTACTGGACCCAAGTCTTGCTCTTTCCCCATCCCTGTAGCTCCAGAACAAGGAAAGCCTCCTTTGTGGCATCTCTCCTTGCCATACCAGCTGTTCTCAGATCTGGCACATTTGTCAAAGGAACTGGTAATTCTTGGTGGCACAGCCACCTTCAAGGCAGTCTAGAGGGCTACCAAACTCACCTTTCAGAAACGGGCAATCATTTTATCATTCTACTGCGCCTTTTGCTCTTAAATTGCTGGTTGCCACCCCCGTTTTCTATTTGTTCTTGCATGTTTTATAACACTATTTTAAATTCTTAGTGTCAACCAATTTGAGAACAGTTGTGCTGGAGAGCGGTATACCAACACTGCTAATAAAATAAGTCTCGATCTACCAAATGCTTACCCTTCCTTCTTCCAAGGAGTTCAGGATAGTATAAATTGTTCTTCCTCTTCCACTTTATCCTCATAACAGTCTTGACAGGTAGGTTAAATAGGAAACATCTAGTCTGCTGTGAATGACAGCAGCTCTACAGGGTGCTAAGTGGAAGAGGGACTTTACTATCCAAGATCCTTTATCTAGCACTTTACTACCAGAGATATTTTACCCAGCACTTCACTATCCGAGATCTTTTACCCAGCACTTCACTATCCGAGATCTTTTATCTGGCACTTCACTATCTGAGATCCTTTATCTGGCAATACAGCACTCCAGGGTGCCAGGTGAAAGAGGGACTTCAATACGCAAGATCCTTTATTCAACATTTCACTACCCAAGATCTTTTATCCGGCACTTCACTATCCGAGATCTTTTATCTGGCACCTGCTATGCAAGTGCTCTTCCACTGTCCCATAGCCCTTCCCCAATGGAAAATGGGTGGGTCCAAGATCATTTGGTGAGCTTCATGGATTAATATGTATTGGAATCACAAATTGAATTGGGTACATTTATTTCTTGGGAGTGGTGTTTCATGTGTATATAAATAGTTGCTTCTTTCTTTTCTGCTTGAGAGCTACCTATGTGATTTTTATCCTGCCTTTCCGCTAAGGAGCTGACAGTGAGATGCATGGTGCTTTCCTCCCCCTTGTTTTGTCTTCACAACAACCCTGTAAGGTAGGTTAGAATTATCTAGTGCAACCCACTGAGTGTCATGGAAGTGTAAGAATTTGAACCCAAGTCTGCTAAGTCATTCAGACTCTCTAACTACACCAACATCTTGGCTTTGTAAAGTCTTCTTTGTTTTACACGTTGTTCTTGTTTTGTTCTAAGCCTCTGTAAGTCTATGGAAAACAGGATACGTTGAGGCTGACCCTAACCCCTTGCAGCAAGATATCCAGGCTCTTGAGTAAATGGGTTTTATTTAGATAATCAGGCTTTGCCATACATATGTCCATAGGATACACAGAAGTAGGGCTTTTTTTCAGCAGGAACGCAGTGGAACAGAGTTCCGGAACCTTTTGAAAATGGTCACATGGCTGGTGGCCCTGCCCCCTGATCTCCAGACAGAGAGGAGTTGAGATTGCCCTCTGCGCCGCTTGGCAACATGGAGGGCAATCCAAACTCCCCTCTGTCTGGAGATCAGGGGGCGGGGCCACCAGCCATGTGACCATTTTCTCCGAGGGCAACCCACTGAGTTCTACCACCTCTTTCCCCAGAAAAAACTGCCTGCACAGAAGCAAAATAAAGGCGTCTGGCTGTACACAGGCTCCTTGTTAGGAATGACGCATTGAGTATATGATACATTATATCTATCCCTCTACATGTTCCCCCCACCCTCATAGTCCAGCAGAACCTAATCAGTAGCAGGACGGAAGGAGCTGTCCCAAGGCCGCTGCAGCGAGCCATCCGAGATAAGGGCTCCTCCGTACTGGAATCTGGAAGGCAACAGGGAGCAGGTGCACGAGGCTATTGCAACATATATCAAAGCTGGGTAACAATATGGAGGGACTGTGGGCAACGGACCTGACAGCCTCCTTGGAAAGCCCTGGTGGAAAAGCTGAGCGTTGCTCATTATTTTTATTTATTTCAAAGTGCAGCTTGACCGTCCCCTACGCCTCCCTGGATCAAGAACTGGTCTCTGCTATCCGAGATCCTCTACTCTTGCAGAAAAAAAATATGAGGGGTATCCCACATATCACAAAAATCCAAGGCCAGGAGTTGTGGATGGACGCAGGCTTGAGATGTCCTAGCAGGAGCATGGGGTGGGGGGTAGTTCTCATGTGCCTGGGCTGGGAGTCTTGGGGGTGGGATAGGACAGTGAAAGGACTTTCTTCCGCTTGGGAAAATTATACTGTGTAGATGAGCACTGTGTTATGCACATCTTCCAAGCCCAGTGTATGCACAAAACCCTTTAAGAAGTGAGGGGAGCTACTTCTTCATCCCCTAAAAGCTTTGAAAGAAACAGGCTCCAACAGGGCCGTATTAACCCATGGCTGGACCCCTAAGCTTTCAGGTATTTTGGGCCCCCTCCAGCACTTCAGTCTTCCACCCCACTACAGCTGAAAGCCTGACCCTGGTACAGAAGGTACTAGAACACCGTATGTAGCCCTATATCCATTTTGAGGGTCTCCTGAAGACTTCTATTCACAATTTTTAAATATATTTTTATTGTATGAGTAGAATTCTTCAGGAAAGCATATTTGGGGGGTATAACTGTTCAATACTGTAATATTTTGAAGATAATAAAATTTTTATTTATTAAAGAATATATAATTTATAAATAATTGTTTTAATAGAAGAGACAATTTGTTTCACTTCAATAAAGAAGCAGTTAATTATCTTATTAATAGAGATTATACAAGAGAATCGATTAATTGTAATTTATGTGAGGGTCTGCCTTATATTGATGGGCCCCTAGTGCCTGCGGGGCCCCTGGGCTTCAGCCTTATGAATAATACGGCCCTGGGCTCCAAACAAGACAAAGCTTTTCCTTTTCCATGTGAGAATCCCCACAGGTCTCAGCTTGTAGAATTACACAGAAACCGTCTTTCTGTTCAGTTGTCATGTTTTTTAGAGTTAAGAAAGCTGAAATACCAGGATTCCTGATAGGCTAGGAAGCAGAAACAAGGCATATTTTGAGACAACAGACAACATACACACAGAGTGACTGTTCCACATATACATCTCATCTCACCAAGGCTGTGTGCTCCCTTCTGGATTTTCCTGTTAGATCCCATCAATGAAATCCTAATCAGCTCTCCTGGACTACATGCTACAAATAGCCTAATACAAATGGTCACTCAGCCTACAATAGGGTTGCTATGTCCAGACTGGGAAATTTCTGGAGATTTTGGAGGTGGAGCCTGAAGAAGGCAGGGTTTGGGAAGGGAAGAGGCCTGAGTGGGGTATAATGCCATAGAGTCCACCCTTCAGAGCAGCCATTTTCTCCAGGGGAACTGGTCTCTGTTGCCTGGAGATCAGTTGTAATTCCGGGAGATCTCCAGCTACCACCTGGAGGCTGGTAACCCTGGCCTACAGTTATCACAAGGTGTGAGCGTATCACCTGAATGGTTTAAGGGTTTGGGTTTCTTTCCCTCCTCCACACCTTCTTTCTCCAACCTAGCAGCAGGTTGTGGCTTTTGCAGCTACGCTGTACTCGAAATAATTAACCACACACCTTAACCGCAGATTAGAAAACGAAAGAATTGCAAGATGTAAAAGTGCTCAGTGAGCAATGTCCCGTACAACTCAGACACGCTTCTGTTAAGACTTCAAACGTTTCTTTCAAGCAGGCGGTATATGGAAATCTCCTTTTGTCTGGTTCTTGAAACTCACTACCTTTTTATACTCAGCATTCCCTTCCCCCTAGCTCCAAAAACCACAGCCAACATGAGGGGCAACTGAATTAAATGACTCAGAAAAGGTTCTCAGAACAGAGCGCAAAAAAAAAAAAGTTTATACTCTTCAATCTTGTTGCATAACTTTGGAGGTCGAGGCGAATATAGCATGCCTCTTCTGTCTCCCTGAAGTTACATACCATGGATTGGAACCTCTTTACAATTGTTTGAGGGACAGATTTGGGGTTATTCTGTATGGCCGCTTCAATGTGTGACAGCCTAAGGTAAAGGCCTAACTTTTCTGTCTGACTTTGTACAATGTCCTGTTTAGACTTTGCACTAACCTGTGGAAGCCAGTCACCTGTTCCTAGTTTGTACCAGTTTTGTCCAGTCCTTCCTCCCAACAAAGCTCCCAGAAGAGTAGGTGGGTCCCCTTCCTCACTTTATCCTCACAACACTCCTGCGAAGTAGGTCAGGAAGAGTGAGAATGTGTCTGGCCCAAGGTCACAAAGCAAACTTTGTGGCAGGTTTGAATTGGTTTCTCCCATATCCTAGCCCAACACTCTAACCACAATGCCACACTGGCCTTTGTTATTGACGAGTTAAAGAAGCTTTGAGGGCATTTTAAAGAAGCCACTGAGCCCATAAATGGTGACATGGGCTTTACCAAATTCATATTTAAATCAGGCCCCAGAGCCTGGTTTATATGAGCAAGACAACAAGGTGGCAGGATGCACTGTGCCCCTACGTACCTGTAAGCAGAGGAGAACATTTGGGAATGCTTCCCTATGTTACAAGCTCCCTATACATAGAAAACCAGCACAGCAAGCAAGGAGAGGGGAAGAGCTTTTCTTCCTGCCATGATAGTTTTCATTTGCTTGGAGTTTTTTAAGCGCCTTTCTTTAAGTCCAGAGGTGTTAGCTGTGTTAATTTGCAATTGCAAAATAGCAGAGTCCAGTAGCACCTTGAAGACTAACCAACTTTATTGTAGCATAAGCTTTCGAGAGCCTCAGCTCTCTTCATCAGATGCAAATTTATTGTCACATAAGCTTTCGAGAACCACAGCTCTCTTCGTCAGATGCAACTTTATTGTAGCATAAGCTTTCGAAAGCCACAGCTCTCTTTGTCTGATGCAACTTTATTGTAGCATAAGCTTTCGAGAACCACAGCTCTCTTTTTCAGATACAACTTTATTGTAGCATAAGATTTCGAGAACCACAGCTTTCTTCATCAGATGCATCTGACGAAGACAGCTGTGGTTCTCCAAAAGCTTATGCTACAATAAAGTTGGTTAGTCTTAAAGGTGCTACTGGACTCTTTATTATTTGATATCTTTAAGTGCCTCATTCATCGGTTT
Organism: Eublepharis macularius; assembly: GCF_028583425.1. NCBI lineage: Eukaryota > Metazoa > Chordata > Lepidosauria > Squamata > Eublepharidae > Eublepharis > Eublepharis macularius. The sequence continues at coordinate 8,287,553 of NC_072798.1, forward strand.
CTTCATTTTTATCCTTCTTCCAAGGAACTCAGGGCAGCAAATATGGCTCCTTCACCCCTATTTTATCCCCACATCAAGGCAGGTCCAGCTGAGAGGTCCAGCGGGAGAGTGATCCACCACCCGTCGGAGGCCCAATCTGGGCCATTTTGGCCCCAATCCAGGCTGAAAAGGGCCTAAAATGGCCGAGAGTCAGGTGGGCGGGGCCACCTGACATGTGACCTCTTTGGGAAACTGCTGGAACTGCGTTCCTGCGCGTTCCCCCTCAAAATGAGCCCTGCACATGCTGAAAATTACTCTTCTTGTTCCAAAATAGAAAAGAGCCCAGTAGCACCTTTAAGACTAACCAACTTTACTATAGCATAAGCTTTCGAGAATCACAGCTCTCTTCATCAGATGCATGACTTCTTCTTGTTCCGTTTCTGATGTTCTACTTGCATACCTCTTTTTTACTTCATTAGACAAATGTCCACCTCCTCCCACTGTTGAATTTGCTAAATCCTTTGCGAAGTCATATAAGGTGGGCACGATAGTGAAGTATGAATGCGTAGAAGGGTACAAGAGAAAAAGCGGGGAGGCCAGAAACATTCAGTGCCGCTTAAATGAGAAGGGTTTCGCCCAGTGGACCACTGCAGCATGCACAGGTAAGGAATTGCATTTCAAAGTACATCTTGGTATTCCGTCCACCCCTTTGGAGTCAACTGGCAGGATTGTTACAGATTACTTTTGGGTGCCAAAGAGAGGTCCCCTCCATTGTGGCCACCTCCCTCCCTCCTAATTGTAGCTTTTTTCAACCCCAGTTTTGGCCAGCTTCCCTTCCCAGTGTTACTACCCCACAGGGGTCATTTTGTAGAAAAAGAGCTGGAGGAACTCATTAGTATAACTCATTAGCATAACTCATTAGCATATGCCATGCCCCTTGCCATCACCGGAAGTGTGTCATTAGTATAACTGATTTGCATATGTTTGGGACCCAATCCTGGCCATTCAGGGCCAAAATTGGGCCCAAAATGGTCAGGATCGGGACACTGCTGAGTGGGAGAGTGATCCATCACCCATCAGAAGCCCAATCCAGGCCGTTTCGGCCCCAACCCAAGTCGAAACGGGTCCAAAATGGCCGAGAGTCAGGTGGGCGGGGCCACCTGACATGTGACCTCTTTGGGGAACTGCCGGAACTGTGTTCCTGCACTTCCCCCCTCAGAATGAGCCTTGCTATCCCCCTTTCCCACCCTCGCCAAGTGTGATTTCACTGGAGGGAATAGAATTTGACTTCTGAGAGGAAGTCTGAGTGTGAGAGATTAATCTATCTAATTCAGGCAAGCTGCGTGGAAAGGCCTGAATGAATCTAAGAGCGGAACTACACGTGATGAATGACACAGGTTGGACACTTGTCAGCTTCCCTCAAGTTTTGATGGGAAATGTAGGCATCCTGGTCTTGCAGCTTGGCTCTCCGACTGCTGTCCAATGGACTTTTCAACTGTCACTTGTCCAACATTCCGCCAAGCTGCCTACATTTCCCATCAAAACTGGAGGGAAGCTGACAAGTGTCCAACCTGTGCCTTTTGTCACTTGTAGTTCCGTTCTAAGTCTGTGTGGAATTTATTCTCTTAAAGAAGACCTGTGTGGAAAATTACTTTGTGTGAAGGAGCCTATGAAAAAAACTTGAAGATCAGATAACTATCTTTGAAACCACCAGGCTTAAGAAATAGTGTGAAACCAATACACTTCATGTACTAATAAGGGGGAGGGGGTGGTTGTTCACCCCAGAGTATATGGGATTTCTATATATCCCAGTCTTATCCTCAGGGCCACATAGTCCCTTGATGGAGCCTAATGCTTGGGAACATTATTCAGGAAAAAATTAAATTAACTAGTTTGGAATTGAATTCCTGGTGCCAGCATTACCTACCCAGAGGGTGAAATAACAAGAAAGTGTAAGGAATCCATGCTGGTGTGCCTAAAATATTTGTTTAGATCACCTTCCTTTGCTTTTTTCTTTAAAAGGTAGCTTACAAAGTTAAACCATACAAATTAAAATCTCGTCTTAAGAGCCATTATAACCAACACATAAGCAAATGATTCAAACAATTAAAATCAAAATTTAAAGAGAGCCAGTTTAGTGTCGTGGCCCACAGTCACCGAGCCAGCAGAGTGGGGAATTGAACCTGGGCCGTTTCCAGACGGCCCCCCGCCTCGCGAAACGTCGCGCGTCGTCGCGCGTCGTTGCGCAGAAAACGCGAAATATCGCGTTTTCTCGCGCGAGTTTTGCGCGACGTCGCGCAAAACTCGCGCGAGAAAACGCGATATTTCGCGTTTTCTGCGCAACGACGCGCGACGACGCGCAACGTTTCGCGAGGCGGGGGGCCGTCTGGAAACGGCCCTGGTTCTCCCAGATCCTAATTCAACACACTATTCCCATATCCACCCATTCTTGTGTAAAGGAAAGAGAAAACACAGTATGTGGGCGAGGGAAGTTAAACCCTAGCCCTTCTCATACTTAGTGCCCTGCGCTCCACTGCTTCAGGCTTTTTCCTTCCAGCCCAACTTATTTATGGAATCAGAGTTATGTTAAGAGAAATTCTTAATGAAAGATAGGGAAGGGAAAGTAGGATTTCAGTCCTCTCATCCATATACTCCATTATCTGAAAAGGAAAAAAAACAACCCAAAACCACCCTGCCTGTTTTACAAATGAACAATCTTGGTGTCCTATTTCAAAGTTGTAGCTTTCTCTCTGTCCTTCCACCAAATTTCAGGTATTGTATTCAAAAGGAACGATTCCCCAATCAAGCAATCTCTTTCATTGAGGAAAGTTAGTTCCCAGCAACTAGCAAGTAATCACCTTGACCAAAGATGGTCTATCAGGGGCTGAATTAATACCTATTCTGGCACCCTGGCAGCAAAGCTAAGTAGCCCTATCAGCCAGGACTCTGCATATCTTATTTTGTGATTCCACAATCACATCAAGCAAGCATTCAGTTGTCATTGGTAATAACCGGCGATAGTACTGTCTTCCAAAAGAGCCATCACCACATCCAGTGGCAGTGAGTTCCACAAGTCAACTACCCATTGTGTGATGTACTCCTGATACCTCTAATGGACTTGTGTGTTAGCTTAGGAAACAGGGCTGACACTCAAATAGGGTTGCCAGCTCCAAGTTGGGAAATTCCCGGAGATCTGGGGCGTGAAACCTGGAGAAGGTGGGGTTTGGGAAGCGAAAGGACCTTGGCATGGCATAGTTCCATAGAGTCCACCCCAAAAGTAGCCATTTTCTCCAGGTGAACTGATTTCTGTGGCCTGGAGACCAGTTGTAATTCCAGGAGATCTCCAGCCGCTACCTGGAGGCTGGCAACTTTATACTCAAACCACTACACCGCTGGCCTGGTGATCTCTTGGGACAACTTCTCAACGACAGCAGTTGTCAATAGCACAGTATCTGCCTTGCCTAGTGCCCTTTGCTTTCCACAAACCCAGCCATGCTCAGCTCTCTTCTTCCTACAGACAGCCCTGCACTGGCACTAATTGGGCCAGAATACCCACTTTGCTTATAGAAACGGGTTGCTTCTTTTTTCCACACAGTTGATCCTACACTGCGTCTTCCTCCTGAACCTGAACAGCTCACAAGAACAGAGGATGGGAGTGGCAGTTTGGACAGCCCCCCAACTACACTTCAGCCACATAGGAAAGGTAAAATCATGTACTCTTCATTTGTCTTTGCTGTGCTGACTTTGGAAGAATGCTAACACATTTGAGAGCAAAATTCAGGTCCGGTAGCACCTTAAAGACCAGGGCATGAGCTTTCAAGAGTCAGAGCCCTGTGGCGCAGAGTGGTAAGTGGCAATACTGCAGCCCAAGCTCTGCTTGCGACTTGAGTTCAATCCTGGCGGAAGCCAGGTTCAGATAGCCGGCTCAAGGTTAACTCAGCCTTCCATCCTTACGAGGGCAGTAAAATGAGTACCCTGTTTCCTGGGGGTAAAGTGTAGATGATTGGGGAAGGCAATGGCAAACCACCCCATAACAAAAGTCTGCCAAGAAAACGTCATGACTTGGTGCTTGCATAGGGGACTACTTTTACCTTTTTTAAGGAGTGGAAAAAAGGAAGGAGTCCTCATAATCCAGGCAGAGAGTGGGAGGGGTACATTGTTTATGGAAATGTTCTTGACACTGTATGGAAATGCCTGCCCTTGTCCTTGCCGCTGATTGTACTAATCTCTGATCAATCGCTGATTGTACATAGTGTACTAATTGTAATGTACACTATGTAATCCGCCTTGAGTCTCAGTGAGAAAGGCAGAATATAAATGACAAAAATATGTAAAATAATAAAAATACCCTGGAAATCTTGTTGGTCTTGAAGGTTCTACTTGACTTGATTCTTTGTTCTTTTGATGACGCTTCTTGAAGGTTGCATCCACACACTATTGTATTATCATGGCATTATAGCAGTCATTTTCAACTGAACAAAACCAATCCAATTGGTTTCAGCAAGAAATGGCTGAAACTCAACAAATGTGCAGTATCCAACAATCTGTGGCTGCAGCTCTATGTTTCCTGCCAGTTTATTTTGCTCAAATTCCATAACCTCATCAGGGGCTACTGAGATCTAGTTTCTCCTTTTCTAGTTTCCTCTTTAGTTCTCATCCTTTTGCATATGCATACAATGCCACAAAAAGTGCAGGCAGAAAATTTGGAAGAGACTCCTTGAAATGACACATTGAAATCTGAAGGGGGGAGTTAAGCATCTGGAATTCAGAAGAAAACTCAAAGAGGTATGGGACCAAAAGTGGCAAACATTGCCTGCACAGAAAAAAAAAACTTCTTTAGAATAGAGTAAGACCTGGTTTGGCTCTAAGGAGCTGAAGGCAGCATGCATAGCTCTTCCTTCTTTTCCTCACAACAATCCTATGAAATAGGCTCAGTATCCGAGCATCTCCTTTGCATGCAGAAAATCTTAGGCTCAGTAAAAAGGACCAGGTAGTACGTGGCGTGAAAGATATCTACTGGAAACTCTGAAGAGCCACTGCCAGTTAGAGTAGATGGTACTGACCTGAATAGATGAAAATATGAACCATATTACAATGTACGGTTTCACAGAAAACATATATCCATTCCTCATTGAAACATAACATCTTTCTCCCTTTCACCTGTTTCCCATAGATTTCTGTGGAGTCATCAAAGTCCCAAAGCATTCCAGGGCTTTGTGGGCAAACTACACAGTGGGGCAGCAACTGCAATACCAGTGCATGGATGGATACCAAGCAAGGCCTCCCATCTCTAAAATGAGCACGTGTCAGTATTCCGGTGGAACAATTGTTTGGTCCAAGTTAAGTCCATGGTGCACAAATGACACCACATCTTTTGTCGAAGACACCACATCTGTCAAAGAGGTCATCACCCCAGAAAGAGGTAAACTGTGGATTCGGATGAGCCATAATTTAGTCACAGAAAGGCACATGTGTTGTCCGAGATCCTGGAGAGCCGCTGTGTGGCTCAGTATATAATTCTGAGGTCGATGCAGAGCTCATTTTGAGGGCGAATGTGCAGAAACGCAGTTCCGGCAGTTCCCCAAAGAGGTCACATGATAGTTGGCCCCACCCACCTGACTATCTGCCATTTGGGGCCCATTTCGGCCTGGATTGCGGCCAAAACGGCCCAGATCGGGCCTCTGACGGGTGGTGGATCACTCTCCTGCTCAGCAGCAGCCCGCTCCTGACCATTTGGGGCCATTTTCAGCCTTTTTTTGCCATTGGGGGCCCAATTTCGGCCCTGAATGGCCAAGATTGGGTCCAAAACAGCCAGGATAGGTGATGTCAGGGAGTGTGGCATAGGTAAATCAGTTATGCTAATGACACACTTCTGGTGATGTCAAGGGGCATGGCATATGCTAGTGAGTTATGCTAATGAGTCCCTCCAGCTCTTTTTCTACAAAATGACCCCTGGGTAGATGAATCAATGGCCTGATTCAATATGTGGCATTTTCTTGGATTTTCTGAGGAGGTCACAGTTCCGTGGCAGAGCAGCAGCTTTGCAAGCAGGAAGTGTCGGATTCAGTCCCCAGAGATCTCAGGTATTTGGTGTTAGATAAGAGACTTCTCTGATCAAGACTCTGGACAGCAGCTTCCAGCCAGAGCAGGTGATAGCAGTTGCTGGGTTCCAGCTCTCAGATAAGTCACAAGACCCTACGAAACCGCCATGCTGTTGCTTTTTGGAAAAGTTTGTGCACATGCACAAGAGTGTCAAACTTCTAACCTTCCACAGCCCACAGTCATAAAGATGCTAAGGGGCAGGGTGGGGGAAAGCCCATTTTGAACCCTAACAAGGGATAAGAGAGCTCTCTTCTTCAGAGAGACAAACATACAGATATGGGATCTATTAAAACTAACTGAGGGTGGGTTAAATACACTTCGTTCATAAGATAAACTATGCTTGTGTTCATGTTTGCAATGAAAAGTTGCAAACCTGAGAGTCAGCTTAAATACATGCTAGCTAGTCTAAATGCTAAACAATTAATTGCCACACTGCCGCCCTTATGCATTAAACTCTCTCGTGCTTGCAGCCTTTTGTTTCGTGTGTATTCGCTATGCTTAGTGCTTTATAGGTCATCTCTGCCCCACCTAGTGTGAGCTCTGCTGGAGCCTGGTTTTGAATTGTACTGCAGACTTATGTCTTATTTATTTATGCTTCTGCACAGCCTGTTTAGGTATCCCATGTTATTTACTGTAGCCACATGCATCTTTATGATAGTTTTGCATCTATGGTTTTCCATATGTATTCATGTGCCTGCACCTGATCCGAGACATAAAAATGTGCATCTGATTTGAGACATAAACATTGTTTGAAGAACTGCTTCTATAGCTGCTAAGTAAGAAAATGGCTATGTTTTTTTTTTCTCCTTTACTTTTTGTCTCCCGTCCATTTTTTGGTCGTTGAACGAACAGCAACTTTATTACTTGAAGAGGGCTGTCTTTATTTCATAAAAATCTTGCACAAAGGAACATTACATATTGCATATATGTAGACACAGACTTAAAAGATCCCCGCACTAGGGTAGAAGTAGGAGCCACTGGTGCTTGGCATGTCTATTCCCTGAGAAACATGGGTTTCACACTCTCTTTTTGCATACATGCTCAGATGAGCAGTAGGACAACAAAGCAGATGGGAGGATTCCTTTTTAGCACAACCAGATATAGTACGTGTGCAGGTGTAGGAACTTTGCGTGGCTGGTGTGCACAAGAGAGAGAAAACAACAAACTTACACTCAGAGCCTTGGGTAAGCTTTAGAAAAGAACCAAGAGTTCTTTATTGCAGTAATGCCATACTTGATAGGAAAGAGGAAAGATAAATCCCTATCTATATATCGAGTCTAAAAATGCCAGTGGATGAAAAAATGAGTCCCACATTGATCATGCAAGATGGTGAGGAGAGAAGGGGGATTGTGATAAAGAGAGGAAGAGGAGGTGTCATGAGGAGGAAGTCCCAAGAATAGCAATTGACACATCAAAAGATAGTGCCAGGGCTGTAACGAGTAAGCAGATCTCTGACTTCTCTATAATTCTAACTTTCTGGTTTGCCCCTCTCTGAAACCTGTGGAAGGGACAGCAATAGTCTTCCTCTTCCAACAAAAGATGTGTCCCGAGTCTGGAAAGCTTGGAAATTAACAAGCTAGATGGACCAGTGATGTGCCTTGTATTCTTACATTCATCTAGCTTAGCCTGGCCCCTCAGCATCTCCTATCTTAGGTAAAAGAGCTAGGGGAACTCATTCTAGATAGCATTGGACTTACAGCAGAAGTCCTCAATTTTGGGGGTCCTGCAGGCACATTTGGCATTTTGAGGGTGGGGTGAGAGCCACCCCAAAAATGGCTTCCACAGGAGGAAGAGCCAAACTCGAAATGGCTTCCACAGGAGACAGAGCCAAATGGAATACCTCTGTCCTCACACCTCACAGGAAAAAGGAATGCCTGAAGGGGAAATGGAATCACACACTGACAGAGGAAAGCTCAAGTGCTTACCAGTCCTCCTGACCAAAGGAAAGGAATTCCTTTCATTTGAATGAGGAAAGCCAGTAACAAACCCTGCCTTCCAGTGGCCTACCACCACTTTCTGAAAAGCTTGGTGGGTACCAAGGGAAGTACTGGTGGGTACCATGGCACCCACGGGCACCACTTTGGGGAACACTGGACTAGACAAACCTGTGGTCGATTTAGTATACGGTAACTCCTTAGCTATATACATTGGATGAAGAGGCTGCTTGATACTGCTGGTCCCTACACACAGCTCAGTCCTAACCCATCCAGCTGATGCCGGATGAGCTATATTTCAAGAAGCTGCTCCATGAATAAGTGTCAGCCCTGGCATCTGAGAGCCAAGCTACAAGTGACGCCTGACACAGGTTGGACAGTTGTCAGCTTCCCTCGAGTTTTGATGGGAAATGTAGGCATCCTGGTTTTACAGCTTGTCTCTCCATTACAGCTGCAAGACCAGGATGCCTACATTTCCCATCAAAACTTGAGGGAAGCTGACAAGTGTCCAACCTGTGTCAGGCGTCACTTGTAGCTTGGCTTTGAGAGGCTTTGCCTAGTGTTTGGAAGCTTGCGACAAAAATGGCTGATGTTCCTTTCTCTCTTTAGGCACGTCAAATGTCTCTGATTTGAAAGATGTGGGTTCTCGCCCTTCATACGACACCAGTTTTGCCACCGCCTCAGGTACAACGAGACGCAGTTGTCGGCAGTTTTTGCTCCCTTATTTCAAATTCTTCTCTCCTCTGTTTTCTTGCCCTTTTTTACCTCACGAGGATAATAGGAATGTGTGTTCCAAAAGTCAAAACCATGCAGTGGTAGAAGGATTAAGGCCCACCCTCATCCTCTCTGGAAAATCTGAATTTAGTCGGCTCGCATCTGAAATTTACTCTTTCAGAACACCCATTTCAGTTATGGATTCTCTCAACATTTTATCTGTTTTGACCCTCTGTAAGAAGTTCTTGATGAGAAGTGTGAGGGAAAGCCTTCAAAGCCCCAGTGTAGTGAATTTATTTAATTCACATCCAATCAAGGCATTTATACCAATTAACTTCATGAGATTTTTTTCTCTGAGCTAAGTGGCAACAGATACCCTATTGGATCTATCTCAGACAAAGCCCACTAAAAAGAATTTTATATTTTTTATAGAACAATGATTGATTAATTAATTCTGCATTTGGCCTGTTATCCAGCAAGCAAAGAAAAACTTTCAGCGAGTTAGTAATTTTTATTGAAATAAGATATAACTCTTTTAATGAAAAAGGTAAACAGAGATGCAGGTTGAAAAAATACATGCAATGAAAATGAAGTCTCTTAACATTTCTCAAACCTAACTGGTGGCATACAGTTTAAAGAGAAGTTGCAGCTCTCTTTGAACACTGTGATGTTTTAAAGACCAATACACAGACTCACACAAAAATATCTCACCAAATCTTTTCTAAGAATTTCTTCAACGGAAGCCTAATCAGCTCATTGCATGGCACTTTTTGTAGAAAAGGTGACAGCCACAAACTTAGATAAATCTTCATAATTTTTAGCATGTGATTGTCCTGTAAATAAAATGATTGGTCTCTGTAATGATTATAAGATAAGCAGCGCAAGTCCACAAAGATATATCTCGTAGTGTTCATTAATTCCTAGAGCAAAATTTAATTCTACATGCAATTAAAAAGCTGAATCTACGCAGTTTCTTTAACAACACTAATTGGCTGTCCAAGATAAAAGCAACGCTGTGCAGCTCATACTGACGATTTGGTAAACTTTTTAGAGGTAAATAAACGTCACAGAAACATAACATGATTATCATGAGCAGGGTTTTTTTTCTGGGAAAACAGGTGGTGGAACTCAGTGGGTTGCCCTCCGAGAAAATGGTCTCCTGGCTGGTGGCCCTGCCCCCTGATCTCCAGACAGAGGGGAGTTTAGATTACTGTCCGCGCCACTCAGCGGCGCGGAGGGCAATCTCAACTCCCCTCTGTCTGGAGATCAGGGGGTGGGGCCACCAGCCATGTGACCATTTTCAAGAGATTCCGGAACTCCGTTGCACCGCGTTCCTGCTGAAAAAAAGCCCTCATCATGAGTACATTTTATTTAAATCAAACATATGTGAATTTCTTCTCTTTCTATGCGACTGAGGTGGTTCCAGGTTTAAGCACAAAGAACTGCTGATCCTCTCTAAGGAACAGAAACAGTCTGTAGAGAAAGCCCAGAAATAAAGTACATTCAGACAAATTATTTCAGTTTAGCAAGACTAAAGAGTAATCCTAAAAAAAGTTACTCTAACCTAAGCCCATTAATTTAATTGGCTTAGACTGGAGTAACACTTCTTAGGATGAGACTGTTCAACTGAGAGCCAGTTTGGTGTAGTGGTTAAGAGCACGGGACTCTAATCTGGAGAGCCGGGTTTGATTCCCCACTCCTCCACTTGCAGCCAGTGAGTCACAGAGCCAAGCTACAAGTGACGAATTACACTTGCCTGGCAAGTGAACAGACTCACGTGTATTCCTCCCTGTTCACTTGCTATTCACTTGCTCTCCACTTAATCAAGTGGAGCACAAGAGAATGGCAAGTGAACAGGGAGGAATACAAATGAGTCTGTTCACATGCCAGGCAAGTGTCATTCGTCACTTGTAGCTTGGCTCTCAGCCCCGCCTATTTCACAGGGTGATTGTTGTGGCATACTTTGTTGTAGCATACTTTGTAAACCACTCTGAGTGGGCATTAAGTTGTCCTGAAGGGCGGTATATAAATCAAATGTTGTTGTTGTTGTTGTTGTTGTTGTTGTTATTATTATTAACTCTTTTCCTGCTGTTGCTGTGGGCAGCTCCACTGAAAATATTTATCACATGTAAAATGTGGAGAATGTGATTTGTTTTTAACATGCTGGGACCCACGTTTCTGGATATTCCCAATGTGTATTCCCATGGATGTTTAGAAATATGGATCCGGAGGTATAGAGAAAAAAATATAGTTTGGGGACCGTTTTCCTTCACTTGTCCCATTCAGGCCTCTGAGCAGTTAACACTTCAGTACATAGAATGTAGTCGTAATAATGTACTACACAGTTCAGTATGTAGCATTTAATGATAATAAATGCATTAATAAAGCACAAATACTGATTCACTAGGTAGGTAAGTAGACTTCCTATTTGGCGCTGTAATCCACTGCCCTGAAGTAGGCATCCCTTATGGATCAATAACAACAACAACAACAACAACAACAACAATAAAATTTGATTTATATACTGCCCTTCAGGGCAACTCAACACCCACTCAGAGCCGTTTACAAAGTATGTTATTATTATCCCCACAACTGTGACCCAGCTGGCTTCAAGTGGAGGAGTGGGGAATCAAACCCTGTTCTCCAGATTAGAGTCCCGCTGCTCTTAATCACTAGCTCTTCAGGGGCCCTCAGCCTTGTGGAGCCCCAAGGAAGTTTGCCCCTTTCCCTTCATCCCATATTGTTCATGTGAGGAGATCCCAGTGGGATATTTTGAGGAGGTATACGTTCAGAGAACCAGTATGGTATGGTAGCTAAGAGTGTTAGGATGTTAGAGACACAGGTTCAAATCCCCAGTCATCCAGGGGAAACTTGCTGCATGACCTTGGGCTACTCACCCTCAGCCTAACCCACCTCACAAGGTTGTTATGAGAATAACATGGGGGAGAGGTGAACAATGTAATCTGCTTTGGGTCCCCATGGGGAAAGGCAAGCCATATGTGCAGCAAATAAATAAATAGTCCCCTGTAACAATAAGCTGGAATAAGCCAAAAAACATTAGGAGAAATTAATATGGCAACATTACATCAGGGGGCGCCATAAGTCAAGTCTGACTTGAGGGCAGGATTTCATTTCAACATCACCTGTTATTCCAGCTTCATATTACAAGGGACTATTGTTTATTTATTTACTTCATTTAGACCCCACCTTTCTCCCTAATGGGGGCACAAATCAGCTTACATCTTTCTCCCCCCCCTTCATTTTCTCCTTACAACTACCCTGTGAGGTAGGTTAAACTGAGAGTATGCAATTGACCCAAGGTCACCCAGGGACCTTGCATGGCAGAGTGAGGAGATTTGAACCCAGGTCTCCCAAACTCTAGTCCAACTATCTAACCACTACACCATACTGGCTCCAAGGTGCCTGCTAAACCTGAGACGTAATTTCAACTGAGAGCTAGTGCCATGGCCATCCAGTTAGCTTCATGGCAGAGCTTGGATTTGAGCTGAGGTATCTCCTGTCACACTCCAGAGCTCTGGCCACTTATATACTCTGATATATATTTAAATTGCTTTATGTCTTAGCAGCTGTTTTTGCAATCGCTGTGGCTTCCACAGTTGTCATTTGATGAGAAGGAGTCTTTAGCAATCTGTGGTAAGTATCCATTAATGGTGCCTTTTATGTTTTAAAAACTTCTGTGACAAAGCCCTGAGGTGGTAAAATGGACAGTACTACTTCATACGGCAAGTGAAGGATTATAATACTGAATATTGTCTCTGCATTAACATCTCTTTGCAAACAGAAAGTTGACTAAGCAGGGAGGAAGGATCTTCCCCCTTTCTTTACCTGCTGTGCTAGTTTTCTATATGCTGGGCATTTTTAACATAAGGGAGCATTGCAAACTAGGATCCTCCATGATCTTCCACCAGCAATCTAAACATTCTACCTCTTGATTCTCTTGCATGTTTGAACCATTGAAAGGCACTCCATCAACCGGAAGTGTGCTGCCTAGCCATCCCAACATGCACTGCCACATATTCGGCACCAGCATCAAGCAGGAGTCCTGTGGTATCTTAAAGACTACACTTATTCCTGCAGAGCTTTCATGAGTCAGAACTCAGGTTGCCATCTCTGGCTTAGGAAATTCCTAGAGATTTGAGGGTGGAGCTTGGGGAGGGCAAGGTTTGAAGAGGGAAAGAACCTCAGCAGATACAATGCTACAAAGTCCACCCTCCAAAGCAGCCATTTTTTCCAGGGGAAATGATCCCTGTAATCCAGAGATCAGTTGTAATTCGGGGGATCTCCTGGTCCCATCTGAAGGTTGGCAAATCTAGGCGATTTCCACACTACTCACCTTCAATTGGAACGCCACGGAACGTTGCGAACAAAACCTGGAAGATAGCATTTTCTCGCATGAGTTTTGCGCGATGTCGCACAAAACTTGCACAAGAAAACGCTATCGTCCGTGTTTCTTTCGCAACGTTCCGTGGCGTTCCGATTGAAGGTGAGTAGTGTGGAAACTGAGAGCTTACTTCATCAAGACACATGGCATATGTTAGGCAGATGCATTTACGTTAAAAAGGTGTAAACAACAAATGTGAGGGGGGAATTTTAAATTTATACATATATTTTAGGTTTCATGCATCTACAATGTTTTTTTTTCTTCATTTGGCCTCTGTTTTCCACCCAAACCATTTAATTTCGTAGTGTCTGAGCCCATTGGGGGAAGAAGTAGCTGAATTTAGAAAATCTGCTGCAACTTGTTCTGAATATGTGTAATAGAGAGGAATATACATCTAGTGGACTCAATAAAAATAAAAGAGTCATAGTTAAGGCCTGGTCTATGCAGGAAGCAGAATGAGGTGGCAGAGTACTAAGGCACTTAGGGTGGCCAGCCTCCAGGTGGTGGCTGGAGATCTCCCAGAATTATAACTGATCTCCAGGCCACAGAGATTGGTTCCCCTGGAGAAAATGGCTGCTTTGGAGGGTGGACTCTATGAAAATATACCATGCTGAAGTCCTTTCCCTCTCCAAACCCTGCCTTCTCCAAGCTTCACCCCCCCCAAATCTCCAGGAATTTCCCAATTTCCTAATTTGGAGCTGGCAACCCTACAGGCACTAGATTGGACTGTATGTACCACACTGAACTGCAAGGGGGGGCTGGTATTATTTGAAGTTCCCCTACAATAATAATTCCCTGTAAGTGGAAAACAGGCACACCATGCAAAAGCTAGATTGTTTCTCCCTGATGTGCAATTTTTTTGTTTGCAGGGAGTTTTCTTTTTTTTATTTTACCCGGAAGAGCATTAAAAATGTGACTGTCTGGAAGCTCTGACCCTTGAAAGCTCAAATCCTGGAAATCTAGTTGGTCTTTACGGTGCTGCTGGACCCAAATCTTGTTCTCCTCACCTACACCCTGAAGTGGGCCAGCCCTTTCAAGCTCCTTAGGAGTGTAACACCTCGTTCTGCTTCATGTTGGTATTTGGACCAATACACCTGCAAATGATTTTTGTCTGTTTTGATAATACCTGGATTCTGCTGAAAAAAGAGGGATGCATCTGCCAGGGGAAAATGGGGCCAAGGTACAAGTGACGAATTACACTTGCCTGGCAAGAGAACAGACTCACGTGTATTCCTCCCTGTTCACTTGCCATTCACTTGTGCTCCGAGCGCAAGTGAATGGCAAGTGAACAGGGAGGAATACACGTGAGTCTGTTCTCTTGCCAGGCAAGTGTAATTCGTCATTTGTAGCTTGGCTCTTAGCTACACAGTTTGGCTTCAATAGACAGCTCAACTAAGCATTACATCAGAAATCCCTGACCCAACTCGGGTCACACGTAACGTTTAGTTGATCCCTGACTTCGTGTATCCCTGTACTTTGTGTACCTTAAATTCATCTCCAGAATTGTTAATATGATGATGATCAAATGATTCCTTCACTCTTGGGAGTAGAAGAGATCTGTGAATGTGAATTAACACCATTTATTACTTCTTGCTTGCAGGAACTGGAGCATAATCTAACCATGCCTGTTCAATTTTAAGCAAAGGAATTCTGCTGTGACCGGATTGGAATCACAGCTTGAGTCATGTTCTTTCCTTCCACCTGCCTTCTTTATTATCATTATTTTTTTTAATATCCAGTCTGATGAAAAGTTCCGGTGCACTCAAAAGCTTGAACAGCTTTGTGTCATTTTTGTTGGTCTCAATAAAAAGTTTTAAGAGGATTGTGTTCATGTTCGATATACAAAGTGATTTCTCTTAACACCACTTCCAACCTAAAAACATATGAGAATACAGAAGAGAACATCAAAGATTGTTTTTTGGAAATAATTGTTGCTATCCATTTTTTTTTACATTCTATAATTTCATGTATTGCTATAGAGTAAAGTGACTGAGGAAAACCTACATAATTGATCTAAAACAACAATTCATCTAAAATAGAAAAGATGTAAGAGAATGAAACGTAGAAGCCGGTGTCCTGCCATAGGAAGAATGAAATGATATAATTATTTAACTGACAGAGGTGTCAGTTGTGCAGTACTCTTTGGAGTGGCCATAGCCTTGAAAAATCTTCACAGATTCTATGCAGAATTCTAGGATTGCTGACTCCATGTTGGAAAATTCCTGGAAATTTGGGGGTGGAACCTGGAAAGGGCAGAGTTTAGAGAGGGACCTAAGAAAGGTATAATGCCATAAACTCTACCCTCCAAAGCCACGATTTTCTCCAGGGTAATGATCTCTCTCTTTCTTCTGTAGATTCGTTGTAAGTCTGGGAAAACACCGGGCTCCACCTGGAGGTTTGCAACCCTGCAGAATTCAATAGTAAAGAGTCCAGTAGCACTTTTAAAACCAACCAATTTTATTTGAGGATAAGCTTTCGAGAACCACAGTTCTCTTCATCATATGAGCCACAGTTCTCTTCGTGCATCTGACAAAGAGAACTGTGGTTCTCGAAAGCTTATGCTACAATAAAGTTGGTTAGTCTTAAAGGTGCTACTGGAATCTTTACTATTTTGCAACTACAGACTAACACGGCTAGCTCCTCTGGATCTGCAGAATTCAGTAAATTTGTGAGGTACAGCCTGCAAGATATTGTGGGCATTGAGAAATCTACCCTTGGAATAGCTGCCTATGCAGTCCTTATCACAACTTTTTATTTCTTTTGGTTGAATTATGAAGTCGTTTTTTTAAAAAAATGGGTAGGCCTTCAAGTCTGTATATCACACTGCCTTGTCAAGGGTTAGCCCTGTTGAATAGCTTTGGTAGTCTAGCAAGTGGCCAGCCAGTTATTGTTAGATATAGCAATAGTTTGAGTTTTTGTACCCTAGAAAACCAAAAGGACCGTTGGTTCCTATCGGAACAATGCTGCCAGCTATGCTCTACTGCAGAGAGCTTGCTCTCTAGGCCGCCACCTTCAGAACAAGGAAGCGAATAATTACTAAGGACAAGGCCTTTTCTAGGGCAGCCCCTTGACGTTGAAACTCCCACAGCTGTTCACCTGGTACCTGCAAATGTATTGAATGCAGGTGAATATGTTTGTCTACTTTCAGGCTTTTATCATTATTAATGTAGTTATTGTTCACTGGTTTGTGGAAGTGGGGTTCTTGACATGCACACACTTTTTTCTGTACAGTTCTATGTTGTGGCATGATTTATAAAGTATAAGATATGCTGATTTTCTTGTGTGTTCCTAATTTTAAGTGCATTTTGAAACTGATAATTCTTGCTGTCAACAGAAGCCGTGCAACAGATAGGAGTGTTATGAGGACTATGAATCATTTAAATAAGTAAAGTTAATATTTTGATGTCTCCTTTGAGACCCTTTAGGGTCAGAAAAGGCTCTGTGTGTACTCTTCAAAGCCTTCCCACCCTTTCCTCCGAGCGTACTGAAGACCAGTTGAAAAGGAAATGGTTCTAGTCCCTCTTCTCTACCTCTCCTTTGCGGCTCCAAAGATAGTTGTACAGTGATGAGGGAAGTGAACTAGGACTGGGGAAATGCAGATTCAAATCCCCATTCAAACATGAAGTTCATTTGGCCCAGTCACACCCTCTCTACTTAACCTGCCTTGCAGGGTTGTTGTGAAGATGAAATGGAAGAAGGGTGAACTAGGTACATTATCCTTGGTATGCAAGAAACAAAATACCTCTCAATGTGATACCTCCCTGTCCTACGCTTGGAGGGCTGGATGTAGGAGAGAGAGACAGAGAAAGAGTACTCTCCAGTTATCTGAGATGAGAGGCTCTGTATTTATGAGCAGGGGGTGATTTCTGAGTTGGCCTACTCTTACCTCCATTCGGCATACGTCATGTTATAGTTCAATACATCATGTTGAGGGCCATCTGCAATGTGCTTAACAGTCTTTATTGGGCTTGTGCATGCAATAAAGGTAAGCAAGGGAACTCTGTGTGTACACTGGAACATTTGTGCTTGCAAACGGTTGCTGGGGAAATACAGGGAGGGAAAATGTTTATCTCCAGTTAGGACCTGGAGATTTCCCAGAATAACAACTGATCTCCAGACTACAGAGATGTTCCCCTGGAGAAAATGCCTGCTTTGGAGGGTGGATTCTATGGCATTGGAGGGTGGAATCTATGGCATTATATCCCACTGAGATCCTTCCAATCCCCCCCCAGTTTCCACTCCCCAGATCCCTAGGGATTTCCCAACCCAGAGCGAGTCACCCTAATCCAGAACAGAGAGAGCTACTGTAGCTTAATGGTTAAGTGGTTGGGTTGCAAATTAGCACTCTGCTGGTTCAAATCCCACTACTGCCATGAGCTCTGCAGGTGGCCTTGGGCAAGCCAGTCTTCTCAAGGTCTCTCTCCACAAGACATCTGAAATGTGAAGGACACATTTTGGGAGATGCAGTGGTAGCTAGGAAGGGTAGTTTAAAAAGACAGAGTCAGCCTCAGGGCAAAGGCTTTGCTATAGACTGGAGCTGTGAAATGCCAGAAGGGAAACTTCAGCCCATTATAACCTTTCCAGGTCCAAGCCTGGCTCTGGAAGGCAGCTCCAGCCCATTTCCATTCCTCGCTGCCCTCTGGTTGTGCTCCCACACAGTTTAGACTGGAGAGGTGAAATTGACAGAGCCTTCCTGGAGGCAAAGATGAAATTAACAAATCCTCTGAGGAGCAATCTCTGCCTGCTCTGTCTTTTTAAACGACACATCCTGGCTAACATTACATCTTCCTACACTTGACAAACTCACGCAGAGGCTTCTTGTATAGAGAGACTCTCAGCCCCAGTTCCCTTGCTGTATTGTGAGGATAATAATAACACTGACTTTAGCCACTGCTCTGAGTGGGGAACTAATCTGTCTAGAAGAGCGATATATAAGTGTAATAATTATTATTATTACCTGAAGCACAGGTCTTTTTTTCTGGGAAAAGAGGTGGTGGAACTCAGTGGTGGAACTCAGGACCGCACAATGACGCCACTTTGGGTCAGCTGGAACAAGGGGGGAGTTTTTTTAAAGTTTAAATTGCCCTTGGTGAAAACGGTCACATGGCCGGTGGCCCCGCTCCCCCGATCTCCAGGCAGAGGGGAGTTTAGATTGCCCTTCATGTCACTGAGCGGCGTGGAGGGCAATCTAAACTCCCCTCTGCCTGGAGATCAGGGGGCGGGGCCACCAGCCATGTGACAATTTTCAAGAGATGCTGGAACTCCGTTCCACCGCGTTCCAGCTGAAAAAAAGCCCTGCTGAAGCATACATTTTTAGAATGAGATTGCCTGAGTTTAACATACACTTAGCTGCTGCAGTACTGCTTGATAGACATGGCCAATGCCCTATTCCCGGGGACAATCACTGTGAAACAGGGAGATGCCGTTCCGATTATACAGCTCCGCAAGTTTCTCTTCCAGCTGCCCCAGAGTGAGCTGTTCTACCACGTCCTTATCATTTGTGGCAATGATGGCCCAGGATCTTATGTGGTTGTTGTCTATGAAACAACAGGCCGCAGACCAGAGGTGGCTGGGTTTGTTGACCCTCCCTCTCGCTATGTAGTTATTCCCTGGCACTGCTCCCACTAGGGCAAAGGTTTCCTTGCATCCTTGGGTGTTGCTCATCATTGTCTGTTGCTCATAGTTATTCCAGGTGCCGCCGTTGAGTTTGATGAATTGCGGCACAATGTTGGTCAGGGTGAAGGTGGACTTTTTGGCATCCAGATCTGGCTGGTGGCTGTTGGGGTTCAAGTGGCCCCTGTTGTAATTGGTCAGGTTCTTGTAATCTTTTAAGATAGCCTGACTGTTCCAAAGCTCAGCCTGCGTCGCACGGGATTTTTGCAGTAAGGCCCCTTCTGAAGTCATTTCAGGTTGCAACGATAAATCGACAAGCTGTGAAGGACACAAGAGACACAAAAAGCCAGAGTTGAATTAGCTATCTGGAAAAAAAATTCTAGATAGGTTCCTTGGGGATTTCCCTCTGGTGTAGTTGGAGTCTGTACCGAAGTTGCCTCTTTTTTGTTTAGAGTTGAATTAGCAGCAAAAGAGAGAGACGCTCTTTCACAGACATTGCCTCTAGTCGTATTAATTTGATCTTTATTGCATACACAAGTTCATTCCCTTTAGATTTACAACAACCCATGAGGGAGGCCACACATAGAGAGTGTGACTGGCCTAAATTCACTCAGTCCCCTTCCTAGCTGAGGGGAAATGTGTTAATCCTTCGCAGGGGTCATTTTGTAGAAAAAGAGCTGGAGGAACTCATTAGCATAACTCATTAGCACAACTCATTTGCATATGCCACGCCCCTTGACATCACTGGAAGTGTGTCATTACTATAATTGATTTGCACATGACACACTCCCTGACACACTATCAGGGACAGCCACACTATCCTGGCTGTTTTGGACCCAATCCTGGCCACTCAGGGCCAAAATTGGGACCAAAATGGCCAAAAAGGGGCTGAAAATGGCCAAAAAGGGGCCCAAAATGGTCAGGATTAGGCCGCTGCTGAGCAGGAGAGTGATCCACCACCCGTCAGAGGCCCTATCCGGGCCGTTTTGGTCCCAATCCAGGCCGAAACAGGCCCAAAATGGCCGAGAGTCAGGTGGGCGGGGCCAACTGTCATGTGACCTCTTTAGGGACCTGCCGGAACTGCGTTCCTGCATGTTCCCCCTCAAAATGAGCCCTGATCCTTCGTGTCTGCAGTATTCATCCAAAACTCAGACCATCGTACCATGCTGGCAGTGCAATCCCGAGCAGAGTTATGTCCTTCTAAATCCATCGAGGTCAATGGGCTGACAACAGTGTAACTCTGCTTAGGATTGCGATGTGGACCTTTCAGCGCTTGCAGTTCTGAACTAGGTACTCAGGATGACTGTAGTGGTCAGGTAGGTTCATATGGGAGTAGCCGGTTCTTCAGGAATGCTAGTCCCAAATGGTATAGGCACAGAGATTGATGCCTCCTAAAAATGTAAACAGCTCAACAGCCAAGAGCCATCAGGAACTACAGCGTGGGAAAGAGGGCTACTCTTTCTCGGAGTCCGGCACAGGGTCTGCTTGTTCGCAGTTTCAGCTGGCACTGGGAACAGGATGATCCTGGAAGTGACATCACACCATCACTGATGGCCGTCCCCCACGTCCCTGCCCGGCCGGACTCCCCACCCAGGCCAGGCAATTCCTGAAGAGCTGGCATGCCACCCAGAGCTCTCAAGAGCCAGACGTAGTCCCCAGGCTGAAAAACTAGCCAGCCCTTGTGCTAAAGCAAACAGTATCTTCTTTTTTCAAGATGCTACAACCCTCTGCATTGGGCCCCAACTCTTTGTCCTTTTCTTCAAAGCTCTTCCGGGTCTTGCTCCAGCTTTCAACTTGTGTATCTGTTTCTCTCTCGAGATTTTCATTCCTCTGCCTTCAAGAGCCCAAAGGCCTCCCATTCCCTCCAGGGACCCCAGCCTTTCTCTCTTGCTGTCTCACATGGCTGCAACTTCCCCCCAAAACAATTGTGTGACCACCTCCCTTCCTCCACCCACCTCTTCTGGCTCCAAGCTCACTTTTTCAGTGAAGGTTTGGGCACAATTCCTTAGCCCACGACCTCACTGTGCGGAAGGCTAAATGGAATGAACACATATTCTTCCCCTGTTTAATCACATGTCCAACTCCCTGCCACCTCTTGATTGCTGCCTCTTTCTCATTGTTTTTCACTTGTAAGCTGCTCGGGGCAGGGGTGTTGGACTCTGGACAGAGCCAGGCACACACACAATCTGATGCCTTTCCCCCTTCCTAAGAGAGCAGGGAGGGAAGGAAGATGGCATGGTATAGCTTGATCTCATCAGATCTCAGAAGCTAAGCAGGGTTGGTACTTGGAGGGGAGGCCACCAAGGAAGGCTCGGCAGAGGAAAGGAATGGCAAGCCATCTCTGCTTCTCGCCATGAAAACCCCTTGCTGGGGCCACCATACGTCGGGTGCCACTTGTGGGCACTTTACACACACACACACACACACAAGAGGGCAGGGGAAGACAAATCTTCCACTATTTCAAACCACTTCAACCCATCTTACCTGGGGTTCCACCATCCAGTTATTTGGTCTCTTTGCCGTCCCAGGGTTGTAGATATAGGCAGAGTAGACAGGGATGCGTTTGTCTTTGTTATACAACGTGGCATAACGATATTGGTTTTTGTAACGCTGGCAGATCCGTGCAGGGTGCGTGGGCTCAAGTCCAATTCCTGGGGGGGTCTCCTTGAAGAAAAACTGGGGGCACGTTTCTTCAAAAGAAGTTACCACCTCTGCATTCCCCGGTGTGTTATGCCAGCACGCAGAGATGAAGAGCAGAACCAGTAGCATCATGTAGGCTGATGGCTAGAGTTTTGAGATAGGCAATAGGCTACAAATTCAATAATGTACTGCTTCTGAGAAAGGGGGCATGTATTTGGGCCAGCGAGTGGGCCTGAGGGAGCTGCTGTAGCATATTGGTTAATTGGTTGGATTGCAATACAGCATTCTGCTGGTTCGAATTCCACTACTGCCATGAGCTCAGCAGGTGGACTTGGGTAAGTGGTTGGGCTGTAAATCAGGACTCTGCTAGTTCAAATCCCACTACTGTCATGAGCTCAGCAGGTGGCCTTGGGTAAGTGGTTGGGTTACAAATCAGCAATCTGCTGGTCCGACTCCCACTACTGCCATGAGCTTAGCAGGTGGCCTTGAGTAAGTGGTTGGGATGCCAATCAGCACTCTGCTAGTTCAACTCCCACTACTGCCATGAGCTTAGCAGGTGGCCTTGGGTAAGTGGTTCGGTTACAAATCAGCAATCTTCTGGTTTGAGCGGCAGGACTCTAATCTGGACAACTGGGTTTGATTCGCCACTCATCCACTTGAAGCCAACTGGATGACCTTGGGTCAGTCACAGCTCTCTCAGAGCACTCTCAGCCCCACCCACCTCACAGGGTGATTGTCGTGAGGATAATAATAACACACTATGTAAATCGCTCTGAGTATGGCATTAAGTTGTCCTGAAGGGCGGTATATAAATGGAATGTTGTTGTTGTTATTAAACTACCAGGTATGTTTGATTTCTCACATGGGAAGAGACCGTACGTAGGACAAGTGCTGATTGCTGAGAATTCTCAACACTTCTGCAGGGAACAGTTGGAGGGGATTATAGAGACTCTTGCCACCTTTCTGTTATTTCTCTGCTTCTTTTAATTCTCCTTTGGTGGATAATTGTCCAGACTAGGGGCCAAGCTAGAAGTGACGAGTTACACTTGAATAGCAAGTGAACAGACTCACATGTATTCCTCCCTGTTCACTTGTGTTCCACTTGCACTCCACTCAATCACATAGCTTGGCCCTAGTTCAGACAGGGAGGAACAGGAAAAGCCAGTAAAAGACAAAGTAAGGGCCAAGCTCCAAGTGGAGAGCAAGTGAATGGCAAGTGAACAGGGAGGAATACACGTGAGTCTGTTCACTTGCCAGGCAAGTGTCATTCGTCACTTGTAGCTTGGCTCTCACATGTATTCCTCCCTGTTCACTTGCCCTCCACTCAATCAGTGGAGGGCAAGTGGAGCGCAGATGAACAGGGAAGAATACATGTGAATCTGTCACTTACCGTTCAAGTGTCATTTGTCACTTGTAGCTTGGCCCTCTGTGTATAGAGAAAAGGGGTTTGGAGAAAGGGAGCTAAGGGCTCTGGGTTCCATTTACGCAGATCGGAGGGCTGTATATTATCTTAAAGAGATGCTTCACTAACGAGCTCGGACCACAGCTTTCACCACGATGTTGCCTTACGTCCTGTCTGTTGCTTTAAGTATGCGCTCTTATTGTTTAAAGTATGATCTTGCTGGGTAGTTCTGTATAGTCTAACGTCAGTCCTAGAATTGATTATGCTCTGTTTCAGCATTTCTTCAACTCTGTATTGGATTCTTGCTAATGCTATGTCTTTGTAAACTTGCATTTATTTATTTAATGGCATTGTTTATGGAAATGTCCTTGATATTGGCTGTGCTAATCTATGTAATCTGCCTTGTGTCTCAGTGAGAAAGGCGGGCTATAAATGATATACATAAAAAAAGTAAAAATAAATTTACACATTGGAAAGTCTTTGTGTTTGTTGAGAAACCATGGAAGGGGCCATAGCGCAATGGCACAGCATCTGCCTGGCATGCAGAAAAACTCAAGCTTAATCCCCAGCATCTCCATTTTAAAAGGACCAGGCAGTAGGTGATGTGAAAGACCTTCTCCTGTGACCCTCTTGTTGCATGACTGAATGGACAACACTGACCTTGATGGACCGATGGTATGATTCCATACAAAGGCACTTTCATTCATTCATTCATTCATTCACTCACTCACTCACTCACTCACTCACTCACTCACTCACTCACTCACTCACTCACTCACTCACTCACTCACTCACTCATTCATTCATTCATTTTATTTTTAACCCTTCCTCCCCATGGACAGGCTCAGGGCAAGGTACAATAAAACGCTCAGTAACATTAAAAAATATATAAATACATTTAAAAATCCAAAAACATGAATACATAGAACAGCATCTCAAAATGGCGACCAAATTCCCCAATCATAATATAAACATAAAGGGGTGGGTGGGGCCACAGTAAATAATATTCTGGTGACTGCGTTCATGGGGGGGGGGGTGATGATTTTGTTGCCCCCCCCACCGGTGAGAGACTGGTAGGAAGTCTCCTAAAACAATCAAAGGATGGCCTCAACCGTATGCCTGGTAGAACAGCTCTGTCTTACAGGCTTGCCGAAAAGACATGAGGTATTGACGGGCCCAGGTGTCCTCCAACAGAGAATTCCACCAGGTTAGGGCCAGGACTGAAAAGGCCCTGACCCTGGTCAAGGCCAGACAGGCTTCCCTGGGGCCAGAGACCACCAGTAAGTTCTTGTTTGCTGATCTTAATGCTCTCCGGAGTACATAAGGGGAGAGACGGTCATAACCATCTGGTGACTTTTCTCTGTCTCCCCTCCTGCCATGCTTATCTTTCCTGGGGGAGCTAAATTTTGCTGGGATTGAGGGTTGAGAGGAGGATCAGGAATAAATAGGTGCAAAGCAGGGATCAGATAAGCATTGATTAATAATGGAAAACTCACCAGCTGCTCAACCTCTCTTCAAGCAGCCTCCGGGGGAAATTAAAAGACCATTCATGTAATCGGCTGCTTTTTGTGTGAAGTGTGTCACGTGTGGTGAACACTCAACAATCCAGAACACAGTCTTCAAGTAGATGACCTCCACGCTATCAGCCCGATAGTGGACAGCTTTGCTGCCAATTGGGCCAAAGTTCAGAGACCTACAGTGGCCCAGGGGCCTGGCAAACCAATCCAGGAGGGCTGAATTACTAATAACATTGGGATTCTCTCATTGGACCACAGAGAGTATCTTCATGTGGATCGGGGCCTTGTTGCTGGGGAAGGAGGGTTTATCATGGAACAAGCGCATCAAGCCTGGGGCATGGCTTAAAGGCCCAGGTTTGTTCAGCACTTCTGTGCTGTGGGAGACCCCTGGTGAAAACTGCTTCATGTTCCAGAATGGAAGAAGGGTGAGGTAGAAATTAAAAATGTATTCAAAATACTTATATCATGATGGCCATTTCCGCACACGTTGAATAATGCACTTTCAATGCACTTTAGCAATCCTTTGGAAGTGGAGTTTTTGTTCCACACATGGAAAAGCAGTTCCAAATGTTCACTAAAGAGTATTGAAAGTGGATTATCCAACGTGTGTGGAAGCAGCCGCAGACTCCAGAATCTGCCTAAATAAATAAAACCATGCCTGCTTTGTACCAGGCATGCTAGAGACCCTCTCTTTACATAATTAGAGTTTTTTCCCTACTCTCTGCATCTGTCTTGTGGGACAAGAAATCAAGGTGAGAGCTGGAAGATGGGAGGCAAACATGGGCAGGTGAATTACAAAGAGACTGGAAGCAAGCAAACCACAATATGGGAGAATTCAGGGACAATCATGACACAGCAAAGCGACAGAAACTGAAGGACCCAGCCAGATATAACCAAGGAGTTTTAAACAGGAGCCGTTCATCGGCCTGACCTGAGAAGCTGACCTGACCTCAAGTGAGAGCCAAGCTACAAGTGACGCTCGACACAGGTTGGACACTTGTCAGCTTCCCTCAAGTTTTGATGGGAAATGTAGGCAGCTTGGTCTTAAAGCTTGGCTTTCCGTTTAATTGTTTTACAGAAACAGACACACACCCAGCAGAGGGGAAGGGGGGCGCCCGGCAAGAGCCCGACGCCTGCAATCCCCTCCCAACCGCATGTTCTCCCTCCCATAGACTGCCACTCTGTAAACTTCAATTAAACGGAGAGCCACGCTGCAAGACCTGGACACCTACGTTTCCCATCAAAACTTGAGGGAAGCTGACAAGTGTCCAACCTGTGTCAGGCGTCACTCGTAGCTTGGCTCTGTGCCTGAGTTTCAAAGCCAGGAATTAGCTCAGAGACTCTAGCACACATATAGGCAAAGAAATATACACATGTGCAAGCATCCCATGACAGTCACACTCTTGCACTGATACCCTTGGAAAGGCTAGTCCCAGCAAATTGCACTTGGGAATCTGTATTGAGTTGAGGTTTTCTTAGCAGTTTGAATGGAAATTATATGGAAGGTTTCTGATAGTCACTGTTATGAGTTTTGCAATTGTAAGAATGCTGGTGGTGGGGCGGGGCTGCTTCTGGGGCCAAGCCATTGTTCCAGACAGAGGTTCCCTGAGTTCAGGAGGGGCCATGGCTCACTGAAAGAGCCTCTGCTTTGCATGCCGAAGGTCTCGGGTTCAATCCCTGGCATTGCCAGTTAAAAAGGAGCAGGCAGAAGGTGATGTGAAAGATGTCTGCCTGGCCTGGCAGCAGCTATCCAAGATTTGCTCAGTGGTACAGCATCCACGTAGCTTGCAGATGGTCCCAGGTTCAGTCCATGGCATTCCCAGTTAAAAGAATTAAGTAACAGGTGATGGAAAAGATCTCTCCTTACCTGAGAACCTGAAGAGCTGCTGCCAGTCTGAGGAGACAGCACTGACCTTGAGGGACAGATGGTCTGATTCAGGAGAAGTCAGTTTCATGTGTGTTCGAGCCTCAAGGAAACTGCCTTGCAGAGACAGAGACCAGGCAAGGTTCCAAGCGGGCGGAGCGGTGCAGAAGAGTGCATTTGCATAAGGACAAGCTTTTATTAAGGGCTGACCTTTTCGGAAGGCGGAACAGATGGATTTATAGTGCCAAGCAAATCATACTTAAATATAGGCAAAGAGCCAAGGTGTTGACACATCACACGTCAAACCACGTGTCTTTTCCAAAGCACGGATCTAAGGCTTTCCTCCGAAATAGAGCCATATACGCCCTTCTAAGCCCAGAAGGGCGTACCTTTGTTTAGGATAGTACTGTATGCCCCTCTGTATAAGAGCAGCCGGAGAAGGAATAAAGGGCTCCATGCATCTCTGTTTCTAAAAAGCAAAAGATCACACATGAACATGACCACTGGTTTCCTTCACAGCCTTATATACCTGTCTAATGAGCACATGAACACATGAAGTTGCCTTACATCGAATCACACCCTCAGTATCGTATCGTATCGTATTGTATCGTAGGTAAAGGGGGGTGCAAGCACTGAGTCATTACTGACCCATGGGGGGACGTTGCATCACGATGTTTTCTTGGCAGACTTTTAACGGGGTGGTTTGCCATTGCCTTCTCCAGTCATCTACACTTTACCCCCAGGAAACTGGGTACTCATTTTACCGACTTCGGAAGGATGGAAGGCTGAGTCAACCTTGAGCAGGATGGAAGGCTGAGTCAACCTTGAGTCGGCTATCTGAACCCGGCTTCCGCCAGGATCGAACTCAGGTCGGAGCTTGGGCTACAGTACTGCTGCTTACCACTCTGTGCCTGGGGCTCATAGTAGAGTAGAGTAGAGACAGGCAGAGCTCTCTAGGATTTTCTGTATAGACCTTTCACATCACCTACTACCTGATCCTTTTAACTGGCGATGTCAAGCATTGAACCTGGGACCTTCTGCGTGCCAAGCAGATGCTGTGCCGCTGAGCCACAGCCCCTCCCATGAAGACCCATGTCATTCTTCTGACTCTAGTCCACAACGATTTGTGCAGGAGTAAAAAAAGGTTAACCTTCAAGGTAACACCAGAGCCTGTTTGATTTTTTTCCTGCAACAAACGAACACCCTTTTGGATTCACTGGCTAGGTCGTTGTTCTTCAACTGTCATGTGTTGCGAAAAAGCAGATACTGTATGGGAGGGAGGGATCATAGTGGTACTTCTCAAGCGAATGCCCCCTGACCTTCGGAACGAAACAATCCCAGCACCAGAAATAGTTGCAGGTGGGTAGCTGTGTTGGTCTGTAGAAGAAGAGCAAGATTTGGGTCCAGGAGCCTCTTAAAGACCAACTAGATTCCCAGGGTATGAGCTTTCGAGAGTCAGAGCTCCCTTCAAAAGCTCATACCTTGGAAATCTAATTGGTCTTTAAGGTGCTACACTGTGGTGATAGCCCTAAACCAGAGCAATTTTTACAAAACTTCTGTTCCTTCCTCTTAAGAAATCACGGTCAGCTTCTAAGACATGATCCCACAAGCCCCTTTCTCCTTCCTTCTTGACAAAAGATTTCAGATTATAGAAGTATTGAAATATCTGTTCCTGAATAAAACATGCCAATGAATGTAGGTAGAATATGCGCACTTGAGTAGATGTTCAGTCTAAGGATTGTGATGGTAAACTATCATTTCTGATTTTTATAAAATCTGTATGTAGTTTACACAAATTGTAGGTTTTCTTCTTTTTCTTTTTTTAAGGATGGGAGTAAACCTGTGTATACTTGGAGTGCTCTCAACAATTTTATGCCCCAAGCCAAAAAAATTGTTACAGGATTCCCTGCCTGCAAAAATTTGACTGCTCCTTTGTGGTCCAGAGGCTCCATGTACATATAAAAGTGTACATATACCTCTTCTAAAAGGTAAAGGTAGTCCCCTGTGCAAGCACTGAGTCATTACTGACCCATGGGGGGACGTCGCATCACGACGTTTTCTTGGCAGACTTTTTTCGGGGTGGTTTGCCACACTTTACCCCCAGGAAACTGGGTGCTCATTTTACCGACCTCAGAATGATGGAAGGCTGAGTCAACCTTGAGCCGGCTACCCGAACACGGCTTCTGCCAGGATCGAACTCAGGTTGTGAGCAGAGCTTGGGCTGCAGTACTGCAGCTTACCACTCTGCGCCACAGGGCTCTTCTACTGAAAGGAATAACAACAACATTCGATTTATATACCGCCCTTCAGGACAACTTAATGCCCACTCAGAGCGGTTTACAAAGTATGTCATTATTATCCCCACAACAAAACACCCTGTGAGGTGGGCAGGTCTGAGAGAGCCCTGAGAGAACTGTGACTAGCCCAAGGTCACCCAGCTGGCTTCAAGCGGAGGAGTGGGGAATCAAACCCAGCTCTCCAGATTAGAGACCCGCGCTCTTAACCACTACACCAAACCAGCTCACCATACTGAACGCAGACCCCTAGCATGCAACAGAGCTCCGTTCATGTGTTGCCACCTGCTTTGGAACAGACCTTCAGATGTACATTGCAGCCCGCTCTGGGCAGGACAGGACATTTGTGGTGATATACAAACCTCTTCAGAATATAATACATTACACAAAATGCAACAAGGCCAGTGCCATTAAACCAGTTTATTACAATAAATGTTCTGATCCTCAACAAAACAGAAGCCCAGTGGCACCTTAAAGGCTAAGATTTATTCCAGTATGAGCTTTTGTGAGGCGTCATCAAACTTGTTCGTCTTTAAAGTGCTTTGTTTTGCTACAACAGACTAACACAGCTATCTCTCAGAAGTTCTAATCCTGGCCAGCGATCTCAGCAGTTGCCAAGTTTATCAGAAGGAAACAATAATATCCTGTGGGCAGAATCTGTCTTAAATAACACCTCTTGTGGATTCCAGTCCCTCTATCTTCCCCCATCCTTCCACGTCCTAAAAATCTCTCTTATTTGACTCTCTATCACCTCTCCTTTTTAGATCAGATGCAAATAACTTTTTAGAAGAGAAGGAAATTGCTTTACCTTGTGGAAGGTTTACCTTGGATTGGTTGACTTTGCCTTCAGGGGGAGCACAGAAGTATAAGATATTGACTCTGGGACTGCTTAAATACATTCTGGAAGGGTAGCAAGTTATCGAATGTGATTAACTTCCTCAACTGGTTTTTTTGAAGAAATTTCTCACGTGGGTGGAATTGCTGTCCAAATCAGAATGTGGTTCTTCTGTAGGAATTTCTCAAGGTCAGATTCTTTTCCTGTAATGGACCCATCCAACTGGTTCATGGGATAATGATACATCTTGAACGTCTGTTGGCACTTTGGTGAGAAACAGCCCAGATGAGCTGGCAGCTGGAAACCAAAAGTATATAGTCACAATCGATCTTTTTCAGCCTTCTGCTTTATCTCAACCCTGAACTGGAAATGTGACAAACATTGTATATCTGTGATCAACTATAACGTAACTTTTCTTAACTAACATGGTGCTCCTGAATAGTTAATACTGGTGCTAGTCTTTCTGTCTGTCTGTCTAATAAATTTCTATAATGTCCTACCTGTAAGGAGCTTAGAGAGCTACAGATGGTACTCCTTTCTCCATTTTATCCCAAGATCATACAGCAAACTTCCATGACGTAGGGCCGGACTAAATGATACATCGTACACAAGAATGGACATGAGTTTATACTTACACGTGTTCCACTTTTCTGTGCCTCTTCATATGACCCAAAAGCCACACACCTTTCAATCGTGTGCCCACAGCATGCAAGCAGTAAAAAAGAGAAAGAGTCCAGTAGCACCTATAAGACCAACAAAATTTGTGGTAGGGTATGAGCTTTCGTGAGCTACTCTTGATCTTCTCTACGGCTACAGACAGACTAACACGGCTACCCATCTTGATCTATCTCCAGAGGACACACGTGTGTTTGTTTCTCCTCCGAGTGTTTGATTAGTCCCATAGCACACTTGGATTTTGAGCATGCGCACACTGTTTTCAATGAAAGTAGTGGAGATTTATAATAATAACAGTGTGATTATTTGAGCTTGGATCTCCCTTAAAACCTAGTCCAACACTCTAACCGACAACACATTGTCTCCCTTTAATTCCCCTCCCCTCAGGATTTTCTCTGTTGGACACTGACAGCATTACCCCTTATTGGGGTAGGGGGAGAGGACAACGGAAGCAAAACAGCTGGAGGAATTGGATTGTAGGGAGAAAATGGCTGTGTGTGCTGAAGGCAGAGTTTGACTCAGGATTTTGGGGGGGGGTGCTTTTGAGTGAATTATCCTGAATGAACCCCTATAACCCTTTGATGTCTGAAGAAGGGAGCTCCAATTCTTGTTGGTCTCTAAGAGCCAAGCTACAAGTGACGCCTGACACAGGTTGGACACTTGTCAGCTTCCCTCAAGTTTTGATGGGAAATGTAGGCGTCCGGTCTTGCAGCTTGGCTCTCCATTTAATTGAAGTTTACAGAGAGGCAGTCTATGGGAGGGAGAACATGCTGTCGGGAAGGGATTGCAGGCGTCGGGCTCTTGCTGGGTGTGTATGTGTGGGTTTCTGTAAACTTCAATTAAATGGAGAGCCAAGCTGCAAGACCAGGACGCCTACATTTCCCATCAAAACTTGAGGGAAGCTGACAAGTGTCCAGCCTGTGTCAGGTGTCACTTGTAGCTTGGCTCTAAGGTGCCGCTGAACTCAAATTCCCCTTAACCAGAAAGTGATGAGACATAAACATGGAAGGGGGAATGGGTACATTTTGCAAGTCTTGGGGACGGCAGGTCAGTCACAAGGAATATTTCTTCCTCCCTGAAGCTCAATGACAGTCACAGGATGCCCTGAGAGCTTCTGCTGTGGCAGTGACTAGACTCCAACAGGCTTAGCTTCAGCAAAATGGCTGTATTTTATGCCTCTTCCAACCATGCCCTGGCTAGGCCATAGGGAATTCATATCGATGGTTAGGCAAGCTAGTGTGGTGTAGTGGTTACACTGACAGACTAGGATCCGGGAGGTAAAAGGTAAAGGTAGTCCCTTGTGCAAGCACCAAGTCATTACTGACTCATGGGGGTGGGGGTGGGGGGGAACGTTGCATCACGATGTTTCGGGGTGGTTTTGCCATTGCCTTCCCCAGTCATCTACACTTTACCCCCAGGAAACTGGGTTCTCATTTTACCGACCTCAGAAGGCTGGAAGGCTGAGTCAGCCTTGAGCAGGATGGAAGGCTGAGTCAACCTTGAGCCAGCCATTTGAACCTGGCTTCCGCCAGGATCGAACTCAGGTTGTGAGCAGAGCTTGGGCTGCTGTACTGCAGCGTATCACTCTGTGCCACGGGGCTCTTCAGGATCTGGGAGACTTTGGTTTAAATCCCCTCTCTGTCATGGAAGCTCACTGGGTGACTTTAGGCCAGTCACACACACTATCAGTTTCACAGTCTAACCTACCTCAAAGGGCTGTTGTGAGTATAAAATTGAGGGAGGGGGACAATATAAGCCACTTTTAGGTCCCCGTTGGAGAGAAAGGCAGGGTATAGAAAAATAAAACAAGTAAATTAAGCTGCTCATAATATCATTGTGCCCAGTTCTGCAAAGGGGGGGGGTCCAAAGGAAAGTGAAATTAGGGCTTTTTTTATTCAGATAGGAGGGCTGTATTGTACAGAGGGTATCTCAAAAAGAAGCTTCACTAATGAGCTAGGAACCATAGACTTCATCTCTATGTTGGCTTACGCCCTCTCTGTTGCTCTAAGTATGTGCTCCTGTGTACTACCTGTGCTTTAAGTATGCTCCTACTGGGTAGTTCTGCGTTGTCGAATGTCAGTCCTAGAATTGCGTACGCTCTATTTCAGCATTTCTTCAATTCTGTATTAGATTTTTACTAATGTAATATCTTTGTAAACTTGTATTTATTTACCCTATGGCATTGTTTATTGAATTCTCTTTGATACTGACTGTACTAAACTTATGCTATGTAATCCACCTTGAGTCTCATGAGAGCCAAGCTACCAGTGACGCCTGACACAGGTTAGACACTTGTCAGCTTCCCTCAAGTCTTGATGGGAAATGTAGGCATCCGGTCTTGCAGCTGTAATGGAGAGCTGAGCTGTAAAACCAGGACGCCTACGTTTCCCATCAAAACTTGAGGGAAGCTGACAAGCGTCCAACCTGTGTCAGGCGTCACTTGTAGCTTGGCTCTGAATGAAAAAGGTGGACTATAAATGAAATAAATAAAATAAATAGATGCTTACAAAGTTGGCCTCCCTGTGCCTTGGTGGCAGACCATGGAAAGCAGTGGGCATCCTGACATAGTGAAAGGACTGCAACGGTGCCAGGAGACGGGCAAACTCCTGAGTCTGAAAATTGCGTGTGAATTGGTGCGTCTCCTTCCCCCACCCTCCCGATTATAGACAGATCTTTTGCGTGTTCATGCTGGATGGTGAATTGGGGAGGCCATCACAGGCAACTGTAAAGCTCCTATAAAGCTCCTAAAAAGAAAAAAAAGTCCTCTAAAAGTCATCTCAATAAACTAAACAATAAAAAATGCCAGCTGCCCATTGGCTGTAGCATTGCTTTTGCTTCTGCTGCCCGAAGTACTGCAAACAGAGGCAAGTTTACTTACAATGCAGCCTGCACTGGGCGTTTCCCCCCCCCTTAACATCTTTTGTAATGAAAAGGGACTCACCGAGGGCCAAAGTAAATAAGAAGACTTTAACAGTCTCCCAACTAGTTTTTAAATGGCAAAGCAGCTTTGAACATTCTCTTCCTGCTGTTTTAATATTTATAGCAACCATTGCCTCAAACAAATCTTTGTCAAAAATCTCTGCATCATTTTTGATCGGCAGGGGGGTGGGGGGAGAGCTGCTTGTGAAGGAGGATTTAAATTAGACAAATGGCAGTAGAAGACAGAGATATAGGGTTTCCAACTCTAGCCTGGGAAATCCCTGGAGATATCGGGGCAGAACCTGGGCCGGGGATTTGGGAGGAATTTGTCCTAGATTCTATGGTATACCATAGAGTCTGCCCTCCAAAGCAGCCATTTTCTCCATGGAAACTGATCTTTGTAGTCTGGAGAGTTGAAATTTTGGGATTACTCTAGGCCCCACCTGGAGATTGACTTCCCCTACTCTTCCTCTGCTTAAACCAGCCCTCCCAGGGTTGCTTTTCAGATTTTTTTTTAAAAAAACTCTTAACAGGAAATTCACCTACTTCTCATGTATTATCTAATTTGGGTGTTTCTCTGTGTTTTAAAAAGAAAGCAGAATAATGAGAGAAAGCCTGAAATTTCCCCTAGAGGGTTGTTTCCCACAGTCTGCACTTGCTTTAGCCCTCCATCAGAAAAACATTCGTGAGGATATGTTCATTATAACGCGAGAACTCTTGAATTTAGGGTCCCCCCACAAGATTGCCAGCTGTGGGCTTGAACGTTTATGGCAAATGGGGAGCGGTGCCTGTGGAGAAGGGAATTTAGGGAGAGATTTTTGACTAGAGGCTCTGAAACTGCTATTTTCTTCAGGGGGGGTACTGATTTCCCGCCCCCCCAACCAAGCTAATACTTGGCTAAGGAATCAAAACCTGAAAACTTATAGCTGGGAAAAGAGATAGATTTGATGGTTGTTGTGGGTTTTCCGGGCTGTATTGCCGTGGTCTTGGCATTGTAGTTCCTGACGTTTCGCCAGCAGCTGTGGCTGGCATCTTCAGAGGTGTAGCACCAAAAGACAGAGATCTCTCAGTGAGAGATCTGAGATCTCTGAGAGATCTCTCTGAGAGATCTCTGCCTTTTGGTGCTACACCTCTGAAGATGCCAGCCACAGCTGCTGGCGAAACGTCAGGAACTACAATGCCAAGACCACGGCAATACAGCCCGGAAAACCCACAACAACCATCGTTCTCCGGCCGTGAAAGCCTTCGACAATACAGAGATAGATTTATTGGTATAAAAATAGGTCTACAGGCAATCTAGAGTTCCCCGCCACCTGGAGGGAAAAAAATGTCCTGTCCATTTAATAGAAGTTTAATGGAACATTATTTACCAGGTGATGTTATTTACCTCCATGCCATGAAAAGCTTCCGCTCCCTGTTTCACCACATTAAAATTCTAGTATAGGGACAGGACATTTTTCTCCAGATCTGTTGGCAATCCTAGGCCAAGAAGTTGTGGTTAAAAATGGGCAGAGTCAGTTACGGTAAGACCCTCTGGTAAAAATATCTGGAAGCAAGAGAAAAGAGAAGTTAGGCAATCTGTGAGTAAACTGGCCAAGATGTCCATGAGGGTCTTTTGCATGAATGTCTGGGGAACCAGAAGGGATTTATGCCAATTAATAATTTATAATACAAACCGCAGCTCGAAGCATCATGCAAATATAGTCTGTAGGAAGATGGAACAGGAGAGATTAGGAATTGCTCAGATCTTGTTTACGCTTTTGCTTCATATGCAAACGTGAAAGGAAGCCTATCTGAGATAACAATGAGCATTGTGCGTGACATTTCGGGTCTGATATGTTTTCTTTTTGCATTTTTTTCTGATTTTGTAATCCTAGTCCTATTGCATGCTTTGTTGAACGTCTCATGCTATTTGACTGCATTGTTTTGCACTGTGTAACACACTTGGAGTCTTAGTGAAAAAGGTGTGCTATAAATATAGCAAATATAATATACTAGCATCAAAGCACGTTGTGTTTAACAACACAACGGGGGCGTGCCAGCCCTCTAGAGAAGCCTGCTGTGGGAACATGCAGTGAGCCAATTTCGGCCTGTTTGAGGTCGAATTGGGCCCATTTGGGGCTGAAATTGGCCTGCTGTTGAGCACAGGATCACTCCAGGTGTGCCCTGGCAGTGCTTCCACTCTTGAAAATGGCCTCTGGAGGGCCAGGCCGCCTGCACCGGGCCTTCCTGCCGTGGCAGTCTCCTTCAGGCTGGGCTGTCATGCTGAGCCTTCCTGCACAGCCGGCGGCCACTCAGAGGCCTACCACAGGCGCACTCGCAGGCCCCTCAGAGCCGAAACAGACGAGACGAGTTCCCTCAATTCAACCTGGGTTGAATTGCCTCAAGGTTTGACGGGAAATGTAGGCATTTCTCCTTCCCGTCGCTCAGAGGAGGAGAGGGGAGGAGGAGGGCTCCTCTCGCCTGGCCGCCGCCGTTCCCAAGCGCGAGGGACTTGAGGAGCCTGGAAAGTGGCGGGGGATGCTCTTAGGCTGGGGCGTGGTGGTGGCGGCGCTCTTGCTGCCGCCGCCCCCCGCCCCCCGCCCCCGCCTCTTCCTCTCTTCCTCTCTTGCTGCTGCCGCTCGCCGCCGCCGCTGCCTCTCTCGCCGCTGGAAAAGGAAGCCGAGAGGAAGGAGGACGAGAGGAAGAGGCTGGGGCAGGGGGGCGGGGGGCAGCTGCAGCAAGAGCACTGCCGCCGCCACGCCCCAGCCTAAGAGCATCCCCCCGCCACTTTCCAGGCTCCTCGAGTCCCTCGCGCTTGGGAACGGCGGCGGCCGGGTGAGAGGAGCTCTCCTCCTCCCCCCTCCTCCTCTGAGCGACGGGAAGGAGAAATGCCTACATTTCCTGTCAAACCTTAAGGCAATTCAACCCAGGTTGAATTGAGGGAACTCGTCTCGTCTGTTTCGGCTCTCAGAGTGCGTCTGCACCAGGATAAAAGGTGTGTCATCACCAATACGGTTTGCCTTTTATATAGGAGGATATTTATATAGTAAAAATGTTTATATCCTGCTTTCTTTTCTTAGAGTCAAGGCGGCTTACAATGCATCAGCAAGCGGCAAGGACACAAAACCTCACAGTCCAGGCATGGTTGAAATCTCTACTTACTTTCACATACTACTTCACAGGGTTGTTCTGAAGAGAAAATGGAGGAGAGGAGAACAATATAAGCCACTTTGGGTCCTCATTATGGAGAAAAGTGGGGTATAGATGAAGTAAAAGAAGTTTAAAAATAAAGAAAATCAGCAAAATTTAAAATGCACAGAATGAAAAGGCAGCCAAATATGCCGAAACACATTACACTTATTTCAGAATGCTGTTTCAAATAAAAGAGTTTTACATATCTTCACAGAGTTTAATAGAGTTCATAAAGAAACAGAGTTTTGGGTGAATCCTACGGTGTTGTTCCGAAGTGGTGATGTCACTTCCAGGTTAGTGCTGGAATTGACCTCTTAACATTGGCACAATGTTGATCTCTCTACCATTTTGCTCCTGCTGCTCTACAGAGCATCAGCGGGGGCCCGGGCATGACAAGCAGGAGGACTTCTGCCAAAGCAGGAAAACTGTCGCCGCGGAGAGGCCCTCCCCTTTCCCTCCTTCCTTTGCCGGCCGGCCGGCAACAATATTCCCTTAATTTTTTTTTTAAACCGGGCGCCATTTGCGCAGTCGCACGTTTGCACAAATGCACAAAAGCACACAAAAGTCGACGCTGCATATTTGCATACCTGCATGTTTGCGCATTTGCGCAAAACACGTAAAAAAAATTTAAAAAACAAAAACAAAATGCGACCCAATGAAGGCCCCTGATGTCAACTGTGACGGGGAGGAAACAACCAATCCTGGGTACCTCAGTTGGCCGTGCGAACATCCGGAAGCGGGACAGCACGGCACGCTGCGAGACAAAGCGGATGGAGACGAAAGTGAACGCGTGGCTGGTAAGCGATTATTTCTGCAGAAAAACTGCAATTTCTGGCCATCTGGAATCGGCCCTGGTATCGCTATCGAAAATGTAGAACACGAAGGTCCCCTCCATACCCATTCTGGTGGGCCATTTTAAAGCACAGGATCCATAGCTGCAGAGATGATAACTGAACTTTTGACATCCCCATAGACTTTTTTCTTCCTTTAAATGTGGACCAACTGGCCCAAAGCAGAAAGAGGAAAGCCTAGATGCCATACCATGCCATGAAACCCAGCTGCTTTCTATATTCTCAACCCATAGCTACAGGAGCAAACCTCAGAGCCGAACTAGAAGGGACGCCTCACACGGGGAGGACACGTGTCAGTTTCCCGCAAGTTTTGACGGGAAGTGTAGTGAGTGCACAGGCAGCGGCAAGCAAGGGGAAGCGCCAGCTCGTGCACCTGATGTACGGCCCCGAACATCGTCCCACTGACAGCCATGAGCAGCTCTCGCAGGCCAGAAACCAGCCGGGCTGTCATTGCTGAGCCGAGCCATTCTGCTTTGGGCTTCCTTTGAACCGCCACCCTCCACCCTCCTGAGCCTTCCAGAACGGCGGAGCTGTGGCCTCCCTGCGCGACTGTGTTCAAGCTTGAGGGCAGCTGGACAGAGGCTTTGCTCCCCCGAGCCCGGAAGAAGAAGGGCGCTCAGGAAACCCTTGGTGGCACCCACGCCAAAGCCTTATGCTCAGGAAGGCGCCACAGCCCTGCCCTGTCGCCCTTCCAGCCCAGCCCCAGAGCTCTCACCCCTCTGCCTGAAGGTAGGCTGCAGGAGTGTAGTGGGTGAGGTGAGGCTGGCCCTTCGCTTCCCAAGCCACTGCCCCGGGCAGGTTGCACAGGTGGAGGGGCAAGTTCTCGTGTACTCACTACACTTCCCATCAAAACTTGCAGGAAACTGCCACGGGTCCTCCCCACATCAGGCGTTACTTCTAGTTGGGCTCTCAGTATGACCGTGGATGCTGACTTCCTCCTTGGAATCCCTGAGAAAACCAGACATGCTCTCTCTGAAGCAATTGACTGGCCAACCGTTAGCTTCGGTTGGTATGC
Organism: Eublepharis macularius; assembly: GCF_028583425.1. Classification (NCBI taxonomy): domain Eukaryota; kingdom Metazoa; phylum Chordata; class Lepidosauria; order Squamata; family Eublepharidae; genus Eublepharis; species Eublepharis macularius. The sequence goes on from NC_072798.1 coordinate 8,325,483, forward strand.
TTTATTCCAGCGGGCAAGGTGCCATGACGTGTTTTGTATGCTTTTACTTGATTATTTGCTAATATAGTGTGCTCTTGTGCTCAACAAACCAATTTGATCCCAAAATCTAAACTGGGATGAGTGAGATTGGTCTTATTTATTTTATTTTATCAAATTTATACCCCACCCTCCCCACAAACGGGCTCAGGGCAGCTAACTACATATATTATACAATTATTCTTATTACAATCCTGAAGAGAACCTGCAGCGCTGCGGCCTACTCAGTGGAGGGGAGTACCGTGCTACGTCATGTAACAGGCAACTTATTCATCCAACTAGATTTATTTATCTAGTACATTTTTCTCCCCTTCTACCTCTAAGGAGTTCTTCTCCCTTCATCCCTCTTTGCCATGGAGTTGGTATGGTCAGGGTGGTTCATGTGATTCTCCCATCCTTCATTTTATCCTCACAACAGCCCTGCAGGGTAGAGTAGAATAAGAGAGAGTGGCAGGCCAAGTGAGTATTTCAATCCAGGCTTCTGGTCTTAGTCCAACACTAACCACTGACCACCTTTTAGCATTTCAGGCGTGCAGCGCGGCAAACCATGATCGCACATCACTTGCTAGCTTGCCAACTCATCATGAAGTATCCTGGTATGGCCTGTTATTTTGCCTTTCACAGGAATCTGACCAGAAAAAAATCCTCAGTTTCAGATTTCCACGGTAGGAAGTTAATGACGATCATTTCCTAATATCTCAGGATTGTTGCTAAGGGCACAGGAGCAGAGGCCAGTAAGAAAAGCTTGGTGACCAGCATCACCAGTGACTGTGTGTGAAGCTGAAGAAGAATGTAAAGCCAGCAATTCTTTTTTATGGACAAGTGAATTGTATGTTTCTGAGCAAGCTGTAAACACACTGGGCATGGAAAAGTGCTGACTTTGCTCAAAGCAATCAAATGTGCATATATGAAAATGATCTCTCAGTTTCCCTTTCTCATGTCCGAGGAACTGAGGAAATCCCCGGAGGCTTTGTTCAGGTGACAAAGCATTTTTGGATGGAAATGCAAGCTCATTTGCATATTGTTCCTCGCACATGCTCTGCTGGCAGGAGGTCAAAGGAATTTGCCCGCTTCTGGCTTCCCCGTGTCCTATGCCTGTGTTTCTCACCATTTTCTGGGGTTTTTTTGGTTTCTGCGATCACAGTGGTCAGAGGAGGTGATGGGGGGGAACACAAGTTCAGCTCAAGTGTGATTCATTCCATACCCTGCAGAATGTAAATTTTAAAAGATTTGGACATCAAGCCAGGAAGATAACAAATACTGTATGAGCTATAAAGTCACTCCAAAAAGTCACTTTCCCAGGAATACAAGAAGAGCCCAGCTGCATTAGACCAGTGGTCCATCTAGTTCAACATACTGTTTCACAAAGCAGCCAACCAGTTGTCCTGTATGGCCAAACAAACAGGTCACAGAGGCTGAGGCCACCCCCTTTTGCCCCCCAGCACTGGAATTCAGAGGTTTACTACCTCTGTATATGGAGGCTGCCTTCAGTCACCATGGCCGGTAGTCGGCGATGGAACTTTCCTCCATGAATCTGCCTAATCCTCTCAAAGCTATCAGTGTTGATGTCCGTCATATCTCCATTGGCAGTGAATTCCACAGTTTAATTACTCATTGAGTAAAGATACTTTGGAAATCTAGTTGATCTTTAAGTTGCTAACGGACCCAAATCTTGCCTATCCTGAAACTATTTCCCCTCATGAAGTTTGGGGTTATGGAAGAGAGGGGAGAAAAAGCATCCTCTATCCTCAGTTTGGTGAAGTGGTTAAAAGCGGCAGGACTCTAGTCTGGAGAACTGGTTGTGATTCCCCACTCCTCCGCTTGAAGCCAGCTGGGTGACCTTGAGCTAGTCACGGCTCTCTGGGGCTCTCTCAGCCCCACCCACCTGTTTTGTTGTGGGGATAATAATGACATACTTCGTAAACCACTCTGAGTGGGCATTAAGTTGTCCTGAAGGGCGGTATATAAATCGAATGTTGTTGTTTCTCCACACCACACATAATTTTATAAACCACTATTGTGACTGCTCCTAACAGTCTCTTTTCTAGACTGGAAATGCCCTCTAGCCTTTCCTCACATGAAAAGCGCTCCAACCCGTTAATCATCTTGGTGGGCCTTCTTTGTACTTTTTCCAGCTCTGCCATATCCTTTTTCGGTTATGGCAAACAGAACTACAAATGAGACCACACCATAGCTTTCTTCTGTCAGGCTATGGATGACAGGATACCGCAGACAAATCTCTGGCCCATTTGCATTAAGACACCAGTACTTAGTCAAATGGATTTTATTCAGAAATCAGTTCATTTCAATATACAGTTCCATAGGTCTACTTAGGAGTAATATAAACATCTAAGCAGCTCGAGATTGACCAGAATGACGACACGAGAAAGAAACAGTTATAACACTAACAAAGAGCAAATCAAAGTACATCAAGCCTCTGTTTACAAATACTGGCATCCAGCATCCAGCACCAAGCACTGAGCAGTAGAATCAAAAGTGGCATGGATGGCTGGGCAGAGACATACATGACATATACAAGGACATTACAGTACTGGCCATTTTATTGTCAGTCCCTTTCTTAATAATTCCTAATATGAAGTTTGCCTTTTGTACTTTTACTTTGAGACAGGCTGACATTTTCGAGCTTCCTACTACAACCCTAACACCTCTTTCAGTCTCTACACGAGACACCGGGGAGCGTGCCCATCAAGAGTTGGAAGATGCAATGTTAGCTGGGAAGTGTAGCTTTAAATGATAGAGCCAGCGGAGATCACTCCAGAGGGGACGGATTCTCTCACAGCCCTCCGCTGCCTATGGCATGCCAGACCGTCTCTCCTTCTGGAGCTTTTACCCTGCCGCCTTCACTGCTTAAAACTTTGCATTAAACTAGCCTTGACAGGGCAAAGTCTCTAGAAGGGGACATGCCAGAGGCTGCAGAGGGCTGTGAGGGAATCCATCCCCTTTGAAGCAATCTCTGCGGGTTCAGTCATTTTAAACTATGCTTCCTGGCTAACATGGCGTCTCTCGAAATGTGAAGAACACGTGTCAAAAGTATTGTGTAGAGAGACTCAGCTAGTTTAGACTCCATCAGCAGATAATTAAAATTAGGATTTGGCATAGGGTTGGTATACGGGCACCTGTACCTTGTTTTCCTTTTTAAGGATCTCTGACTCCCTTGGCCCTCAGGTTTTCTCAGACGGCCCTCCTTCACTGCGCTATTCTCATTCTCAGGTTCTGGCCCTCTCCCACCAATACATATCACAGCATCCTCTATGGATGGATTCGTTCTGAACCAGAATCTCCCTAGCTACTGTGGGCTTTCCCCCAGAAGTTAGTTTTAAAACTGCTCTGGAGGGCTGGATCTAGGGTTGCCGGCACCCAGGGCAACTCAAGTCCGGTCTGCTTGACGTCATCACACAGGCGGAGCTTGCTGCGGAGTTGGCGGAGGCAGAGCAGAGGGCTGGGAAGTTGCTCGCACCATTTGCCTGCCCCGCAGGACAGGGGGTGGCCGGCTGTCCCCGCAGACAAAAGGCACGGGCACGGGCGGCCTCCCAGCCCCCCCGCGCTGCCTTTTGCCTGCCCTGCAAGACAGGGGGCGCGCAGCAAGCCGGCTACCCCTTGTCCTGCAGGGCAGGTGAAAGGCGCGGGCGGCCTCCCAGCCCTCTGCGCTACCTTTTGCCTTCACAAACAGTCCACCCGCCTCTTAACCACCCCCACTTCCTTATTTCTTGCCTTTCTGGAATACCATCCCTCTTTGCCAAGCAATTCTTATTGTCCCAACTCTGTCCGAGGCATGCCCGCACCCCCGTCCAGATTAGTTTTTTTTTTTAAAGGGTGCTTTCCTAGCGCTATTGCGCAATCCCGTTTCAATTCCCAAGCGGTTTGGGAAGTGGTGTTGTAAAAAGCCTGTGGAGGCATTGGGGGGGGGGCACCATTTTTATTACAGTGAATAAAGTTTTACTGCTGAAGGACAGCCTAGGTAATTTTCGATAAGCGGAATGTGGCTGCAAAGGTTGACTCTTTCCAGGTTTTTTTTTAAAAAAATTAATTATCAGTGTAGCAAAAAATTGCTATCTTATAAATATAGTTGAGCAGTAACACAGTAGTCTGTGGTAATTGGCCATGCAAACACCTGTGTCCTACCAATGTCCGCAATCTTTTTCAGTGACCCATTGTGCTCTCCTGGGGCAATCTGACCAACAGAAAATGCTACTTCAGTCTCGCATGGCCTGAGCATGCGATGCAGCATGGTGTTTTCTATGAATCGAATGTATTTGCAATACAGCGGAAAATCGATATAGCGGAAATCTCTCATTAATTTTTTTTTTAAAACATCATGTCATCATTGGTGACGGTGGATCTAGACCCGCCCCGTATCCCGCTTTTCTCCCAGGGATGTGAACAAAGCATAGTGCGACACTGACTCAGTAAGAAAGGGAATGTGAACACAGCCTGGGACATTGCAGGATAGAATCCAGCGCAATAAATGCGCAGGAAAACCGGAAGGTAGAGAAGTGTGGATACGGCCCAGTAATACCTTTAAGATTAACCAACTTTATTGTAGCATAAGCTTTCGAGAACCACAGCTCTCTTCGTCAGATGCATCTGACAAAGAGAGCTGTGGTTCTTGAAAGCTTATGCTACAGTAAACTTGGTTAAAGGTGCTATTGGACTCTTTACTATTTTGCAACTACTGACTAACACGGCTAACTCCTCTGGATCTACTCTCAAATTAAGTGATGTTTACTTTTGCATAACATGCAAAGGCTTGCATTTTCAGGGTGTAGATCACAATGGGTAGCCATGTTAGTCTGTCTGTAGCAGTAGAAAAGATCAAGAGTCCAGTAGCACCTATAAGACTAACAAAATTGGTGGTAGGGCATGAGCTTTTGTGAGTCACAGCTTACGTCTTCAGATTTCATGAGCTGTGACTCACAAAAGTTCATACCCTACCACAGATTTTTCTAGTCTTATAGGTGCTACTGGACGTTTGCTCTTTTCTATTGTTAGAGTGGGTTTGTGAGGGTGTGTTTTTGCAGAAAGCTTAAACAGTTTATGAGCCACTCTTATAGAATGTATGTGAATTCCTCCTAACTGTTCATACAGAAAGGAATGTAAAGGAAATACATTCACCATGTGAGTAGCTTTCTGGACAAGGTAGGGTTTTGATTTGTATAACAAATATGGTTGCCAACCTCCAGTAGAGGCCTGGAGATCTCTGGACGCTGACCAAGTCCTTGAAAGTTTCCCTGTCCGTTCGGAAACACTCTACCCACTGGCCGTTGTCCCAAGTGGTTAGAACAATTCTTTCCCACCAATCACGACTGCGTTCACGTACCCAAAATCTTCTGTGCACCTTCATGCTGGCCAGGGCATGCCAATGTTCAAGGAGCCTCCTTCTTCTTGCCTTCCCAATGCGGCTGTCAGAGAGGGCAGGTTTTTCAGAGGAGAGGAACAGTCTTGCAGCCGCTCTTCTCCTACAACGAATGGATCGCAGGTGTGCCTGGCACATTGTCATCGTGCTCTGCAACATAAAATCAACCAGCTGCACCAACAGAAGAAAAAGTTCTCTCTGTGGGGCCATGGTTGAGTCTTCCGAGATGAGGATCATGACAGACAGAGCGGTTTTTCAAGCCAAAGGGCTATTTATGGTAGTTGAAATTTTGGAAAAAAATTGGCTCGACCAATATTCTTACCACAACATAGGCGGGAAAACTCAGCTGCCTATCACACGCCACTTTGGGGTTGGACTAGCAATAAGCCAATATCGAGAAATTGTGATATAGTGAAAATAAACGGGAAATTTTTTTTAAAGAGGGGGAGGGACTTTCACACACCCCACCCCGGTTATGGAGACACCTTGATTTGACGTCAGAGAGTGCTTCTGGATGAACAACTGGAAGCACGAGCATACGAGATTTGATGACTGAATCTGTTCTGATGCCGATACCTACGAAGATGCTATTTGGTGAAAAACTGACGGAATAAATGGCTGTCTGACAACAGCCCCTCTCATTCAAAATTATGACCAGATGGTATTTGACACCCCTTCAGCTCCACCATGGCCAAATCGACATGTCTCGAGTTTGCCGCTCCCCCCCCCCCCCGCCCATTAATTGCTTCTCAGAGGGCTGTTCACATACTCTTACCTCAATCCCGCCATTCTCTCGCGTCTGTCACGTTGCGCCTCAGACGAGTTTGTCACGCTTTCTAACGCTTCTCTTGCGCAGTTCTCACCATGGATGTGGACAAATATAAGCGGTTCACAAAGAGACCGCCCCCTTCAAAGCACCCCACTTCCTTGTTTGCCGCCTCTCCGGAACACTATCCCGCTTTTCCGTGCAATCATCTAGTTTTTTTACTCTCTCTGCAGCATGCCTGCCTGCCCTTTCCTTTTTTAAAAAAAAAGGGTGGCTTTCCTAGCGCTATTGCACAATCCTGACCATCAAACTTATTCGGGGCGGTCAAAAATACCCTTGGAGACATCAGGGGTGGCTGTCATTTCCATTTCAGTATGATTGTTTTGCTGCTGAAGCCTCGGTATTATCAGTGGATGCCAAATTTAAGGTTTTTTAACTAATTTTGAAATGTCCGTTATATCGGAAATCCATTATTCTATAATTACAGTTGAGCGTCAAATAATTAGTCTGCTAAGTTGCCACGCAAACACCCGTGTTCCCCCAACATCCTGCAATCTTTCCCAGTGACCCATTGTTCTCTCCTGGGGCTCTATGACTATCAGAAAACACTCCTTCGTTGTGCCGCTTATTGCTGAAAGGTTTTTCCTTTTCTTTCTGCATCGCTAAAGCACAATATCGTAGGGGTTTGGGGAGAGGAGTGGGAAATTTAACGGGCGGAAATCACCAATTGAGCATGTGCAAGTACAGAAAAGGAACACTTCTTGTCATCTCCACATGAGAATCACTCGATGGTGATGCAAACATGCAACAGTGGTAACAAATACATCCTAAGATGCAATACTATGTGGGTGTTCAGTGATGGTCTTTCTTTTTCCCAACAGAAAATGAGTACCCCTGCCATGATGCTCAGGAGGGCCAGATAACTGAGGAGAATGAGCAGTCATTGCCACTGGGAATCAGGCAAGGTTAGCATTCTCCACTGATCTGGTCTCGGACACCTCTCACACAGTTCAGTGTGGGTGATTGTGATTGTAATGGGGAAAAGTGACAGACCCTAAGAGAATCCCATTCCCGCACATGACCCCAGTAGGAGTGATCCCAAAGCAACATGCATCTGCCAATGTCACAGTCTCTACCCCCAAAATCTCCAGTTATTTCGCAACCTGGAGTTTGCAACCCTTAAAAAGCTTGTGTGTGTGTGTATGTATGGTGTCTGTCCCACTGTATCATGAGCTCCCCATTTCAAAAAGTGAGGATAAGCAACAAATGCAGTTACATGTGCACACATGTGCACGCATGCACACACCATTTATATTGTGTTTCCAGCAAAAAAGGTCTCCCACAAAACTTAACTCAGGGTCCAGTAAAGACCATTTTTGTTAAATTACTACTTCAGCAACTAAAACTAGGGCTCAGCCGAATTCAGATGTGTTCTCTTCACTTGCATGTAAACTTATCATACTCGATTACAGCCCAGAGTGATAAAGATCCCCATGCTACTCTAGCCTTTCCACTCTATGATTACTTGGGGAAAGAAAGCTGGCACCTACTAAAATTCCCTATAGCAAATTTTTATTCATTTGAAGCCTCTGAAGTTGGGGTGTGTCATGGCAAGAGTGATAGTGTCTGGACAGATGAGAAACAAAACAGCAGGGTGGGGGGAGAAAGTAAAAACATGAACGGACAACCTACAAAGAAAGAGTAATGAAAGAGTAAGGACTCTTACTTTAGAAGACTGCCAAACCGCCTCTTTTCAAAAGGTTGATCCAGCTGAACTTTACAGTCTGGGTTTTAGTATCAATATGTCACCTCGCACAGTGCTTAGCAAGAATTTATTTGCTGAGGCATCTGCAGATGTGAACGGATGCTGGCTCTGGAAACCTACAGAGTTCTAAAGCAAGCAATTTGGAAAGCAGGGTGAAATATTAACAAACTATTGATGCTTTTAACACGCCTCTCTCAAACGAGGACCTACAGAGTTATTATAAAACCATAATAAAACAGAAATTATAATTGTAGCAATACTAGTAACCAATATTAAAAAGGCCAGAAGATTAAGAGTCCAGGTTCACAGATGTGGCTGTTTATTGAAACCATGCCCAAATCGTACAGGAGAGGTATTTCAAAAAATCAGAACTAGAATAGCTGTCTTTAACTGTTATCTGTATGTGGAGTATCAGTTAAATTGCTGTTCACCTTTAACCTGAGTTTCCTGACAGAACTATGATTGTTTTAGATCAACTGGGGGAAGGGGGAGAAAGCCCTGAATTTCCTTTCCTAAGAGGGGAAGTAATAAAAGGAATGACAGGACTGCCCATTGGAAATATTGGGAGCCAGGAATGGCTTTTTACTTGCATGGGCTCAATTGAAATATATTACAGCGCAAAAAAAGTTGCAAGGAAAATGCGGAATGGGTTTTCCATAAAGATCTCTGCGCCCAGACAGACTACTGTGGGACTGGAATGACAGCCTCCAGAGTGGAATGATGGTGTCCAGGAATAGAATTAGTTCTTTGCGACTGGAATGACAGGTTGGAGGCAGGAATGACAGCCCCAGGGAATAGGATCAGCACTCTGGGACTTGGAATGACAGCCCGCTGAGTGGAATGACAGTGCCTGGGAGTAGCAGAAGCATTCTGGGACTAGAATGGCAGGTCCCAGACTGGAATGACAATCCCTGGTAGTAGCATGTGTGTTCTGGGACAGGAATGACAGCTGGAGTGGAATGACGGCCCCTGAGGGTAGTAGATGTGTTCTGGGACTGGAACGGCAGCCCCCAGAGTGGAAGGACAGCCCCTGGGACTAGCAGAGGTGTTCTTAGGTAGAACACCTCTTCAGGGTAGAACGACAGCAACTTGGAGTAGAGTCAGTGCTCTGCGACTGGAATCACAAATAGTAGACTGGAATTAAATACTTTACATTTTAATGGATATTTCTGGAAGGTGGGTAGCTATCACCAAATCAGCTCCACTCACTAATTATCATGCCTGTCTGCTCTTCAGTTTCCTTTCAAATTTATGAGGTTGATGCCAGCCACCTCCTCTATTTCCAAGTATAAATCTTGCCCTTGTCCCCCTTCCGGTTCCAGTATCCAGTTCTGCAGCCTTCCAGAGCTCCATGTTGCCATTACATGTCACACCCTGACTGAGTTCCTTGCCCGTTTTTGCCCACTCTGTTGACCACCGACTCAGAGTACCCCTCCATAGTGTCTGTGGACAATCTCATCTTGCACTCTAGTTCAGGGATCACCAACCTTTCGGCAGGCACCTTTGTAATTCTGACACACCATGATAGGTGCAGACACAAACAACTGCTGCAGCAGGTGGAGGCAGCCAAGAAAGGATGGCCACAGTGTACCTTCAATCACACAGTGAAGATCCTTATAATGTGGTGACAGCTGCTGCCAAAGGAATATTTTTAAAAATCTGAATAGCCAATAAGAATGAGACCGGTCTGAGACCTGTCATTCCTGTCCCAAAGCACAGATTCTACAGCTGTGAACCCATAATTGCACTTTTGAGGCTGTCATTCTACTCCCGGAACACTTCTGCTAGGGCTATCATTCCACTCTAGGAGCAGTCATTCCAGTCCAAGAAAGCTTCTGCTAATCTCAGGGGCTGTGATTCCACTTGGGGACTGTCATTCCAGTCCCAGAACATTTCTGTTAACCCCAAGTACTGTCATTCCAGTCTGAAGACATGTCATTTCAGTCCCAGAATCCTTCTGCTACTCCCCGAGGCTGTCACTCCACTCTGGGGGCTGTCATTCCAGTCCCAAGGAATTGAGCCTATTCCAAAGGGCTGTCATTGCACTCTGGGGTCTGTCATTCCAGCCCCAGAACACTTCTGCTATTCCTAAGGGCTGTCATTCCACTCCGAAGGTTATCATTCCAGTCCCAAACACCTCTGCTACTCCCCGGGGCTCTAATTGCACTCTGAGAACTGTCATTCTAGTCCCAGAGCACAGGTTCTATAGCTACACACAGTCATTCCATCCTGAGGTCTGTCATTCCAGTCCCACAGTAGTCTGTCTGGGCCCAGAGACCTTTATGGAAAATCCAGTCCACATTTTCTTTGCAACTTTTTTTGTGCTGTAATATGTTTCAATGGAGCCCATGCAAGTAAATTGACATTCCTGGCTCCCATGATCTCCAATGGGTCTCTCAAGAGTCTCCCATTATCTCCAATAGGCAATCCTGACATTCCTTTTAGTACATTTCCCTATGAGCAGTGGTCATATTTAAGGCAGTCCCAAGCAACGCAAATTACTTATCAGAGTCTGAGGGCTCAGCCGGCTAACAGCTTGGCAAAGCAGGCAGGAGATGAGGCAAGCAGAACACCCAAAGCTCCAGAGAGCGCAAAGGTCCCTGGAACAATTTCCTTCCCTTCTGCAAGGGGTCGATACAACTTCAAGGCATTTTAGATACTCCTCCAAAGGAAACTACATATCCCAGAATGCTCGGCAGCCCAACCCAGAGCCCGCTGAATTCTGGGACACCTTCATTTCCGGGTATTATGAAGTTCATTTGAAGGCAGAGACCGGCCACAACGAATGACACGCTTCGCTTCTGCTTCCTTGTCGTTGCCACGGAGACGGACGCTGCTTGGAATCAGGTCTTCCGGCGGCGTAGCTGACAGAGGCTGTTGCCTAGGCAACGCGAGGCAGTTGAGGCCTGGAGCCGGGATGGCTTCGGCAGGGCCCGACATTGCGGATGGTGAGTTCACAGCTGTCATTTATGGCCTGATCCGGGTCGGTCGCTTCACGGAGGTGGTGGGGATCCTAGACAAAGCGGAGCAGAGGAACGGCCGCTCGCGGGCCCTGCTCTCCTTGCAAGGCTACTGCAACTACCAGCTGCAGGACTTCGTGGCAGCAGCCGAGTGCTACGAGCACCTGGTGGCACTGCACCCAGAGCTCCATGAGTACCGGCTCTACCACGCGCAGGCCCTCTACAAGGCTGGGCTGACTGCAGAGGCGCTGCGCGTCACAGCCCCCCTCCTCGATACCCCCGCTTTCCAGAGCCGGGCCCTGCGCCTCCAGGCGGCTGCCCACTATGCCCAAGGCGACCTGTCCAGCGCCAGGGCCTTGGTGGAGCTCCAGCAGTCGAACGCCATGGAAGCTAATGCCGTGGCCAGCGAAGACCCTTCAGAGGTGCTGGACGCGGAGGTGAACATGGGCTGCCTGCTGTATCGCGAAGGGCAGCATGCCGAAGCGTGCCGCAAGTTTGCATCCGTCATGCAGGTGCTGGGCTACTGCCCTGAGCTGTCGTACAACATGGCGCTCTGCTACTATGCCACCAAGCATTATTCTCTGGCCTTGCAGCACCTCGCGGAGATCATTGCCCGTGGCATGCAGCAGCACCCAGAGCTGAGCGTGGGCACGAACACGGAGGGCCTAGACGTCCGCAGTGTGGGCAACACGCTGCTTCTGCATCGTACTGCCCTGGTGGAGGCCTTCAACCTCAAAGCTGCCATTGAGTACCAGCTGGGCAACCTGCAGGCGGCTCAAGATGCACTCACTGACATGCCGCCCAGAGCTGAGGAAGAACTAGACCCAGTGACCTTACATAACCAGGCACTGATGAACATGGATAAACGGCCCACTGAAGGGTTTGAGAAGCTGCAGTTCCTAATGCAGCAGAACCCCTGCCCACCAGAGACGTTTGGGAACCTGCTGCTTCTCTACTGCAAACACCAGTACTATGACCTGGCTGCAGACGTACTGGCAGAGAATGCTCACCTGACTTATAAACTGCTCACACCTTACCTGTACAATTTCTTGGATGCCACGATCACCTGCCAGACTGCCCCTGAAGAGGCTTTTCACAAGCTTGACGAGCTGTTGGGAGTTCTCACTGAGCAGCTGAGGAAGCTTACCAAGGAGGCGCAGGAGGCTAAAAAGAATGAAGACGAGGAGGCTATAAGAAAGACACTTAGTGAGTACGATGAGACGTTGGAAAAATACATCCCTGTCTTCATGGCCCAGGCCAAGATTTATTGGGACATGGAGAATTATCCCATGCTGGAGAAGATGTTCCACAAGTCGGTGGAGTTCTGCAAAGATCACGATGTGTGGAAACTTAATGTGGCTCACGTGATGTTCATGCAAGAGAAGTACAAAGAGGCCATCGATTTCTACGAGCCTATTGTCAAGAAGCACTATGATAACCTTTCGCAGGTCAGCGCCATCGTACTGGCCAATCTGTGCGTTGCCTACATCCTGACTAGCCACAATGAAGGGGCAGAGGAGCTCATGAGGAAGATCGAGCAGGAAGAAGACCAGCTGTCTTACCAGGAGCCTGAGAAGAAGCTCTACCACCTTTGCATCGTTAACCTAGTCCTGGGGACACTCTACTGTACCAAAGGGAACTTTGACTTTGGCATCTCAAGGGTGATTAAGAGCTTGAACCCTTATAACAAGAAGCTGGGCACAGACACTTGGTATTATGCGAAAAGATGTTTCCTGTCACTGTTGGAAAACATGTGCAAGCACGTGATCATGATGCGTGACCCCGTCATTCACGAATGTATCCAGTTTTTTGAGCACTGCGAAATGTACGGGAGGGATATCCCAGCTGTGATCGAACAGCCTCTCGAGGAAGAGAAAATGCATAGTGGGAAAAACACGGTTACTTATGAAGCCAGGCAACTGAGGGCACTGATGTATGAGGTTATTGGGTGGAATAAGTAATTGCTGTAGCATGGCCATACACAGTGCCTGGGCATATTGTATCTTGAATTAATCACTCGATTTAAAATACTATATTTTGTCTTTATTTTCTTGTTGCTCATTGGTAATGGTTGAAACATATCAAAATTATACAGAAACGAATGTGTTCTCCATCACAGAGGATATTAAATATGCATATACATCAATATTTGATAGTCAGATTTTTATAGAAAATACTATACTAGCTTTGTATATATCCTTATGAAGAATTTAAGATTACTTATCTGTTTTATGGGGGTGGGGTTTCAGCTGTTTTATTTGTAAAATTTCAGTTCTGCCCCTGGAAATGTTGGTTAAAGTTTATTGGTTCTCTCTTTTAAGGAAAATATTTTGGTTTTGTACTGCAGACGTATTTTAAAAATGTAAGAAAAATAAAAAAGTTTTTAAAATATTGTACAAGGCGGTGGTGCCTTATTGTTAGTGTCTTATTACATAGGAATGAAAATAAATCTCATGTTTCAGTTTTATGTATATCCGTTTGGGGAGAGATTCGTTATTGCCTTTATCCCCAAAGAAATTTATTATTGGAATCAGCTAACTGAAAAGAGAGACGATGGTTCTGATATAGAGGAAAGGCTGTGGCTCAATGGCAGAGCATTTGTTTAGCATGCAGAAGGACCCGGGTTCAGTTCCTGGCATTTCCAATTCAAAGGCTCAGGTAGTACGTGATGCGAAATACCTGTACCAGAGATGATGGAGAACCACTGCCAGTCGGAATGCTGACCTTGATAGACCTTGATAGACCAACAGTTTGATTTGTTCAGTGCTGTCCACATTTAGAGTAAACCCTATGCAAGTCAGTAAGATTTACAGGATCAAGCTGCAGTTTTCTGCGAAGGTCTCCACTGCTCCCCCCTCCGCCTGTTGGCACATGAGTATATAACATCTGTATGCAGGCTTTATTTCTGCTTGCTTTTCTTCCATGTTGCTATAGTGGGTACTGATGAGCCACACAATGGCATACAGAAGCACCAATTTGTTCTCCCCCAAGGAGGTCAGTTTTCTGCTACCACTCTGCTGCAGCCTACAGAGTTCTTGATGTGTGAAATACAGGCAGTACTGAGTGAATAAAACAGCTCCTGGGTACAGCTCTCATTCCCTAATAAGGCACTCAGAGCGGGACCACAAGTGACACCTGACACAGGTTGGACACTTGCCAGCTTCCCTCAAGTTTTGATGGGAAATGTAGGCAGCTTGGCGGAATGTTGGACAAGTGACAGTTGAAAAGTCCATTGGACAGCAGTCGGAGAGCCAAGCTGCAAGACCAGGACGCCTACATTTCCCATCAAAACTTGAGGGAAGCTGACTAGCGTCCAACCTGTGTCAGGCGTCACTTGTGGTCCCGCTCTGAGATCCTGTTATCTCACCTTGCTCAGCAAGGAGAGGAATTGGCTTCTGCCGAGAAGCGTTCATACACTTAACAAATGAATTTACACAAGCGCTGAGCGCAGTGATAGCTGAAGACGTTCAGAGGGGTCAGCAGGGCACGGCTCACAATCCTCAACCTTTAAATAGTGTTCCTGGGAATGAAAACTTTTTGCCTTGTTCAAATGCAAAAATCAATGCATTGCATTAGAGAGCCTGTCTTCTGGAGACTTTAAAATAGGTTGTAACCTATCGATGACTCCGGCGTTACAAACATGGGTGTACAGAAAAGATACTGCCTTCCATGTAGAGGCAGAAGTTGTAGATAATATAATAAAAATATTTGATTTATATACTGCCCTTCAGGATGACTTAACATCCACTCAGAGCAGTTTACAAAGTATTTCATTATTACCCCACAACAAAACACCCTGTGAGGTGGGTGGGGCTGAGAGAGCTCCTAGAAGCTGTGACTGACCCACAGTCACCCCGCTGGCTTCAAGTGGAGGAGTGGGGAATCGAACCCGGTTCTCCAGAGTCCTACGCTCTTAACCACTACACCAAACTGGTTCTTGATGCTCTTCTATGAGACAGAAATGCTTAGGGACTGCAACTGGAAAGCAGGGCCAAGGTCTTGTTTATCTGGACTTGATGCAAACAGAGGCCACCTACACACATCATCCTGTCCTATACAACTAGTCTTAATCATGAGTCGTGGTGTTATTTGGGGAAATCTGTGTGTCTCTTGGGATAACTTGGGTTTCCCTACAGGGCAAATAGTGCCTCTTGAGTCTGTTTCAGGGTGGGAAAATTGTGCCGGGGAATGGCTTAAAGTTCCTTTTTCACATGCACCAGGTTCTTAATCTAAATCATCCACCACAAACACAGGAATTGGGGAGACCCCACACATGGTAGTGGGCTGTGTTATCGTTGACACAAGATAGAGCCCCAGACCCAGCCTGCATATTCTGTAATGTGTGAATCTCTACAGAGGCAAGTCACTCAAAAGGGAGTCCTTATAATTCAGCCTGTATCGTCCTACTCACCCCAGACCAGCAAAGAAATCCACATACATAGCTGCGGAATCAGTGGCACATCTGAATGGGTATTCCCTAAACCTCGTTGACAGTGATGTAGGCATTCTCTTCCTCTGTTCTGCACAGCTGCTTCGCTCATCTGAACAGGGACCTCTGCAGGTGCCGCCCTCCCTATGGGCAAAATCAACAGTTGCCCATAAATATGCTTTATCTGTGGTGACTCCCACCTTACAGAATTTCCTGCCTGAAGAGATCAGGAAGGCTCCCAGTTTCCTGGCTTTCAGCAAACTATGCAAAACTAAAATAGATCAAGAGGACTTTTTTACACAGGTAGGAGGGCTGTAACAAAACGGTTCAAAAAGATGCATTCGTAAAGGGATAGAGACCATAGACTATACTACTGTGTACTGACTATTGCTGTAATTATGCTCCTATTAGTTAATTTCGGCATCATTTAATATGTTTAATTGTTTATGCTTTGTTTCACCTCTGTGTTGGATTTCTGCTTGTTCTCAAATTTCTTCGATCCGAACCCTGTTGCTTTGTTTATTGGATGTCCCAGCCATTGATGGTATTGACTTACACTGTGCAAGTCCCGTTGAGTCTCAGAAAGGGACTCAAGGTAAATGAAATAAATCCTGTAAATACTACAGAAGAGTCTGACTATGACTTTTGATGCAGATAAACATTCCCATCCCAGGATATTTGTTGTTGTACAGAAGGGAGAGGAGCAGTGCGTAATGTGTGAGCCCTGCTGTAATTAGGCTTGGCAGCACTGTTTGAGTAAACGCCAAAGGTTTTTGAGGGCAGTGCCTGGGGAGCATGGAGTTGGGAGGGGGGTTGTGACATCACTTCTGGGGGACACTCTAGGAATTTCCTCTGATCTCTATGGTAAGGAACCCTAGCTGCATGGGGTAATTTTCTGCCCATTTTTTCCTCCCGCTTCTCAGCTTCTTGAAGGTGGTGGTTTGGGGCTGAGGACAGGTTTGCCTGCTGTGAGTGGACCAATAGCTAGAAAGTGAAAACACACGAGTAGGAAGCAGTTGCCAATTAACAAATTCCAGGAGTTGTTAAAAAGTCCTTTTTACAATCGAGCGCAGCGCTTATTTTTCAGGTGGAGCCGGTGAAAGCCACAGGCACGTCAGATCGCCCTACGCACTGCGCCGGCTTGACTCCGGTGTTTCATCGGATGACATCATCAGGGGCAAAAGAACATCCACCGTACAAAAAGTCCATAAGTAATGTCATTTTCAAGCACCAACCAGTCAATTATCCCATGCAGAAGTCAAATGAATTACTGTTGGCGTCGGTATGTTACTGTAATTGTTTGAAATTTACCTTGCAATATTATGTTGACTATCTGAGCAATGTTGACTATATATGAAGATAATATTTTGTGTTTAATAGATGCCTTTGACTCCTTGAATTTGTTAATTGGCGATTGCTTCCTACTCGTGTGTTTTCACTTTCTAGCTGTTGATTTTGAGTAGGCACCTCCCTTTCTTGGCAAGCCTCGGCAGAAGCCAGTTAAATGTCATGTCCGAAGGCAGCCACAGTAAGTCAGACCCCACAAGTGCCAGATAACAAACTTTTGTTGTAAATCTAGTAGTATACGGAGCTCATTGGAAGACCCCATCCTTAAGAACTGTCATTGCTATTCTAGAACACTTCTTTAGCATCAGTGTTTGTGTTTATGTAAAATGCTGGCAAGTTTCAGCTCAGTTCTTTCAAGGAGAGAAATGGGCAGAGGTGGTTTGCCATTCCCTGCCTCTTCATAGCAACCCTGGACTTCCTTGGTGGTTTCCAATCCAAGTACTAACCAGGGCCTACCCTGCTTAGCTTCACGACTGGAGAACCAAGGTTGTTGTGGGTTTTCCAGGCTGTATTGCTGTGGTCTTGGCATTGTAGTTCCTGACGTTTCGCCAGCAGCTGTGACTGGCATCTTCAGAGGTGTAGCACCGCAATACAGCCCGGAAAACCCACAACAACCATATATATGAACTATTACCTACTATTGTATATGGTCTCTCATAATTATGAGAGGATTTTGAGGGAGCAAAGAACAGCTAAAACAATGCCTTAAAAAGCATTTCACTAACCCTACAAAAGAATATTTGGGAGGGGGGGATAATTCTGGGTCTTCATAACTAATATAACACGTGTTATCCCCATATTTTCTCCTATAAAAAGCACAACTTGGGGGGTATATGTCAGGTTCAACTTTATTGTAGCGTAAGTTTTCGAGAGCAACAGCTCTCTTTGTCAGACGTAACATTATCGTACCATAAGCTTTTGAGAGGCACAGCTCTCTTTGTCAGATGTAACTTTATTGTAGCATAACTTGCAAGAACCATAGCTTTCTTTGTCAGACGCAACTTTATCGTAGCATAAGCTTTCAAGAGCCACAGCTGTCTTTGTCATTAGGAACTTTATTGTAGCATAAGCTTTCGAGAGCCACAGCTCTCTTTGTCAGATGTAACTTTATTGTAACATAAACCATGGAAATTTGACATTTAGAGTTCCCCCTTGTTCTTTGGCCTTACTCCTCCAAAATCTTAATCCCTCTATATATATTATTTAACTATTCCATGCTATTGCAGAACTTTTTTTTGTGAGATTGAATATTATACCTTCTATGGGTTTTAGAATGGTTTAATAGCAACCCATAAGAAGAAGAACTCAGCATTTAAATACGTTTTGAAGAGAGGCAATTTTTCTGTTTCATCATCTACGGCCACATGCACTACATAGGGAGATGAAAGTGTTTTCCACACAGGAATGAATGGGTGTTATGCTTTCCCCATTGCTGCTGCAGCTAATCAATAAGATCTTACAAATGCCTAGTGTCTCATCAAAGCTATGCTGCTGTGAGAGCAGGGCTGCTCCGACTGTAACATTGGTATACCAATGCAATGTTCAAGCAACATATACATCTGTCTGTGTTATACATGAAACAGCTGAAAGGTCAGTTTAAACATGATGAAAGAGCATGCGAATAAGATCCTACCTGCCCTTGTCACATTTATACCACATTTATACCAAGTCTAGGCCTATTTCTGTGAAAGAGAGTGCTTCACGGACCTAGCAATGACAAGGAGTTCAGATCAATGGCTTTCTGGTTTCTTCCAGGGCTTGGAATCTACACTTGAATAAGAATCTCTCCTCCACCCCAGTCTTTGAACTAGATTTTCCCATGGTGCTTGGCAATATAGATCAAGGAAGGAACTGTTTAGAAACAATAATTAAATGTCATCTGGAGTCAGAGGCTTGGCATGTGCATAAGGAGCATGGCACGCAGAGGTACTCAAAGCCTACAGACTCCTCTACAGTTGCTCTCAGAAAGCGAGGATGGAGGAAGAAACCTGAGAAATATCCATTCTTTGAATGCAAGTATGCACACGGAACCAGATGGAGGCCTTCATTAGAAGTGGGCTGATCAGTACTGAGATGCACTTCGTCATATAGTTCCTGAACAGAAAATGAGTGAAGAAGGGGAATGATGGTTGTTGGGGGTTTTCCGGGCTGTATTGCCGTGGTCTTGGCATTGTAGTTCCTGACGTTTCGCCAGCAGCTGTGGCTGGCATCTTCAGAGGTGTAGCACCAAAAGACAGAGATCTCTCAGTGTCACAGTGTGGAAAAGATGTAGGTCATTTGTATCTACTCAGGAGGGGTGGGAGGGGGGTCCTGAGGGGTGGGAGGGGTCCTGAGTAGATACAAATGACCTACATCTTTTCCACACTGTGACACTGAGAGATCTCTGTCTTTTGGTGCTACACCTCTGAAGATGCCAGCCACAGCTGCTGGCGAAACGTCAGGAACTACAATGCCAAGACCACGGCAATACAGCCCGGAAAACCCCCAACAACCATCGTTCTCCGGCCGTGAAAGCCTTCGACAATACGAAGAAGGGGAATATCTGCTTATTATGCAGCAAGTCCTGGGTTCCCTTCCCTTCCCTAGTACCTCCAGCTAAAAGAATCAGGTAGTAGATAAAATAAAATACCTCCGTGTGACACCCTGCAAAATCTGTACCATGGACAGTACTGATCTTGATAGACAAATGGCTTGTCCCAGTATTATGCAGTTTCATTTGACATGTTTTTTGACCTTAATAAGCTCTGTATGTGTGTAAGGGAGGGGGCTTGGATCAGGAGGATACTGCACCACGTTGGCTTGGCTTCCTAATCCAAAATGTTTCTCTGGGCTGCAATTAACCTAAGAGTGCCCATTGTCTTTCCCTATCAGGCATAAAAGTGGGGGTAGGAACAAGGGAAGCAAAGAGACAAGCACCTAGTTATGGATCACTGTGTCCTCTGCACAATCATGATTCATTTGCATTGGACTGGATATTTGGGGTTTTGCTGACCTTTGCAATATGTTTTGACAAAGACTGATGATACTAGGCCAAAATTAATTATAGTCTTGCATGCATAGCATTTTACCTAAAACATGTTTTAGAAAAAAATAGCAGGCCACATTGAATAGGCTATTTTTTATTTTTTAAAGAGTAACATACAGATACTTTGTTTGAATGGCTATTGCAAGCAATAGGTTCTTTCTAAATTACAGTAAGAAATTTCTGATTGTAGTTCCAGGGGGAAAGGTCTGTGTTTTCCAGTAGTCATGGGGTAGGGCCTATTTTTGGAGCAATCTCTCATTTGTATCATACTCTTCCTGTAAGGAATTTAAGGCAGCATTCCAGGTTCTCCCCTCGTCCAATTTTTCTTCACACCAATCTTATTAGGTAGAGTAGGCTAAAAGTAAGGCTAGCCAACTTCAGTTCTAGCCCAATACCATGATCAATACATCACTGTTGATCTGTACTGGGGGAAAAGATGTTTGGATCTGTCTTTATTATGTTGTAACAATCATTCTGAAAAAGGCCCATGTTTTCCAGATCCACTAATTCTTCAAGCAACGTGTATCATAGCTCTGGGTTATCTACACACTACACTATCTGGCCTTAGCCAAAAGTAGTGCTAGGACACTTGCCTTTAGGAACTAGCGGTAATATTTTGTTAGAATCTTCAAAAATGGAATTGTTTTTGAAAACGGTGTTGTTTGTTACAACGGAATTGTTACAAGATCAGTAAAGTTAACAAAGAAGTTTCTGTGTTTAAGTTTCTATATACAAATCTTGTCTGGAGACGAATACTGTACTTACAATGTAATTACTCAAATGGAAGACTAGGTTTTTTTCCAGATACGCCATACAAGTTACAGTTACGGTTGTGGGTTTTCCGGGCTGTATAGCCGTGGTCTTGGCATTGTAGTTCCTGATGTTTCGCCAGCAGCTGTGGCTGGCATCTTCAGAGGTGTAGCACCAAAAGACAGAGATCTCTCAGTGTCACAGTGTGGAAAAGATGTTGGCAGGTCATTTATATCTACTCAGGAAGGTGGGGTTGGGCTGTTGTTATATCCAACAATTAAAAAATGGGGCATAACATTTTTAGAGGGCATCATCTTACATTCAGGGTCACCTTCCTTTCAAGTAAATGCAGCAATTCACTAAAAGAATATGATCTAAACAATAAATGTTTGCAACTGTCTGTGGAAATCATTCTATTGAATGTTGTAGGAGTGTCTCATCCCTCTAGAACACTACATGTCTCTCTTTGCAAATAATAATAAAAAAAGAATACACCCCTGCAAATGTTTTCCAGTAGGTGTGTGGAGGTGGGGGTGGGGGGGATTTTGCTTTGTCATTTAGGGATCATCCCAAAAGATCAACTTTGTACAGTGCATTCCTAATTATGCTTTCCTGGGAGCAAGCCACACTGAGAAGACTTGAGGAGAATTCTAAATAGAATCATTTAGGACTGCACTGCTAAGCAACCAATGCTTTCTAATGGCCACTTGAAAACTATTTTTGTCATTTAGAAGAAAACAATGGATTCCAACAGGCATTCTGTGTCATTCATTTTACCATGTTCTAATTTTATACTAATTGAGAATACTGGTTTGGACTTAGTGTTCATCACAAGAATTAACATTTGTCTGACTGCTAAGGAACTTCAGAACCCTAGACTGAAATACAAACAGCTCAGAGTCATAATTCAGAATTTGATGTGTTGTGATAGTATCAGAACAGAATTGGGGAGACCAGGGTTCAAATCCCCATGGCTCAGCATAACCTACTTCAGAGGATAATAAATAGCTCAATTCTAAACAGGTCTACTAGTCTGAGATCCAGAGGAGTTAGCCGTGTTAGTCTGTAGTAGCAAAATCAAAAAGAGTCCAGTAGCACCTTTAAGACTAACCAATTTTATTGCAGCATAAGCTTTCGAGAATCACAGTTCTCTTTGTCAGATGCATGGAGGGCCAACAGAAACTGGTCTTGGTGGTGGTGCTGGACTCTTTTTGATTTTGCTACTACAGACTAACAAGGCAAACTCCTTTGAACCTTTACACAAGCAAACTGATCCCCACATCAAAAGGAGCTGTCTGCATCTCCATAACAAAGGAGTTGTTTACATCCCTCCTCTCCTCTATATTTGACCAGTTTCTGTTGGCCCTCCATGCATCTGACGAAGAGAACTGTGATTCTCGAAAGCTTATGCTACAATAAAATTGGTTAGTCTTAAAGGTGCTACTGGACTCTTTTTGATTCTACTAGTCTGATCGATTGAGCTAATCCTCAGGAATGCATTCTTAACTCTGGGGTAGAGAAATCCCTGGAGAGTTGGGGGCAAGCCTGGGGAGCGTGAAGCTTGAGTAAGGGAGTTCAGAAGGGATGCGATGCCATACAGTTCATTCTCCAAAGCTGTCATTTCCTCCAAGGAAACCGATTCGTGTAGTCTGGAGATCAGTTATAATTCCAGACAGTTTCAGGAGGGTAGCCCTGTTGGCCTGAAGTTGAAGAGCCCAGTTGTAATTCCCCAGTCTCCATCTGGAGATTGGCAACCCAAAAGTGGACTTCTCTAACGCAGCTGCGACCACAATACATTGATTTTCTCGGCCTGCTTCTAATACCGGCTTCCTTCCAATCCACTCACGCCGGCAACACACACCTTGAACTGGAAAGAGGAAATTCAGACAGCGCCGGCTCTCCATTGGCAAACTATTGTCCCGCCCATCTCCTTCATTGGATGGAGAACGAAAGGAGACGGCATTATGTGAGTGATAGGCTGCTTGTCCAATCAGGACGTACATTAAACCAAATCAACGTTCCGAATGAGAGCGCGTCGAAGCCAATGAGGGGTGGAGAGTTGCCGGGGTTTAGCAGGGGGCTTTCGGTAAACAAGCCCTGAAACTTGTGCCTTTGAGCTGGGCGGACGCAGCGGTGCCAGGCTGAGGGCAGCCTTGAGATCGTGTCCAGCCAAGCCGGGTAAGAGTTTCCTGCAGTCGCTGTGCGGTTCGTAAGGAAAAGAAGTTCTTGTTCTTCTACTGGCTTCCTGGAGTCTTTATGGGTCGTAGATGCAGAGGAGTTAGCCGTGTTAGTCTGTGGTAGCAAAATCAGAGTCCAGTAGCACCTTTAAGACTAACCAATTTTATTGTAGCATAAGCTTTCGAGAATCTGTACCAAGCATCTGACGAAGAGAACTGTGATTCTCGAAAGCTTATGCTACAATAAAATTGGTTAGTCTTAAAGGTGCTACTGGACTCTTTTTGATTTATGGGTCGTGGGATTTTATTCCCCCGGTTGAATCGGTGAGAAGGGGTGCAGGTGGTGAACCCAGGCCGTGGTCGCAGAGAAGGGGGTGCCTCGACGTGAAAACTCTCTGTTCTGCGAGGGGATCCGTCTGCGGGCCTATCTGGTCGGGTGGTAACGCCAGATGCGAAGGCTTCCTCTTTTTAGAAGTGATGCTCAGATCAGCTGCTCTGTCGCCCGGGCCTCTCCTCTCCCTACAGCTCAGGAAGGCTGTCGGCTTAGCTCTTCCGGCTGAAAGGAAATTCGAGCATTTCAGTGAACAATTTTTATTGTTTTATAACCGAGGAAGTGGGGAATCTGTTGCAGGCTGGACGTTTATTCCATTGTGGCACAAAATTTGTATAATGTGCGATAGAAGGGAAATTGTGTTTGGCCCTCCATGCATCTGATGAAGAGAACTGTGATTCTCGAAAGCTTATGCTAAAATAAAATTGGTTAGTCTTAAAGGTGCTACTGGACTCTTTTTGATTTTGCTACTACAGACTAACATGGCTAACTCCTCTGGATCTGTGTTTTAGGTGGTAGCCGTATTGGTCTGCAGTAGAGCAGCAGGATTGAATCCTGTTAGCACTTTAAGAGACCAACAAGATTTTCGGGTGTAAGCTTTTGAGAATCAAATGTGAAGAAGGAAGCTCTGACGCTTGAAAGTTTACACCATGAAAATCCTGTTGGTCTCTAAAGTACCACTAGTCTCAAATCCTGCTGTGATGTAGGTGCCTGATACGGGATCTCGGAGCCGTCGAAATGTGAACTTAACTTCCCTCTTCCTGGGATAGTCACGTTTTCGAGCTGCAGGTTTCTGGTGTTTAAATTGCCTGTCTGGAAAGTGTGATTAGTTGTGGCTTGTGTCCATGTGTATGATCATGTTACACTCTACTGTTCTACAGTCTGTCTGTTAATTCTTTTGTAGAAGTATATTTGTATTGCATAAGCAAAATGCAATAGTTGGAAAATCACATACAACATACACAGATTTTAGTTTGTATACATAACACACGTTCTAAGATTGCAAATAATAATCCGTAATAATGTGGTATTCTCCAGTGCCCAGGGATATAATGTACCATTTGTGTGGAAAAGTTATGGGATGTGTTGCTGTTTTTCCCCAAGCCATCATAGGTTCCTTTATCCCAGATTCAGATTTTGGAATGCTTCAGTTTTGTAGCGTAAAAGCATATACCTGACATTATATTAAGAGTGATAGTTTTAATTCCCGTATATTTGACTGCAAGCTGAAGAAAACAGTTAAAAGCTCTTTTGTTACTGATTGGTGGTTTCCATCTTTCTTTCTAAACAAAGAAATAAGAATTTAAATTTGCACCTGGTGCCTCAAACCTACTGATTGCAGTGAAACATGTAAGTGCATTTTGAACGGTATCTTTGGATTGCCCTTTCTAAACTTTGCCTGGCACTCATTACGAAGTAAGCAGGGTGGCTTGTTTAGTGGTGTTTCCCCCCACTTAACTGAGTAGGTGTATAGTAGGACAGTAGTGATGAAAGTGGTGAGAGTTAGCCTGAGGTGAAGGTACAACAATAGTATGAGAGCAATTTTTACAGACTGCTGAAGTCACCCCAAATGTGGCCTTGATGTCGTGTTAAGCTGCACGAGCACAGCACTTGATTTTTCAAAAAAAGAACAAGCCTATGTAGGAGTCCTGTCTTAAAAGGAAGCCACTTATTAATCTTAAATGAGAGGGAATGACCTGCAGTAGTTTATTAATGAGTGTGGCTGACCCTCTCAGTTCAGAGTTATTTTTCCCCCTATTAAAGAGGCATGGCCAAACATGACAAAGGTGGTCCTGAGGTGGGGGAGACGCAAGACCAGCCGCACCTATGAGTTCCTCCCTCATTGACTCCATGGTGGGGAATGCCCTTTCAAAAAACTCAGCCTTGTCCTCTGTGGAGAATGAGATGGTGGTGTCTGTATGGTATATTATACACTGGCCTCGCAGCTGAACCCGTGTTGGCTGAAGCCCCCGACACCTCTGGGTTTCAGAGACTGCACGCAATGTGCGAAGGGGCCACGTGGTGTTTAATTCTGCCACAGTAGGATGCCTTAAGCATTTGACATAGCCTAGGCACTTATTTGCTGCTTCAGAAATTGTTGAGATGCTTTCAGACAAAGGATCAGGTGGACCAACTTGCTGGACTCCCATAGGACCAAGCTAGTCCCTATGTTGATTTTTGCTAGTACAACTGAGTAGAATAATCAGCAGATGTAGCACAACATACACACCTGTGTTCTTCAGCAAGTTTATGCTCCAGCAAGATTCCCTTTCTTCTCTGTCTTTTAATGCTGAGTACAGACATTACTTCCTTTAAAGATCTGGGAGCTGTTTGAAAGAGATCAGTGCACAACGGTATATTCTCTCCATGGACAACAGGTATTTGTATTGTTTCAAAAATGTGCAGGACTTATTTGACCAAAGACAACATTCAGACAAATGTTTTTTTTTATCATGGGGCACAAAATATCCATATAGTCACTTTTAATTCTCTCAAATCTAGTTATATTCCAGCATAAATTAAGACATAGACTAGAGCTCTCATTGTCAAAAGTGGAATCAGCTTAGTTCAAAAGTGGAATCAGCTGCCTAGGGAGGTGGTGAGCTCCCCTTCACTGGCAGTTTTCAAGAAGAGGCTGGATGAATACTTGTCAGAGATGCTTTAGGCTGATCCTGCACTGGGCAGGGGGTTGGACTAGATGGTCTGTATGGCCCCTTCCAACTCTATGATTCTATGATTGTCAAGCTTTGTACATTGCTTGACACAG